>NC_081408.1:295857507-296457507 GCF_030272615.1 Cryptomeria japonica
AAACCTAAAAATGTATTTGATATAGTAATAAAATAATAAAAATGAATATATATTTTGGAAATGAAGAAGAGAATATTGAAAGAAAATATATAATAAATTATCTTTATTGAATTTTTATTGAATATTTGAAAAAATACTTGAGACAAATTAATTATAATAATTATGTTTTAGAAATTTTATGATTGTATATGAATTTAGGGCAAATCTACATTTGTGGTTTTGATGTTCAATCTACAGTTTTAACTTGAATTCTATGATTTTAACTTTTTTATGGTTTTCAAATCTTTAATTGTGAAATACCTCCCATATATATATATATATATATATATATATATATATATATATATATATATATATATATATATATATATATATATATATATATATATATATATATATATATATATATATATATATATATATATATATTCAACCTTTTTTTATATTATAACTATTTGAATGGGTATTTGTAGGAGCTTTAACATGGATACATTGATGTAATAATATATTTTTTTAAATCACTTACACTATTGAAAATAAGAATATAATATTCACATGAATATAAAAAAAAATCTAATTTTTATGGATACAACACAAATATATTAAAATTATTTTGGGGATAGTTACACATTCATTTTCATATATGTTTATATCAATTCAATACAAATCATTTTGAATTATTTTGACATACATAAATATACAGTTTAATGTAATAAGTTGAAACCACTTTGTGGTCATAAAGTGATACCTTTTTTCTTTAAAATAAGATTTTTCATTTTTTCATAGTCTATCAGATATATGACTAAAAATAAAAACCTCAAACTCATAAGTCTCAAAAAATATACCTAACTATAGTATTAACTTAGAAAACAAAAAAATAAATTTTGTTCATGCACCTCAAATTAAAATAGATCAAACTTAAGTAATCTTAATACTAAAGTGTAAGATGTTGTTCCTCAATTTCACTTAGTCTTTGTATCCCATTTAACTAGACACATTCATTGAATTCTCAAATAAAAGATTCACACATAGGTGAAACTAGGTCCTCATTAGTAAGTTCTAGCATGATCCACTCTACTTTTATGTTTCCCAATTTTTTCATCAAAATAGACTTATAATATCATGCATAAGTTTACCACACTTTGATAAGTAGCTCTAAGATTCTTAACAATATAGGACATAACAATATAATGATAAGTCCTTTGTATAGTTAAAATTGCCTTGTGTTGGCTTTAGATGATAAGAATTTTATTTTGTGAAAAAAATCAATCATATGGTGAATCTTTGTTCAAGTCAAAATCCTATGCCAAAACTTATGTAGTCATTTAGTTTGACAAGAATAACTATATATAATAATAATAAATATAAAGAGAATAATGTGTGGGTGATATGAACTCAACTTTGAGAAGATTATGTAGTCATTTAGTTTGACTAGCATAACTACCTTGGATTGTATTTTCCAAATCTCTTACTTATTATGTTTGGCCATAGGGTCTAAAATATTATTACATGAGAAATACTAAGAATTTCTTTACATGACCACAACTTGGAATTTATCAAAATAAATACACACATGTTCTTATATAAGCACCCAAAATAAATTACTAAATTCATGTGAGACTTTGATTTGAATTTTGAAATTTTATCATGACTAAAAATTTAACAATTTTAAAAATTTATCCTTGTCATTTAATACTTTTAAATTTTTAAAAAAAATCCAATTAAAAGAGTACCCATATGCTCAATAAATACTCATTATTAAAACAATCTAAGCATCTTACATACACTTTATGTTCATGAAGTGTAGGAACACTTCACTTAGAGTAAGCAAATATAGTTCACCCATATAATAATCCTTCATCATGATAAGATAATGTAACACTAATATACAAATCTAGATAATCTACTAAAGATTCAACATTAGAAAGTGTATCTACTTGAAGATTGTTGTGTGCTAAAGATTTATTGATTATACGTTGAACAATTAAGGGAAGTGAATGTTCCTCCATAAGTGAAGATATTAGGGTTTAACTTTATGCAAAAATTTCAATGGTTTCATCACATTTGAAGGAAGGTAATTCAAGTCTTACATTCCATAATATTGTTTTAATAAGATACAATTTTTTTTATACTTATTTATTTTTTCTTTGTATCCATATTTCTATAAGATTATAAATCTCAATTGTCATATCACTTATATAGTAATGGAGAGGGAAGTACAAAATTATCATCAACAATATGACTAAATTTTGATTTCATATTTCATATGCACCCATCTCTATTAGGTTATTTGACATCTTTATCAAGTTTTAATTTTGATAATTGGACTAATGTATGAGAATCCATGTATAATGAATAAACATAAAGATAATTAATAAAGTAGAAGAATTTATCCTTGTGAGTAAAATTTTAATATATTGAAAATTTTGAATGGGATAATCCTCATGGAATTTATCCATGGAACCCCCAAAAGATTGTTGTATGCAAGAAAACGTATTGTTACAAGTGCCACATATTTTCTTTTATGCTTGTTTTTAGGCTATCTTATCCAACCACCCTTAAAGAGTACACACTAAGCTTTGACTTTTGATAAAAAGTTCTATTTCCGTTTTGTTTTTTTCATGTCACTCTCATAGTTACCACTGTTGCGGTTAGGCACTAACATTTTTGAAAATCTATCTCTTACCTGCTTAACTATGTCTATTTACCTAATTAGTGAAGGATCCCTATTTGTCAATTTTATTAATTTGTTAAATTCACAAACTTACCTAACTTTGAAACGACAATTAGCTTTTTAGATCTACATTTATCTTTGATTTTAACATTTTTTTATATGATTTTCATATAATGTTAACTTATCCTTCTTCTAAGATTGGCAATCAATTTGCCTAGTTATCAAATATCCAATATACCCACCCTTACTTAGAACTTAGGGATTCAAAACCATAGATATTTTAGCTCTAACATAGAAATATTATATACTGTAATAACTAACTATACATTATTTTGTTAGGGTTTATACACTTTCCTTTCACATTCTTTGTAAAACTTTATCTCTAACGATAAATCTTTCAAAACGCTATCAGCTATATCCTCTGCCCAAGCCTTTCAAAACGCTGTGAAGTCCATCGAACTGGTGTAGATATGAGCCACTACAACCTTCTTACAGTTATTTGACTACAAACGATGAGAGATTCTTTGTTAAACACCCTTCGGCACCTGCGTTTACACCTAATTATCTCACTTCCATATACAACTATACCATATTCATATATGAAGATAGTCACCTGTGAAATCCGATGCAGAGAGACATGATAGCGATGGAAATGCAGACTTTTCTGTGAGTAGGGACGTGTGAAGTGTGATCCACAAACAGTTGCTACAAGGTAAGATCTTGTAGCCACTCCATTCTTATCTGCATCGATATAGCCTTCTCTGGGCAGAGGCAACATTTGAAACAGTGAATAGAAATCATAAGAGGGAAGGCCCATGCAATAAACCTCAACTTCTGGCATCTCTGTGGGCAGAAGTACTAGTCCCTCTTACTGCTTTTCAATGTTGAGCGGGAGAGATTCAAAATTGAAATTCAAACTTAACCGTGGCAGTCACTGTCACCGTGGAGAGTGTGGAGAGTCCCGACAGTCAGAAGAGAACCCGTGAAAACAAAACGGAAAACAAAAGGTTAGGAAGGGCCCACATTGCCACCTAAGCAGTCAAAGCTTAGTGTGTGCTCTTTAAGCTAGCCCCGTGTTGTCAGGTACACTCCTCTAGGGTCTATGCATGATCTGTGAAGACTGAGGAATACGTGAAGAAGTAATGATGCCAGATAGTGTGTGTTCGATGAGATCTCACCATCCCTGGATGCTGACTATAGAAGAGAGAACAAAATTATATAGATATTATCACTTAAAAAATACAAATGGATAATTTAAAAATAATAATAAGCCTTTACTTGGGTCACCCTCCTGCCAATGTGGGTCAAATGCAATAAGGGCCTGTGCCACAATCGTTTGTAGTCTGGAGCCACTCCCTTTTCCATGCTCGTAGTGTCTCAGTACCTCCAGATGTAGGCTTATCAGAGATGATTAGCATAAGCTTAAGATCGACCTCTCTGGCATTGTCTCCTCCACATCTCTGGTCACATCCTCTTCTCTCTCCTCTACTATTGGTTGATCAAGGGCTATGGTGTCAGGATTTGTATCATTGGAGGAATCATCCTCCTCATCATCATTGTCCTCGTCGTCGTCGTTGTCCTCCTCCTCCTCATCATCATCATCATCATCATCATCATCATCATCATCATCATCATTTCTCTCAAATCCTCCCTCCCCCTCACTATCAACCTCCTCCTGATCTCCCTCCTCTTCTCTCTCATTTGGGTAGTCTTGAGTATCCTCACTAGTGGAATCAGTTGATCTCATCCATGGATTGACATCCCCCTCAGATAGTCTAATAAAAATATGGCTCCAGGGTAGTTCCTATCCCACCATGTGATGCAACTATGCTATACGCCCATGTCATGATTAAATGTGACCACTATGTCTCTATCCTCATCATCTAAATCTATCAACTCTATCTCATCAGTGGTAGGCCTATGGACTGCTCCCGGTCTCGTGGCAGCTCGAGAGTATTGGATGTATCTTGATATGGCTGAAGGAATGCCCTGTTCTAAACTAAATTGTCACCTCGCTCAATCAAAATAGAATGGGACAATGATATAAATCTGGCAGGCCTCTAGGAGGCGGTTCCTTGCATGAGGTGAAGTTGTCTGTGTTTATATGGAAAAGTGTCCATCTGTCGGTACTACCTCCATACAATATCATCTGATCTCAATCTATCAATGGTCACTCTCCAGTATAACAGATCACCCCTCTACCATGGTCTAGTGAGTGGATAAGCATATGACCTAGGCTGGTCAACATCCAAATCTACCGAACATTATGCTGGCCTGGTACATGTAATATGCTCAAACATCCAGACCTATAGAAGGGTGCAAGTCATCAAACTCATTCCCTCCCCATATGCAAAATCTCCCAAATCACAGTAGAGATGGGCTAGCATGCTCTGTCCCCAGGCAAATGCAACGTGTTGCTCCTCCATCACATGGATGGCATATGTGAGGCCCCCATGTATGTGATTGTCTTGTCCATTAGGGCATATGGATAGCCCCACTGTACCTATCATCAATTTCCTCATTGGCGGAACCTTGGCAGTAGGATGAAGTGGCCAATTGATGAGGATCCGATCCTTTATCTCTGCACGCATGGGTCTGCCAATGCAATAAAAAATTTTTTTTTGCAAATATTTATGCAAAGTTTAAAACATTTGTAAAACTTTTAAATTATTTCAACAAAAATTCAACTATTTCCAAAAATAAGAGTATGTTTCAAAATGTTGATACAAAAATACTAACACGGTCTTATCCAGAAAGAACAACATTGGAAATGAAATTATGGATTGTGAAAATCAAATATCATTAATAGCCATTATGCTAATTATTATTTATTTTGACATTCTCTGTAATTTTTGAAGTGCTAAAATAATTGTAGTTTGAACTTAAGACCTTTTGATACTTAGCAAGTCTAACATTATTTCTCAACCTTTATGTTTAGCTCACTCAATCTCACCTACTACTTTAGGCAACCTAGGTCGTGGTTCAACTCCCAATTTTTCTTTAGTATAGATGAGGGCCCCTTACACATTGTTTGAGAGATTATAGGGAAACTTTCTCTATAAAGAGCTAAGCTCGAAATTGCTAAGAAAATTCTTGATTCTTCCCAATAAACATAAATTAAATAGTCTAACAATGTTTTAAATTAAAGCTATGAGATTTCCACAATCCATTTTGTATTTCTAGTGTATTTTTTCTGGATTCAATTGTCTGTATATTTTTCCCATCAACGTTTCGAATCACACTTTGTGATTCATCATGTCTTGGGAATTCTTTTCATCCTGATGATGAATCACGGAGTGTGATTCGAAACGTTGATGGGAAAAATATACACACAATCGAATCCAGAAAAAATACACTAGAAATCTTTTAAATTTTAAAATGGTTGCAAACTATCATCTAATTTAACAATATTAATGTTTTTGAAGTAGTAATAGTTGAACTAACAATTTTTTAAATTTTGTTATTGTCCAAAATAAATGTGACTTGATCTTAAGACATTTTGAGAGTCATGTACATCTAGAATCTTTAAACTATTTTTGGACCTCACACAGTCTTTTAGAAATTTTATATATATTGAGCCCATCCAACACAATTTTATTTATAAGAAATCTCGTTCTCTTGAAAACTTTAATCTTTTCTCTATTGCATTTGTCCCAAAGAGAGCTCATTTCATTTTTTTGTGAGTGCATATTATTCTAGGTTTTATCCCTTTATCTACTTTGTGAATTTTTTTCTATTTGGGTATATAATCTAGCCTAGTTGTCAAGACCAAATATATTTGTATCCACATAAGCTACACTTAAGGATAAGTACAAATTGATTTGGAACCAAAAAGTTCCCACTCAAATTTTTTAGCCCTCTAGAGATCATGTAATGTGAATGCAATATAATGTTCTTCCAATATGATTTATTGACCATGAAAACTCTTAACCATAAATCCTAGGTCCTAACTAATAAACATCAAAGCCTGGACCTTAGGCCCTAAATCCTAAAGCATAACTAATTTAGACTTAGAGAGGTGGGGAGAGAATTGATATACTTAGATCGAGAGAGAGATAGAGAGAGAGGGCGGGGGGGGGGGGGGAGAATTCTTCAACAATTGAGAGTGGTAGGGAAGGAGGAAATGAGAGAGAGAGAGAGAGAGAGAGAGAGAGAGAGAGAGAGAGAGAGAGAGAGAGAGAGAGAGAGAGAGAGAGAGAGAGAATCTTAAAACTCCATCATGAATCATAACCCATAAATCCTACTTGAACTACACATTGAACTCTAAACCAAATGACCTATACTCTAACCCCTAAGTTTCTTAAACATAGAATAATTTATTCCTGGAGAGAGAGAGAGAGAGAGAGAGAGAGAGAGAGAGAGAGAGAGAGAGAGAGAGAGAGAGAGAGAGAGAGAGAGAGAGAGAGAGAGAGAGAGAGAGAGAGAGAGAGAGGGTCGGAGTGAGATGTAATCACCTAGAGAGTGATGAGATAGAGAAAGAGAAGAGAGGGAGAGAAAGAAAGGGAGAGATGGAGGGGGTAAGAAGTGATAGGTGGAGAGACCTAGAGAGGGAGGGAAGGAATGATAGAGAGGATAGAGTAGAGGGAGAGGTATGCCCTCAACTCTCCATCATCAATCATAAACCCTAAATCCTAAGCCCTAAAACCTAGACACTAAATCATAAACTCTAAACCATGAATTATTTAGAGAAAGAGAGGGTAATAATGAGAGAAGTATAGAGAGGTAGAGAGAGAAGGATAGAGAGAGGGATAAACCTACAGAGGTAGAAGGTGTAGGGAGAGGTAATGATCCAAAGAGTAGATAGGTGAGAGAGAGAGAGAAACAAAGAAGAGAGGGAGAGAGGAAAGGATTAATCAGATGGAAAGAGGGGGGAGAAATTCATAGGCCATCAATATTCCATAACTAATCATAAACCCTAAACAAAAACCCTAAATAGTAAACCCTAAACCATGACTATTTTATAGAGAGAGGACAAGAGCAAGAGGGAGGGAGGAATAGAGGATAATGAGGGAGGGAGAGACCTGGAGAGAGTGGAAGAGAGAGGCAACAATATATAGAGGTCCAAGAGAGATGTTAGAGGGAAAGGATTACTAGAGAGGGAATGACGGAGTGAGGGAGACGTAGACCCTTAACCCTCCATCATCAATCATAAACTCCACAACCTACGCCCTAAACCCTCAACCATGAATAATTTAGAGAGAGAAAGAGTAGAGATATAGGGATGGAGAGAGAGAAGGGGGCCATGAGTTAAGGAAGTAGGGAAGGAGACGTAGAGAGAAGGAGAGACCTAGAATAAGGATGGAAGGAAGAGTTAGTGGCTTAGAGAACAGGGAAGAGAAAAGAGAGAGAAAGGAGGTAATGAGGGAGGGAGGAAGGGAGAGACCTAGAGAGTTGAGACAGAGGTGAGAAAGAGGGAAGTATTAGTAGAGTAGGTTAGGTTGAAAGAATATCTAAATAAAGATCACAAATCATAATAAAATATATGTCAAGTTGTAAAATTAATCATATACACTGGGGCTGTTGCCAATGCCATTGACAAGAAGACAGAGAGAAGGTCGTAAGCCCGTCCACACGACATTCTGATCTAAATGAGCTTTAATACACACACATATACATAGATCCACATGAAGTGAATCAAATCCCCAAAGGACTCCTTCAAACCTCCAAGAATTTGGGATGAACTCAGAGACGCACGCTACCACATCATGGGTGCAATGATCTACATCTCTCTGCAAACTGCCGCGATGGATCAACTGCTCCCCTCCCATTTTGCTTGAACAACACAAATACATATCAATGAATTTCGATATCAGAGAGTGAAAACAATTTCGACAATCTATTGACACAAAAGATAAAAGATTATTTCAATGCAGTTCGAAAGGACAATCTAAAACAATATTCCATGCTTACCCACTCGTCTTCACCACTCATGTGCAGAGCAAGAACAAGACTCGATCTTTGACTATTTATTCATGGCGTACTGCATCAGCCCTCTTATTACCTCTGCTTTGATTCCCTTCCTTACATCTGGGATTTGCCTACATACCCACGATTTGGGATCACAAATCATCTTCAAGAATCCTACATCAGTCCTCTTATTACCTCCGGTTCGATTCCCTTCCTTACATCTGGGATCACAAATCATCTTCAAGAATCCTACATAATATTCCTCAATACCTTAAAATGTGGGCCAATTTTTAAATTGAACTTAAAAACGGCCGCCCCTTAAAAACCAATTTTTAAATTAAACTTAAAAACTTTTTCTCGCCTCAAGCTTATCAAGATTTCTATTCTATAAAAACTTTTTCTCACCTCAAGCTTATCAAGATTTCTATTCTATGATTCAAAACATTGTTTACATAACCAATTATATGTTTTGAGTAGACAAACTCAGGAACCTTTGTAATTTAGGACCTTCAAATGTTTTTATGAATGTCGTTCATTTGAATTATACATAATAGAAACTCAAGCTATTCTAGGAATATCAGTTGTAGTTCTACTGCTACAATTCCTTATCCTAATATTTAGTATTGGTAAAAAAATTATGTCCTCCCTTGCAATGTTCTTTAGTTCATGACCAATGCCTTTATTGTAATATACCATATTGCAAAATATTACCCAGTGGCATTCAAGGAACTGAACCCTTATTACATAGCATATTTCTTCAATCAACAATAAAAAATTGCACAAGAAACACACTCTTAGAATATGAGCTTTTGCACTAGTAATCAGTGTATGGAGGTGTTCTAAGCTTTTCTTTCACTCTAATAGATATTTGTACTTGATCAAGAATACTCTGCAAATATAAATCCTTATGCACATAATTGGGTACATCTTTATCACATGTGTCCAACTCCAATAAAAAGCTCAAGCAATCGACATGGCTTCCTCCGCATTGAAAATGCTCTAAGAGGAAGCGTACCAGTTCAGAATAGAGCCACAACCCCAATCTAGATCTTGTGCTGCCAACAAAATATGGAGAATCCACATGCTTTATAGGAATATGTATGTTGTTGCACCTCACAACCACATGTTTCACATTACAAGAATATATAATGTCAACACCAATGTTCTCTTTATTTTTTAATTACATAGTTGTAAAGAAGATATACAAAGGATCACAAAAAAGTTATAAGTTATTCCATTTGAAATCTACAACGCGTCTAGATCTATAGGCCCTTACAAATGTAGATTCCACAAATATAAGAGCACATGTTTACCTGCAAATAGATGACTTTTCTTTTGAAACAAAAATAGGCCAATTATATAATGTATCATGTCTTATTATATAACATTTAAAAATTAGAAGAAATTGAGTTTTCACTACAATCATTATATACGTAGTATAATCATTATATATGTAGTATTGCAATCTTCTAAATATTTCTCATGTATCAACTTTTCAATTATTTTAACATTATATCTCATTATAATTGTTGGTATTTTCTATCATGCAAGCTCTTAGGTTTATAGGAATTTGTAACCTTCATTTTATTTATTTACAGAGTTCTATCATGTAAGCTCAGCTTGAAATTGAATTTTGATTGCACATGGGCACAATTATTTGCTAGGATTGCTTGCTTTAATACTACCTCATCAAATCCATAGCCATGGTCATCTTCATTTTTTGTCACCCCATTATATTCTATTGACTTCCAATATTTGTTATTACTTCATGCAATCCAAATGTTTGCTTAATTGAGAAAACATATACATAATATTAATTTCTATTATCTAAAAATCAACACGTTACAATTTTGCATAGAAAATTGATGTAAGTATTTTCCATAGGTTTAATGTATTTTATTTTTTATAAAAGATGAAAGTGAATGAGTGCCCACACAAAATTACCAAAGTCTCTTTATGATAAATACTAAAAACATAACACATCTATAGCAAAATATCTCTTTTGAAATCATACGAAAGTAATGGTAAGCTTTACAAAAGATTATACAATTTTGTGTGATGTATGAAATCCAATTTTATTAAATAGTAAAAGCTTTTTGAGTTGGGTGTATCATATAATTAATAATGATATTAGGAAACTTATTAACCTTGGAAAATTATATTAATTTTTCATATTTATGCCAACCATATTGTATTATAATCATTGAATTAAAGTAATATTGATCTTTGCAAGGATCGATATTAGTATGAATAGCTAGAACAAAATTTAACTATTGGATATAGACCATTCATCAAATAGTTCTTAGTATGGTACAAGTATGATTTTTTTTATGTATCCCTCTTATAAACTTCTTTTGTAGCATCAATCATTGTAGTACTTAAGCTATTTCCATTTAAGGACATTTTGTCCATCATTCAAATTAAATAATCATGGTTATTATTGTCAACTCGATAGTTTAGGTTAATGATTGCCAATAATGATTTTGATGGTTGGTTCATTAGTCATATATGCTCTAGTTATAAAAAATTGAAATCAATCACAAAAAATTAACAAAATAATTGTTTAGTTTTTATTTTTAACAAAGTGATATTTCTAACTTTAAATGTTGTATATCAAAATGTTATTTTTACTTAATTTGTGAAGTATTCTCAAATAAGTAATATTAAAACTGTTAATTCAATTATTTTAATTATTTTTTAAAATAAAATTATTTTAGATTAATTAGATTAGATGGAGAAAATGATATCGAATTATACAAACAAATCAAGACATAGAGTATTATTTCTTATAAAAACTGCATAACCCTTGCACCCCATATAAAATTCCTAAAATCAAGATTGTATTTCAAAATTATATACACAAAAAATACACTTCTAAATTAAATTTATATATCTTCTCTATAAATATAAAATTATACCTTCCTATATATTAACTTATATAATTCTCGATCCACCAAATGCTAGTAATAAATTCTATACATGATTTCTGAAGAAGAATCAAGAAAATAAAGATATGATCTCTGAACAAGAATCAAATCAAGAAAGTAACAGAAGCCTTCGTAGTGACACGAATGCAATGCCAACCAAGCCAATGTCCTCTTATAAAACGGTTTTCGGACCTCAGACAATCGTTTGGAAATTTTATATTCCTATATACGACGCAATTTTTTTATAAGCAATCTTCTCTTGCTTTCGTTCCTAGAGAGAGCTCATTTGATTTTTGTTGCAGCAGCAGAGATTAGCAAAGAAAAGCTCGTTCAGATCAGAATGCCGTGCGGACGGGCTCACGGCCTGCTTTCTGTATTCGTGTCAATGGCGTTGGCGATAGCCGCGGTCTCATCCACGGGAAAACAGAGGACGGAACCTCCACCGGTCCCGGAATCGAATCCCCCAATGGTATCCTTCAAACCTCCAAGAATCTGGGACTCGCCGTCCACTGACCCGCTGGTGATGAACGCTAGCGCAGCACTCAGAGACGCAGGCTACCACATCATGGGCGCGGCTTTCGACATGTTCGCAGCAGAGGTCCTCCCATCCGGCCCTGCAACGTTTTTCGCCATTAACGACCCGGCTTTGGTGAACATCACTTTACCTTCCTGGCTCATGCTCAACCTCCTCCGTTACCACACGGCCACCGAAATGCTCCTCTGGAATGACCTCCAGATTCTCACCGCAGCCACTTGCTTACCAACTCGTCTTCACGGCAAGGGTTTGGTCGTCACCGGTGTGCAGACCGTGAACAGCACCGTTGCGTTAAACGGCGTGGCTGTGTCTCACCCGGACATCTTTGCGGCCGGCGGTCTGGCAATTCACGGCGTCCATCAGCCCTTTTATTACCTCGACCCCTCGCTTGATCAGATCCGGTTCGATTCCCTTCCTTTCCCCTCTTGTAATGACTCAGACTTCCTCCCTCTTCCAAACGCCAGGGCACCGATGCAGCGCCATGACCACAGCTCAACAACCTCGCGGCTGTGGCGCAGGTTGCAGCTCGCCTTGCGCGTCAATGGATGCTTGTCCTTCTATATGGCCATGAGTTTACAGGTAAGCAATATTTTCTAAACTTTACGAAGATCTTTGCAAATTTTCTCTTCTGAAGAATTTTTTTCTAGTATCTTTACACAATTGAAATAATATTCAAGTTTTTCTTCTAAATATCAACTTTAGTAAAATTTCTTCAATTCTTTGTGATAAATCGGAAAAGCGAGTAGAATATTTTGTAATTTTCTTTTCTCTATCCATTAATGCAGCCTCTTTCTTACGATTCTTGACAAGAAAATTCTATTTCTGCCAAACTGAACTTGGGGTTTCAAATTTGACAGTCTTCCTTTGTATTTGAAGCAAAAATTTTGAATTTTATTTTCGACAATGTGATTTCAGAAATTTATAAGCGTGTTTTCAATATAAAAAACACTCAACGATTTGATTTTCATGAAGAAAATAAAATTTGTTTTCGAAAATTTGAGACGATTTTAGTTTGATATCAATGGTAAATTACGACTGTAAAAATTGTGACAAGAAGAAATCTCTCATGACATATAACACACGGAAATTATTGTTATTGCAGATTGAACGGTTAAATGCCTCTCTGGCAGAAGCGACAGGGAATTCCAGAGGTAAAGTGACGGTTTTCGCACCGGTTGACAGCTATGCCGGGTTATCGTCGGCCTCGGCGTTGATCGGTGAGAATCTGAGGTTCCACGTGGTGCCGCAGAGGTTAACCGTAGCCGACTTATGCAGGTTTCCGGCCAGACACAAGATTCCGACTCTCTTCCACGGCCACAATCTTGAAATCACGTGCCCTGGCGATTTCCGGCCTCTGGTTATTAACAACGTTATGGTTGTACGGCCGGATGCGTTTGTGACCGATGATTTTGTTCTCCATGGCATTTCCGGGGCCCTTGATCCGCTCAATGTAACTACCACTACCTGATCTGTTTTCTGTTTTTCCCTGCTTGTTTTGTCTTCGCTCAAAAGTTATGGACGTGGGTTTCTCCACAACGGAGTAACTTAATGGCTTTCATTTAATTTTCTGTTTCTTTATGACATTTTATTTTTGTTAATGTTCATCTGTATTGCAAGCTTACATATAAAGAAATCAAAGACAAAAGTTCTGCGTTGGTATAGAGCAGTTTTATCAAGTTTGGGGTGTGAATCAAAAAGACATTGTAAAGCAGTAGTTTTCTTTCAATAGAAGAGAACAAATTTTCCCTAACTGATCAGGGTTCGAAGGGATTGCTATGTTTATTTTCTCAATGAAAAAAAAAGTAACTTGTTTTGCAGCATGTCAATTCCATTGATGAAGTAAAGTTTTTAAAAGAAATTTTAATTTGTTTTTTCAGTGTGAATTTCAGCTTAAGTTTATATATATTTGAGCCTGAATTTTGAGTTTTACTTCTATGTTTCAGATTATTTGCACCAGAAACATAAGTAATATACTGAGGTCTAGCTGTGTAGACTGATTCTGATTCTTACTCAGAGATAAAATTAAGGGAAAAAAATCAATCAGGAGTGATTTTTCAAATATTATTATCACTTAAAAGTCATTGATAAGGAAGTATTTTTTATTGCAATTTATTTTTCAAATTGATCATTTATTCTTATGAAAGATCCATTGTAAAAATTACTATTCATGAAACTTGGGTCAATGAATTTAACTTAAACTAGTTTTTAATTATTATTAAAAACTAACATTTTAAAATTTAACTAGTTCTAAATGAATTATGAAATGAAATTTTAAACCTATTCTAAATGATTTTTTAAATTTAATTTTAAAATAACTATGACATTTTGATGTTAAGATCATTTATTAAATATTTCAAATATTAAATTTTCTTTTTTCATAAAATCTATTACAGAGATTTCTATCTTTTCAGAAATATATTTTTTTATTTATATAATTCTCCACTTCATAGTTGTAATCATTTTAAGTGTTATAATTCTCGGTCATTCTAGTATAAGAAAAAATAATAGAGGATAAAGTTAATATCCTCTCACGGGATAGGATGGATCATGGGTTAAAAATCATTTTGAAGCTGTCAGTTTCCGTCCAATGATTTTAAAATTTGACGAGCATTAAAATATAATTTATCAACCATGAAAAAGTATTAATGTAAAACAAATATCCATTAAGCAAAAGCTAACCTGCAAGTTAAATATAAGAATAGAATTAAAATGTTTCAGCTCTCTTAAAAACCATGATCGAATCATAACGAATGCCTAAAGAAGAATACAATTAAAGGATTGCATTTTAATGTTTGGTATGTATGGCTAATGGGCTCAAATTGTGTAAACCTTCAATGCCAATCGATTAATACTGAAATAGATATTTCAAACCTTTGTTATGTAATAGGTGGTCTAAAGATTAGAAAAAAATAGTTTTAAATTTCTCTAGCTCCTAGTAAGTCTAGTTAATTGAATGTGGAGGGAATTTATTTGTATTTTGGAGTTCAAACTTATTTAAAGGGAATCTTACAAGGTATAAGGAAGATCTGTCACATGCAATATGTTTAGTATTAGCATAATCATTTTTAAAGATAAGAGGTTACAAATTTTTCTTTTAACATTTGAGATTTTGAATATAAAGTTTAATTGTAAGATTTTAAGATGACGGTAGAAAAAAAAATGATTTTCAATATTGTAATGTTTCATAAAATTGATCAATTGAATAGCATAATGAGAGTGAAGAAATTTTAATATCAAATGAATTGGGAATGTCTAAGAAATAAAAAAGTGAGTTTAGTACTCTTATCGCTTGTAGAAAGGGAAATGGAGTGACTAGGGTTGGAAAAGGTGAGTATTTTTACTAAATAAGAGTGATAATGTTGGATTTTTCAAGTAAATGATTGGGCTTAAGCATCAAATTTAGGTTTCCAAATCAAAAGGAGGTCTAATCCATATTGAGGGGAGCATTTCCAATTTAGGTTTCCAAATCAAAAGAGGGTCTAATCCATATAGAGGGGAGGATTTCCACTTGCATTAATTCTCAAATCCGATTGGAATGGGGTTGAAAATATATTGTAACCTATAGCTCAAAAATAAAGTAATCTTTCTTCTTATGATCCATTTCTAGTTCTTAAAAATTTGCACTTGTGGAAGGTAGAGACAAGCAAGTGAGTCAATTAGATAGCTTGCAGCTCAACAATTTATAAATAGAATTCATTTC
This sequence comes from Cryptomeria japonica, assembly GCF_030272615.1. Lineage (NCBI taxonomy): Eukaryota > Viridiplantae > Streptophyta > Pinopsida > Cupressales > Cupressaceae > Cryptomeria > Cryptomeria japonica. Next base: position 295,873,251 of record NC_081408.1, read on the forward strand.
TAAGTGTTTCTAACTCTTCCAAGTTTGAATAGGGAAGTCCCAAATGTCTTAAAAGGCTTAGTTTTCTTTTGTACAAATACAATAACCACAAAATCGGTTGCAAATAGCTAGATATATCACTCATCTAGATCTATGAATCTTTTCCACCAAATTGAGGATGTAGGAAAGTTGAGGTATTTTTTCTTGTCATGTTAAATAGAGTTAGACAACTTCTCGTGCCTTCCAAGTTTAATCAAGCTAACTTGCATGTGGCTTATAGAAAAAAGTGCTAGAATATTTGTTTCCTTTACCCCACAATCAACCAAACTCATTTAACAATAGTAATTTGTATTAATGTAATATGCTCAAATGTCATCATACCTAAATGACATACTTAAACAAGAGTTGGTAGCCTCACCTAGTTTTCCCTCTAAGAAATTTGAATCCTCTCATCTCCTATACATGTAAGCTCACAAACCTAATTTAATTGATTCGCTCAATACATCTCTTCTCGAGCCTACAATTTGTATTTGTGCTATTTCATTTTTGCACAAATTTCCTTAACAATTCAAAAATGATATCAAACCATGTCTAGTGCAGCTTTTATTGAAAGCCTATTTCACATATTTTGTTTGGCCTGATTTGCAATTGACTTGAAATTTGGAAAGCTCTATCTTTGGCGTTGGAAATTTCTTACTACGGCGATGAAATTTATGATATTTTTTCGAGCAAACATTTCAACCGGCCAATAAGGTAGCAAGTTAAGTCAACATACAAGCGGATTTGATTTCCCTAAGCCGTTTTTTGAAGTCTCGTTGGCATAAACATAAATTTTTCCAGCAAGGGTGGAGTATATTGGTGTCTAAAATAACTTTTTGAAAATCCACATGAAGATAAATGAACAAGCTAAACGGTGTTAAAATATTTGGAGAAAAAAAATAAATTTGAAAACTTATCTTATCTATTTTATTTGTTTTTTAAATCGTCCTTGTTTTTAACATTTGCATAAATGTTTTGGCATTGACATAAATCCTTCATTGTAAAGAGGCATTTGAAATCATTTGCATTTTTTATTGCAAGGTATTTTTGTAAAACTTGTAATGCACTACATTATAAAGTGTCAAATTTTAGGGGATTTTTGTTAAATCAAGGTTGGATGTTTATGTGTTAAGTGTTCTTCATGATTCATCTTTCTTCTACATTCAATTTTGGTTGTAATAACTAAATCAAAGCATAGATCAAAACCTTCTGCTTTTATCTTCATTTAACTATCATGAATGAAAAGGTAAAGTTCTAATTCAACTAAAGGACAAAGGCTCACATATTGTCACAATTGGGATAGAAAAAGATCCAATTGATGACAATGCTAAGGTCAAATGGTAAAATAAATGTGATCAAGCCTTTGGCTTCTTGTGTCTACATATATATTAACTATTTCTCTTTCATGTAGAAGCTTTAAACACTCCTAGGGATATATAGGATATCCTAGAGAAACTTTGTGTAAAACAAGATGAGATAAGAGCTCATGAGTTGGAGAATGAGCTCATTAGTTCGAGCCCCAAATTTAAATCACTAAGGTTGCAGCTCAAGATATGTGGAATAGACAAAAAGGATGATCAACTATTTTCTTGATTCTCTCTAAGCTTGGTCCTAATTATTTATTGTTTGTTTCAACTTTCCACTCCACCAAATTTTTATGGTAATTACTCAAAAAATTCCCTCTTTAGATGAATTTATTGCTAACCACAGAAGAGAGAAAGATAAGTTGATTCAAATGGGGACATTGAAATCTACTAAGTCTCAAGCTCCTATTGCTAGAAATGAGAGACAATAGGTTTCACATCAAGGGATGAAGCAACACAACAAAAAGGACAAGTAAACTAAAGGAGAACAAAAATATGAGTCCTCCAACCCAAACAGGTCGAAAGCTTTTCAAATCATGGAAAGCCTAAGAGGGAAAGGGTTTCTTATTGTAAGAGTTTTGGGAATGACAAGTATAAGTGTTTGCAAAAATAGAGTGCTCACCTCATGCATATTCCTAAGAAGAAGAATATAGGAGTTTCTAAATCTTTCAAAGATTCCTCACCAACACAAGAATATTTTAAGAAAAGAGATAAAAAGAAAGATTTAAGGATAGAGCACTAGTTGCAACATCAACTTATTCAGCTTCATCTTGGATTATTGACTTAGGTGCTTCACACTCTATGGTTTCTTCACAAGTTAATTTTTCTTCCATATAACCTAATAGCATGTCTCTTACTACTCTTTGCAATGATGCTCAAATAGAAATTGTCAGGAGAGGATCTATTGAGGTTGAAAATGGAACATTGACAAATATTCTAAGTGTACCTTCACACTCAACTAATCTCCTATTAGTATATCAGATTTCTTATATAGGGAAGGACATGCAAGTTGAGTTTACTATTGATTCAGTTGAGATCAGATTATTGCATAGCAATAATTATAGCGGCTTGGGAAGAGTAGATCATCAGGCTAGTTTTTATACCTTTTCTTACTTTACTCTTTAGGTTTTCTCTTCCAATTTTGATCCACTTGATGATTCCTTTAATGAAGATTTTTCTTCTTTCAATAAGGATGGGGATTATGTGTTGCAATGATCTGATACTGTGAGCAAACTAAGAGAGGGGGGGGGGGGTGTGAATCAATTTTCTCACAAGTACAACAATCAGTACAAATTATGAGATTAATACCAGAGCACAACGTGCAATGAAAGATAATACTTCTGCAATAGTATGTGAAATAATTGCAATGGGGATTGCACTTGCAATGAAGCCAATAGCCCAGAGCTCACTGCTCATCACAAAAAGAGAAGTCTCAGTGACTTAGAAAATGTCAGACTACAATCCAAAGAAAATGAACTATGAAAGTAGCATCCACTTATGCTTGATACAGTTCCAGTTAAGCACAAATATTTGCCTTGCAATACCAAACCCTTTTGATCCCTTCGGTGAAAGATATGACTTTATTTTGCACATAAACCTTTCTCTCATAATGCAGACATAACCATCGATCCCAAAAAAACATACCTAATTACATGAATAAGTTACCTATAAATACAGATCATCAACCTTAATGATAAGGTCGACTAAACCCTAAACACAAAAACCCATAATTACAAAAATGACATCACACGATACCACCAGACCAATATTATGATTTAAATTACATAGCATGGACCTAATTCAAATATACAAACAATTATATCTGTCAAAAATTTTACTAAGACCAAAATCCAAAATGTATCACCAATCGGTAGAAACTGATGGTATGATGAATCAGTAAGGATCCAGACAATTAATAAGAGGGGGGGGGGGGGGGGGGTGAATCAGTAGATAAAAAATTGACTAAAACTTTCACCAACCTCTATAACAATCTCACAAGCCAACCTCAGAACTAACTGGTTCAAACATTGAACTACAAACTTCAATAGCATTAACAGTTTACTGATTTGACTGGCATATCAAAATAATAGTATAACAACTCTAAAACTTCCAAACCATTTAACAAAAAAATTCAAATACTTTACTGACAATAGTAAAAGAATATTTCAGTTGGTCATCTTATCATTTCTAAGTGAATTTAACAGTTAAGCAATTTAACCATAGCAAACATAACCACAAAAACCATTCACCACTTGACACAATGATTTTTGACGTGGAACCCAAATGGTAAAAACCATTGTGGTGATGAATACCCACAAGTATTTTGAAATCTTCTGAAGTTTTCCCTATTAGGAGCCAAGCCTGTTAAACCTTTACAAAAAGTCCTGTTAAGAATAGATCCCGTTAGGGACCACCCGATTAAGGGATTTACTATAATGCCCTGTTAGAAGCAATACCCTATTAGGATTAACCTTAGTAGAGGATTTGAAGTCCAAGATAATGGATCACTTGGTTAGAGGATTTAGACAACACTAATCATGTTAAACCTTACCCAGTTAAGGGATTTGACTGTTGTAATTGTTAGAGAACAACAGGGGTTTGTTGATCTGGTAAATAGCACTACTCTGCTTGATCAGATCCTTTTCATGCTCCTATCTGCCTTTACACATACTACAGATACACCTTCTAGTTTGGCAATCAATCACACTAACACTTAACCAAAATTGTCAACACTACAACAAAACAACTCATCGACCTTATAAGAAAAACAATAGGTCGATAACACATCACAAACCTAAGATCTCATAGAGATTACAAATAAATCGGTTCAAGTATGACCGTTAGATTACATAGCAATCATTGCACATAGTTCAAGACAACCTCGACTGCTCCTTGATCACCGCTCCATCGATTCTTGTAACTCATCACATGGTTTCCTCTCCATGCTATCCACTCACTCTTTCCCAAGATGAAACCATTATCTCTACGTGCCAAAAACCATTTGAAACTCATAACATACAACATTCATACATGGCATAATCATTACTGTTCATCATATGATCATAAACCAATACATCCGATTCACCAAGCTCCATCGGTTTGGGTTTGGCACATCAACAGGTAGGGTTACTAGTTGATCTCACTACTTCTTAAGCAATATTGGTTTCCTTCACTAGCTCACCTACCGGTTGCAAAAAAGCATCATAACAACATCATATACTAGTTAGAATTGACATCAATGACAACATAAAAGTTCATCAATGCAATCTTCATGCAAATGCCAACAATATCCCCCTTTGGCATTGATGGCAATACAAATATCAAAACCCTTGATTGTGATGATTGAGAGTAATGCACATACATAGGTATAGGAATCATGGTTTGCATTTTACCATGTACTCTCCTTCAACTGAGTCAATCATACAATTCTTCTCCATACTCATATACTTCTTCTCCCCCTTTGACAACAATGCCAAAGTGAAAGTAAAACATGCAATGTCATACTTCACTATTTTGCATCAACAATTTGCAACTTGATGCTCCCCTTGTGGAGTAACTCCACTCTACACCAATCCTTCTTCAAGATTCTTCAATTAACTCCTGGAGTGATGTAATCCACATCTTTCTCAATTGACCTCATGTAGGGGCACAACCCCTAGTTGACTTCTAAGATACTCAAAAGGAGTCTTAGGCAGAGGTTTAGTAAAGATATCCGCTAGTTGCTCCTTAGTAGATACATGCTCTAGTAACACATCTTTACTATGCACTTTCTATCACAAGAAATGATATTTCAGCTCAATATGCTTGGATCTATCATGCAACAATGGATTCTTTGAGATATTTATTGCACTAGTGTTATCACATAAAATCTTTATTGGTTCTGTGATCTTCAACTTGAATCCTTCCAAAGTGTGTTTCATCCAAATTGCCTGGGTACAATTCATATACGCTGCAACATATTCAACTTCAACAGTGGACTGTGATATACAACTCTACTTTTTTTCTGCTCCAAGATACAAGTCTTCCTCCAAAAAATAATGCACCACCGGTTGTGCTCTTCTTGTCATCAACATTTCCTGCCCAATCTGCATCTATATAAACCTTCAAATCAAAGTTACCTGCATATGGATACCATAATCCATAATCAATAGTACCTTTCAAATATCTAAATATCCTTTTAGTTGCAATCATGTGTGTCTCCTTTGGGTTCTTCTGAAATTTGATAACTAGACCAACTGCATGAGCAATATCTGATCTGCAATGAACAACATAATGCAGTTTCCCTATCATTGATCTGTATTCCTTTTCATCAACAGATGTGATATCATCCTCCTTAGATAGTTTTAACCTATAACCATTGGTGTCCCAACTAGTTTATAGTCACTTATTCCAAATGTCTTCAATACCTCTTTCACATATTTAGACTGTGTGATAGAAATACCACTCTTCATCTGCTGAATTTGCACACCTATGAAATTTTTTATCTCTCCTACCAGAGACATTTCAAATTCACTTTTCATCTCATTTGCAAAGTCATCACTTATGTCATCATTGCCTCCAAATATGATATCATCCACAAACACTTCACTAACTAGTATCTTATCTCCTTCAGTCTTGAGATATATATTGTTTTCTTCACTGGTTCTCTGAAAAACCTATCTTCATCAGGTGTGAATGTAGTCTTTCATACCATGGTCTTGGTGCTTGCTTCAAACCATATAGTGCCTTGTATAGTTTACACACCATATCCTTTGTATTAGTCAAAGCATAACCATCTGGTTGTTTAACACTTCACTAACCAGTATCTTATCTCCTTCAGTCTTGAGATATATATTGTTGTCTTCACTGGTTCTCTAAAAAACCTATCTTCATCAGGTGTGAATGTAGTCTTTCATACCATGCTCTTGGTGCTTGCTTCAAACCATATAGCGCCTTGTGTAGTTTACACACCATATCCTTTGCATTAGTCAAAGCATAACCATCTGGTTGTTCAATGTATACTTCCTCTTCCAGTATTCTATTTAGAAATACTGACTTCACATCCATATGTTGCAAATGCAAGTAGATTCCTAACACCTTCCAATCTAGCAACTAGTGCAAATGTCTCTCCACAGTCTTCTCCTTCTTCTTGTGCATAACCTTTGCATACCAATCTAGCTTTATTTCTTACTACTACTCCATCTTCGTTCAATTTATTCCTGAATACCCATTTAGTACCTATCACATTTTTGTTCATCGGTCTGGGTACTAGGGTCCATGTATTGTTCTTCTCAATCTGGTCAAGATCCTCTTCCATAGCTTTGATCCAGTGATCATCTCCAAATGCTTCCTTACCAGTTCTAGGCTCAATAGTGGAGATCATGCAATAATTCTCTCTAATTCTTCTTCTGGTTAATACTCTAGCATCTTTATCTCCAATAATCCGGTCAGGATTATGATTGAGTCTCACATACCTTGGAATAACATGATCATTATCTTCAGGTTCTTCTTCCTCACTATCATCATCTTCTTCTGTATAATCTACCTATTTCGGTTGAACTGGTACTACAACATTCACTTCACCAGCTTCTGCCTTCACCGGTTCTAGTTCCAAAATCAGAATGTAAGGTTCATCTTCCTTTTTATCCTCACTGGTCTCTCCTAAAACTCTTGATAAAACATTTACTACCAAAAATCTTAAAATAACTAACATTAGGTGATCTACCATACCAGTATTCATAAGGAGTTTTATCATTACCTCTCTTTACCAATATCTGGTTCATAGTGTAGACAGCTGTGTTGACAGCTTCTCTCCACAAATTTTTTGCTACTCCTTGTATTAGCATCATTCTAGTAGCTTCAACCACTGATTGAATGTTCCTCTCTGCAATACCATTCTATTGTGGTGTCCTTGGTGCAGAAAGTTGCCTCTTAATCCCATTATCTTCACAATATCTAGTGAATTTGTTGGTATTTTGGTATGGTTTTGTCATTGATGTCAACACCTACTAAAACACTAGCACTTTGGAGATCCAACAACATTCACCGGCAAGCAAGTAACTATTGCACAGTTACTAGTATGTGGTACACCAGCAAGATATAATGATCACTGGCACTTGGAATACTTGGAATGGCATGGAAAACACATGGTTATGTCGAAGACATCGTTTGGACATCTTGTCTTGGAGTTTTGTTTATTGGTATATTCATAGTTGCATATTTGCTGTTACCGACAAATGGGTCTAGGGTTACACCGACAGGTTTATCTTTTCTAGGTCAACATGGCACACTATGGAGATGATTAATTATTGTTGTAAATGCATTAAGCTTACATGTTCAATCGATTATTGCATCAGATATTATATTGTTTGTAAAATGTTTTTATTATAATATCTTGTAGAGATGACCTACTAAAATTGGTCTTAGGTTATGGTATAAATATAAGAGCTTATTTGTAAGATCAAATGTGGAATGCGAAAAAGGATTGTGTGAAGGTATATGCGAGATTAAGCAGAGCTATACATGTAGACATCATTTGAAGATTGAAGGAGGGTTTTTTTGGAAGCATATCAACATTACACCCGTACTGAACCCAACATATGAAGATGCTATTTTGTGTAGTACATTCTTATTGGATTTAACCATCCAAATATAGTCAGTGTGACTCCCATTTTGTGATTGAGCAATGAGCTCTAGGCTGTTGGCCTTTCTACACGTGCAGACCCCATTTATGTACACTTACTATCTACAATAGTATCATTTGATTGTGGGTAAGGTTTCCTACCATGGTTTTCCCCTTACAGGGTTTCAACGTACAAATATTGGTGTTATGTGTTGTGGATGACTTTGTGTTTATGTTTGATGCACTAATCCTTACCGGTATAGCAATTAACTGTTATAACTATCTACAGGCATACTTAACTGGTTTACTGGTATTAAGCATTAAGTTGGTTAAATTGTTTTTGGTTTAAATTTATTTGACAACTAATTCACCCCCCCTCTCAGTTGTCTCTAAGACCTAACAATTGGTATCAGAGCTTAGTCCTCTTTTGCAGAAGTTTAACAACTTGAGGAGATCCAATGTCTACTAATTATTTCAGGAAGGATAGTCCTAAACTTGATGGGACCAACTATGGCATATGGAAGATCAGAATGGAGACACATCTGAATTGCATTGGAAAAGATATCTAGGAAGTTACAAAGAATGGTTATACTGCTGCTGTACAAGGTCAGCCCAGTCCAGCTAACTTGACAAAAGATGAGGGAAATGATTGCAAAGCAAGAGAAGCACTTTTGAGTGCATTATCAGATCAACAAATCATGGGACTCTCAGATAAGTCTACTGCTGAAGCTATTTGGGATCATTTGGAATCACCGAATGAAGGAGATTCCAGAGTCAAAATTGCAAAACTTGAAAGCTTCCAAGTCAGGTATGAACATCTGAAAATGGAAGAAGATGAAAGGATTTCTGCTTTTATGGAAAGAGTAAATGAAATTGTTTTGGGTATTAAATGTTGTGGAGGAACCTTAAGTGAGGATGAAATTGTTTCAAAAGTTTTAAGAGGATTGCCACTAGCATATAAAATGAAAGTCTCTGCTATAAATGAGTTAAGAACAATGCCTAATACATCAGTTACTAGGGATGCATTGATTAGGAAACTTTCAGCTTTTGAAATTGAAGAATTTGGTCTTGTTGCTACTATTAAGATAGTTTTGGCCTTTAAAGCATCAACATCATCTACTCCATCATTTGACAAATCTGGTTGGAAAGCCTTTTATGCAAGAGAACTTGAAGAAAGTAGTGTAGACACCTAAAAATGGTCAACGCTTGCGGAGTTGTATTTTAACATTGGCGCATTGCCTTATTTTAGGGTTTTTGCATCGCATTAACATTTCTCCTATGTCACACACTTGGTCTTTATCATTTGCGAGCATCGAGTCCTTGTTCTGCATTCTTCATCTGTCTCGCTTTCGAATTTGGTCTTGTCGCTAACAATCTTCAGTCATGATTTTGGTCAATCTTATCCTGTCGCATCTATGTGCGTATTCATTTGTCATCATTTTGGACATCGTCAATCCTAATTAGGGTTTTGTCCTCTTATCAATCTTGTCATCATGCGATCGATTTGTCATCGATTCTTGTCTTTTGATCAATTTGTCATCAATCTTATTGTCTTGTGATCTATTTTGTCATTGATCCTTGTCTTCTTGTCAATTTTGTCATTTTGCGATCGATTTGTCATCGATCGTTGTCTCTCTCAATTGTGTCGATTTGGATCAATTAGTCATTGTTCCTCATCAATTGGCACATTTATCAATCAAATCAAGTCAGAATCATGATCAAATCAAATTGATATCAATTATCCTTTGTCAAGACCTAATTGTCATCCTTGCATTTCTAATTCATCTTTTAGGGTTTCATGATTTTATTCATTTAACCTTGTTTGTCATTTCTCCCTCTAGGTTAAATAATTTATTTATTTATCCTAGGTCTTTGTGTCGCAATTAAATGTTTAATTTAATTGGCTAACTAATTATTCCTCTTTTTGTGAATTAATTAATAAATGACAAATTATTAATTGATTTACCTAATTTCTTCTAATTCTTAATTTCCTAATTTTTCATCAATTTCTAAATTCCCTCTTTGTGAATTAATTAATAAATGAAAATTATTAATTAATTCACTAAATTCCTAATTTTCTCATTTTCTAATTTCCTAATTCCTAATTTCCATTTTTCTAATTCAATTTCCTCCTATTTTTCTCCTAATTTCATGGGAATGACATTTCAATTTGTCATAATTTTTCATAATTGACAATCAATCAATTTTGACATAGAAAGTTGTCATAATTTTGTCATGAATTATCAATCAATCAATTTTGCATAGAAAGTGCAAATTTGTCATAATTTGTCCCAATTTGTCATATTGATTTGCAATTTCCATTTGAATCTCCTCATGCTAATTTGATCTTTTCTCCAATTTGTCTATAAATTGGATGAATTTCTTCAATCCTAATCTAATAATCACATTATCGATCTAATAATCACTTTGTCGAATCAGTCACGCTTTGAGTACTCTTGCGCTAATTGTCAATCTTGCTTTCACATTAGGTTTATGCACTTGAAGGTGAGATCCACAAACAAAAGCTATTTGAAAAAGAAAGAAGGACAATGGAGCCACATGAAGGAGATATTCAGATCTGCATTTGGTTTACTTAGCTTTTAATCTCGAATGTTTCGTTTTCATGTCTTTGTTGAGTGTGTTAGGATGGATCATTGCATTTGAGCTTTCGTGATTGAGCTAGCTTGTCAATTTGATATTTGCTTTGATGATTTCCACATTTCCTAGCTACATTAATTGGTGAACCTGACGTGAACTAACCACTTAACCATGCTTTTGAGTGATTTTGAGATGATTTGTAGGTCAAAAACCCAAGAAATAGGGTAGTGCAGGGTTTTCTGGGAACTTTTGTACCTGTGTCAAGCATTCTGCGCTTGTGTCAGACATTCTGCGCCTGTGTCAAGGACATTATGTGCCTGTGTTAGACATTCTGCACATGTGTAGGGCCAGAAACAAAGGTAAAAGATAGTGTTTTTCACTTGCAAATTGTTTTCTTTTGCATTTTGTTTCTGCTTTTTTGGTTTTGTTGGTACTGATTCTCTATGCAGAACCTTGGCATATGCATGACAAAGACAACAAATGAAACTACTAACATGTTTTATGCAAGTTTGATAGTCAAAGACTAAACATATCAAACTTCTGACTTGGGTTTTGTAGGTTGCCTTGGACTACAACTAAACTTTGTGTTTGCAATTAATGTTTAGGCACCTAGTATGATTTCTAAATAGGATGGAATGAATATATGTTTGCTTTGATTGTTGAGTTTGACATTGGAGTAGGAGAGTATGCTCTCATCCTTCTTAGGGTGATCAGAAATCCAGATCTTCAATACCATGCTCATGTTTTTGATTGTGTGTCACCTTTAAAGGGCCTGTCTTCCCGACCATTTGCTTTTGCAAGCAAGTGATAATCGTGAGAAGGGAATGGCCCAGAGTGAGTATGGCTAGAATACCTTGGCATTCTAACTCACTATAAAAAAATACCTAATGAGCGAAAGCTTTGAAGGAAGGGTTACGTGGGAATTGCAGTTACTTGGGAAGTGATGACCCTTGAACTCTTTCTCATATCAGCATCTAAGTAGGGCCTCACAGTCTAAATCGTGCTTGCGTGACTACATTTGTTTGGTATCTTGATGGGCTTAATGTCTCAATCATTCTTGCGTGACATCAAGGAGTAACGCTTAACAGAAATCCTTACTAAACACCTTGTATTTAGAGGCCAAAAATCCTTCTAGTTGCTTGAGAAGGACAAGTTCGGATACTTGGAAGAGATACTAAGTTCGCCATGGGGAGATTTCCATGGGGACTGATGCTTGGCTTCCCTAATAAGTAAGTGTCATGGAGGGGAGCCTGTGGGGTCAAGCATCTATGTATTCTCCTTGAATCTTATAACGAGTCTACCTCTCAAGTACCTGCTGTCCTTGCCTACCATAAGAAATGTGTGAATGAGCATGATTGTCTTGAGTCTATGTTAAAATATCTTGTCTTCTTTACATGTCAAAAGTTGAATTGCATCTCATTTCAAAAACAAGGCAAATTGATTCAAAACAAGGTTAAACACGAACATTTCATCCAACAAAGTTCAAAACATCTTCAAAAATGGTTGTCAAACATTTTTCAAAATCTTGTCTCAACATTCATGTCACTTAGATTTAGGTTCATCCTAGGTTTGCATTTTGCAAAGTCATTATCAAGTACCAAGGTTAGGTTTCACCTAAGTCATACTCCTTTGCATATCAATAAAAGTCATCCATTTGCATGTGTCCTATTGTATTAGAGTAATACCATTGTCATACATTCATATTTGCATACCCTATGTCTCTTCATTAAGTTTAGGTCATTATCATATCATATTAAGGTCATTTGCATTGTAATTGTCCCTTTGCATATAGTGCCAAAACTAGGTTTTGTCATACTTGAGTAATCCAAATCTTTGATAAACCCTAAGTCATTGTTAAGAAGTCTAGACCTTATCAAACCTTTTCTTTTTATGTCATTATTGTCATTTGGTCAAACCTAGCTTAGTATCCAAGCATATAGGGGAGACTTTGTCATTTGTCCTTTTGTCACTTGGTCCTTTTGTCCTCTGAGGTCTAGACATCATTTCAATTTCCTAAGGGTCTCTTTTAGATCTGCATTCCAAAAAGTTTGTCAAAATCTTGAAAAACAACAAAAAGCATAGGTTGTATTCTTGCCATAGATTGCTTTCTCATTCATTTAGTTTGCATTTAGTTGCATATCATATATTGTCTTTGAAAGATTCCAAAATATTGCATTTGCATAAGTGACATGCCTGTTGAAACAAGATCAAAATCTAAAAAGATGGGTGAACCAACCTATCAACCCATTGACAACATATCAAATTCACAGTTTCAAACTAGTCAAATAGTGCAAATTGAAGGTTCATCAAACACATCATTACCACCATATGGAATGGTTCAACTTGGACCACCTCCATTATATGAACCAGTGTTTGTACCTATGAAACTAGGACATGGGAGTGTTCCACCAACTCCAAGAGGAAATGCACCTTTCGATTGGAATCAACCAAACCTGCAACATGAAATTCAAACGTTACATGAGGAACAAACCCTTTCACAAGGATTTGGTTCAGATCAAGGCATTCAACAAGAAACGAATCCAAATGTCCAACCAGATTCTTCATCAGATTTTGATGCTTCTGATGATGTTGATATGTTCCTTCAAGATCCAAAGTTGACAAAAAAGATGGATAAGTTCTTAAACAAGGCCTTTAAGATGTTCCCACAAAAATATCTTAACATGATGAGTAATGTGACCTCCTCAAGTGAGAAAATCAATGTGCAAAAACAACAAGGCGGTGAGCTATTAAGTTTCTCTCCGCATCCAAATGAAGAAAGTGTGCAACAAGCAACTCAATCTACCTTGATGAGTAAACGTGCTGCAAAGGCATTGACAGCGACTATTCCTCAAAAGTCACCATTTGAGACAATAAATAATCCATTATTCAACACAACACCTGTAACACAAGATCAAATGAAGACCACGCAAATATTGACAACTATCCCTCAACAAGAAGTGGTTCCTTACATGCATAAAATTGGATCAAAATCTAAGATGCAAGAAAACTTCACGACTGGAATGCCTGATATCACCAATGTCCAAAACAATTCCACGATGCAACAAAGTTCTTATATCCCATTAAGCTCAATATATTTGCCAAACACTATTGCGACAGATCCTTCGATAATGGCGACACAAAGAACTACGGATAGTGGTTTGCACCAACAACAATTGTTGCAACAATTGAGTAATACACAAAAGGTACAATCGAATGTGCAAACAAGCAATGTACAACAACAACAATATTGCATTTGACAACAAATTGCAATGCCTTCGGCACCATTACAAGTTAATGCAAACTTGCAACCATCACAATGGATTGGACAAACAACACAACAAGTTAATACAAGTGCTATACCCCATCTTAAGGAGAAACAACAAAAACCACCTAAGAAAAGTTTTTTGCAAATGATGGGATATACACCGCGACAACAATTGGCACAAAGTCAACAAATTCTGATTCATTAACATCAACAACATGTGCCTCAATATGTGCCAAGTCAAACAAGCTATTATACTTCACAACTGCAATTGGCGCCTGTGCAATATCAACAACATACTCAATTGCCATATCAACCTAGGCTACAAGAAGCACAACAACAAGGTCGATATCAAGGCATGGCACAACCACAACAACAAGAGATGTACCAAGAACATTATATGCCAGAGACACCAAAAATGGCCACTTCACAGCACCAACAACCGATCGGAAATATGATGTATCAACAAAGAGTACCCACCGGGATTAATGATGGACCTCCAAAATATGATACAATTGTGCAACAACTTGAGAAATTGAAACGACAAGTTGATGCATTAGAAACTAAAGGAACAAAGAAGTTGTATACAGATCAAGATTTGTGTCCTAATCCATTTGATAAGAGCTTATACATGCCTCCATTCCCTAAACATTTTGAGGCACCTAATTTTGAGAAATATAAAGGGAATGGCAATCCAAAAGATCACATTCGAGCATTTTTTGTGGCATGTACTAAAGTGAGCTATGAGGAGACATATTTAATGCGATTATTTGCATGAAGTCTCACGGGACAAGCCATGGATTGGTATTCGCATCTGCCAGGAAATATAAAGACTTGGTCTGAATTGGCTCAAAAGTTTATATCTCACTTTGCATTCAACATCAACAGTGACGTGACCATGTCAGATTTATGCAACACCAAACAAAATCAAGGTGAACCATTAGTGAATTTCTTGCAACAATGGCAAAGCTTGTATAGTCGTTCTTCCCTAGATATACCTGAAGAACAACAAGTGAATCTGTTTATCCAAAATTTGGTCCTAGAAATGATGTATGAACTAAAATTGAAAAGTCCGAGTACTATAGAGAAACTCATTAAGAAAGGGATGAACATTGAAACTGCTCTTGTAGCTAAAGGAATCATGAAGCTTAACAAAGACAGTGACATCATGAACAATTCAGGGGACAGAAATAGATTTTGGTATAAGAACAAGAATGTCACTAATGATGGAGTTGTTGATGCAAGAGCGGTGAATACAAATCAACCCCCATTCACGATCAAGAAATTGATTGTTCCTAATATGTCAACTATGGAACAAAATCGAACACTAGCGAGCAATGTTACTCAACAGCCGCAATACCAATAGCATCTTCAACAATATAATCAACAACAAGGCCAGCAACAAAGCCAGCAGCACAAACCTTTCCAATCAAGGGATGGGCCTCCTCGACAATTTATGCCATTGGGAGAGCCTATTGAGTCAGTAATGAAACAATTAATACAAGAAAAATTTATTAATCTACCAGATATCAAGGCGGAACCAGTGGTAAAACCGCATTGGTGGAATGATAATGCATACTGTGAGTATCATCAGTCCAAAGGACATAAAACCACGTCATGTTTTCAATTGAAACATATGATTCAAGATTTGTTAGAGAAAGGAGTAATTGAGGTAGATCCACCCCATGCGACCTCTAACACTGATCATACTATTTTCAAAACTCCTTTGCTTGATCATGACAAGGGTAAAGTGTCTTCTTCAAACTCTACCCAAACAACAAATTATGCAAATACTGGTTATAACAATGTCATCAATTGTTTTCGCGTGTCAAATGAGTATGTTTCCACCCTAAGAATAAAGGGACAAGATCCTTCTTGCGTAGTTACCACTCGGCGATCTAAAATAGTCCTGAAAGGAGCTCCTGCAACTCCTTCCAAACCAACTCCTGCAAGTCAGTGTAATCTCTTCGATCATCTAGGAAAGACACCTGCACAAATATAAATCCTTGAGTTGTTGAAAATGTCCCCCATGCATCGTGCAGTCCTAGATAAAGCTTTAATTGAGTCCACTGTCCCAATAGACATTGATGTTGACCAGTTTCAAGCCCGGATTAGACATCTAGCTATTTCCCAAAATGTCACATTTTCTAATAATGATATCTCACCTGATAAGCTCCCTCATAATGATCCTTTACACCTTGAAGTCTTTTTCCATAATTGCAAAATCCGATGAGTCTTGATAGATGGCGGAGCGGGTCTTAATATTTATACCTTGAGAGTGGTCATTGGCCTTGGTTATACAGAAAATGACATTGATGCTTCCAAAAGAATAATAATCAAAGCATATGATGATGCTAAACACCCATCCAAAGGGATAATTACATTGCCTATCAGAGTTGGTCCAGTGATAGAAAACACTTTTCTGCAGGTCCTAGACCTTGATCTCCCTTACAATATGATTCTTGGCCATCCATGGATCCATGCAATGAAAGCAGTTCCATCCACCTATCATCAATGTTTAAAATATCCTTACAATGGAACTGAGATAACAATTCCAGGAGATCCTAATCCATTTCAAGTTTGTGCTACTCTAAAGGATACCCCTTAGCAGCAAGTCCTAGTCAATAGAGAGGCCAAATCACATAGTTATGTGGATCCTAATGAATTGTTAGATGTTGTTGTAGACACCTAAAAATGGTCAACGCTTGCGGAGTCATACTTTAACATTTGCGAATTGCCTCATTCTAGGTTTTTGCGTCGCATTAACATTTCTCCTATGATTCGTACTTGGTTTTTATCATTTGTGAACATCGAGTCATTCTTCTACATTCTTCATTCATCTCGCTCTCGAATTTGGTCTTGTCGACAACAATCTCTAGTCATGATCAATCTTATCTTATTGCATCAATGTGCGTGCTTATTTGTCATCATTTTGGACATTGTCAATCCTAATTAGGGTTTTGTCCTCCTGTCAATCTTGCGATCGATTTGTCATCAATCGTTGTCCTTTTATTGATCTTGTCATCTGGTGATCAATTTATCATTTTCAATCTTGTCGATTAACGATCGATTTGTCATCAGTCATTGTCATGTTCGATCTTGTCATTTTGCGATCGATTTGTCATCAATCGTGGTCATTTTCAATCCTGTCGTCCTGCAATCTATTTATCATCAACCCTTGTCATCTTGTCAATCTTGTCATTTTGCGATTAATTTGCTATCAATCATTGTCTGTCTCAATTATGTCAATGTGGATCAATTAGTCATTGTTCCTCGTCAATGGGCACATTTTCTCAATCAAATCATTTATCACATTGGTCATTTATCAATCCAAAATCAAATCAAATCGATATCGATTATCCTTTGTCAAGACCTAATTGTCATTCTCGCATTGCTAATTCATCTTCTAGAGTTTCGTGATTTCATCATTTAACCTTGTGTGTCATTTTCTTCCTTTAGGATTAATAAATTGTTTTTTTATCCTAAGTCTTCTCATTACAATTAAATGTTCATTTAATTGGCTAATTATTCCTCTTTGTGAATTAATTAATAAATGACAAATTATTAATTAATTTACCTATTTCCTAATTTCCATCTTTTTCCTAATTTCTTAATTTCCTAATTTCTAATTCAATTTTCCTCCTATTTCTCTCCTAAATTCATGGAAATGACATAGAAATTTGTCATAATTTGTCATAATTGACAATCAATCAATTTTGCATAGAAAGTGCATAATTTGTTATAATTTGTCATAATTGACATAATTGATTTGCAATTTCCATTTGAATTGAATCATGCTAATCTTGTCATCTCTCCAATTCTTCTATAAATTGGATGATCTTCATTGATCAAAGCTAATTGGTAATCAGACTATCGAATTTCTAGTCAATCACATTTCTAGTACTCTTGATCAATAATCTTGTCTACTTGCTTTCAATAATGTGTGTGCACTTGTAGGTGAGATCCACAACCAAACCATTTGAAGAGGAAAGAAGAACAATGGAGCCGCATGAAGGAGCATTCAAATCATACCTTTGGTTTGCTTAATTTCTAGTTTTGAATGTTTTTATTTCATGTCTCTATTGAGTGTTGCTTAGGATAGATCATTGCAATGAGTTCTTTTGTGATTGAGCTAATGGTTAATATTCCTATCTTGTTTGTGATGATTTCCTATTTCCTAACATACATTAATTGGTGAACCCAACGTGAACACTAACCATCTAACCTCTTTATGGTGTTTTTGAGTGCTTTCAAGTTGATTTGCAGGCCAAAAACCCAAAAACAAGGTCGTGCAAGGTTTTCTGGAGACTTCTGCGCCTGTGTGAAGCAACTTGCACCTGTGTTGAAGACATTCTATGCCTGTGTCCTACATTCTACGCCTGTGTCATGAGTTCTGTGCCTGTGTAAAGTCCAGAACAGAGGTAAAAATGCAGTGTTTTACTTGAAAAGTGTCTTGTTTTTGCATTTTGTTTTCTGTGTTTTAGTTTTTGGTACTAATTATCTGTGCAGCATCTTGGCATATGCATGGCAAAGAAAACAAATGAAACTACTAACATGTGTTATGCAGAATCGATAGTCAAAGACAACAAATCAAACTTCTAACTTGGGTTTTGCAGGTTGCCTTGGAGAAACAACTAAACCTTGTGTTTACAATTAATTTTTAGGCACCTAGTGATTTTCTAAATAGGTTGGAATGAACATGTTTCTGCTTTGATTGTTGAGTGTGACATTGGAGTAGGAGAGTATGCTCTCATCCTTCTTAGGGTGATTAGAAATCTAGATCTTCGATACTATGCTCCTATCTTTGATTGTTTGTCACATTTAGAGGGCCTGCCTTCCTGATCACTTTGCTTTTGCAACCAAGTGATAATCGTGAGAAGGGAATGACCCAAAGTGAGTACGAATAGACTACCTTGGCATTCTAACTCACTATAAAAAAATACCCGATGAGTGAAAGCTTTGAAGGAAGGGTTACGTGGGAATTGCAGTTACTTGGGAAGTGATGACCCTTGAACTCTTTCTCATATCAACATCTAAGTAACGCCCCTTGGTCTAAATCATGCTTGCGCGACTAAATTTGTTTGGTATCTTGATGGGCTTAATGTCTCAATCACGCTTGCGTGACATCAAGGAGTAATGCTTAATAGAAATCCAGACTAAACACCTTGTATTTAGAGGCCAAAAACCCTTCTAGTTGCTTGAGAAGGACAAGTTCAGATACTTGGAAGAGATACTAAGTTCGCCATGGGGAGATTTCCATGGGGACTGATGCTTGGCTGCCCTGAGAAGTGAGTGCCATGGAGGGGAGCCCGTGGGGTCAAGCATCTATGTATTCTCCTTGAATCCCATAACAAGTCTACCTCTCAAGTACCTAATGTCCTTGCCTACCATAAGAAATGTGGAAATGAGCATGATTGTCTTGAGTCTATGTTAAAATATCTTGTCTCCTTTACTTGTCAAAAGTTGAATTGCTTATCATTTCAAAAACAAGATAAAATTGATTTCATCCAACAAAGTTCAATACACCTTCAAACATGGCTATCAAACATTGTTCAATATCTTGTCTCAGCATTCATGTCACTTACATTTAGGTTCATCCTAGGTTGCATTTTGCAAAGTTCATTGTCAAGTACCAAGGTTAGGTTTCACCTAAGTCATACTCCTTTGCATATTAATAAGGGTCATCCATTTGCATGTGTCCTCTTGCATTAAAGTCATACCATTGTCATACATTCATATTTGCATACCCTAGGTCTCTTCATTAAGTTTAGGTCATTGTCATATCATATTAGGGTCATTTGCATAGTAATTGTCCCTTTGCATATAGCGCCAAAACTAGGCTTTGTCATACTTGAGTAATCCAAATCTTTGATAAACCCTAAGTCATTGTTAGGAAGTCTAGACCTTATCAAACCTTTTCTCCTTTTGTCATTATTGTCATTTGGTCAAACCTAGCTTATTATCCAAGCATATAGGTGAGACATTGTCATTTTGTCCTTTTGTCACTTGGTCCTTTTGTCCTTTGAGGTCTAGACATCATTCCAATTTCCTAAGGGTCCCTCTTTTAGATTTGCATTCATAAGTTTGTCAAAATCTTCAAAACAACCAAAAACATAGGTTGCACTCTTGCTCTAGATTGCATTTTCATCTATTTAGTTTGCATTTAGTTTCATATCATACATTATCCTTGAAAAATTCCAAAAATATTGCATTTGCATAGTGACATGTCTATTGAAACAAGGTTCCAAGCACCAATGATGCAACAAAGTTTGACATATCAACCAACAATGCAATCACAATTATATCCAACCCAACAACAAGGCAATATTGATCAAACTCTTTATGATGAAACAAGTCTCCAAATACAAAAACTAGAGGAGAAACTAGCTCAAGAAGAAGAGATATTGGAACAAAGAGTGAAAAACATTGAGAAGAATAGATCACAAATGTCCAAAGTGTTTCAAAAATTTCCCGGTCGAAATCCAAAGATTGAGGCAATTGATGTAAGATCTCTTCTTGAACGATCAGATATAGCAGCTCTCCTCTCCCAAATAGAGATGATGAAACAATTTCAAGAGAAAAGCCAACAACATTATGTGCCTTCACATCAAGAACAAGAAGGTGTTTACTATCAATCATATTTTCAACCATCACAACCAATTGTTCAACAACTCGAACATTTCCAACAGACACAACCAATGGTCCAACATATACAACCAATACAACCAATGGTCCAATTTCAACAATATGTCCAACCAGCTATACAATGTCAACAAATAGTTCAACCAATGGTGGAATATCAACAAGTTCAATCAACATATCAATGTCAACAACCACAATCACAAATTCAAAAACAAAACTTGCAACATGCACCAACCCAAATTTTGAACATGTCAAACCAGTCTGATCAACATCTATTTCGAAATCAAAACATGACATTAGACCAGAATCAAATCCTTTCCAAACAAGTTCAAATTCCAGATACAACTATGTCAAAACCTCGAAAGAAAGGTGGCTTTATTGCAAGGATCTTAAGGAACCTACCAAGTGAGTTTTTTGAAGAAGATTAAGATAATACACTTATGTCTAGCAATGCCTCATCCCCTTGCAAGCAAATTGACTCTCCAGCGGCATCTATCCTTGCACCTTTAGAAGTTTCACAAGAACCTTCCATATTGTCCTCATCAAACAATACACCCAAGGATGCAATTATCCAAGGGCTATCGATAATTGATTGCCAAGATAATCCAATTCATGATGCCCATCCTTGTCATGTTTCAGAAATACAAGACCCAATGCCACCATGCACTTTATTGCCGTTACCTGTTTTAGAGGACCCTATTCGAAGTCCCTCTTCCTCATGTTCAAGCATTGATTCCTTGCTAGAATCCATCACAAATGTTCAAAGTGCATTTCCTTCATGCCAAAACATTGATTCCTTGTCAGAATCCTCCATGCATATCCAAAGTCCAACCTCATGTCAAGAGGATAATTTAGAGCATGAAGAAATAAGTCCTAAAGAAAATCAAGATCAAGATCCTAAAACCTTATCGTCCCATCCAATTGTTGACCAGGATCTCATCTTCCCAGACACTCACGATGATTCCCCTATTCTTGTCCATCCTATCCAAAGTCCTATTGACACTCCCTTTCCCAAGCAAGATCAAGAAATCCTAGTCCATCCAATCCCAAATGATCCCCTTCCATTTCATGAAAACAATGTCCTTTCAAATCCCATTGACACTCCATTCCCTGGGCAAGATCAAGATATCCCAGTCCATCCAATCCCAAATGATCCCCTTCCATTTCATGAAAATAATGTCCTTTCAAATCCCATTGACATTCCACTTCCTGAGAAAGATCAAGATATTCCTCCCATCCTTTCCAATGATCCCATTGAAAGTCAAGAGCAAAGCACCTTTAAAGAGGATTCCAATGATATTCCTCCTTGTCAAGATCAAATTATTCCTTCAGATCCTCCACAAGATCCACTTGTTCCTCCATCTCCTTGTCCTAATGCTCCATATACACTCCAAGTTCTCATTTCTTGTGATGATCCCATTATTTCTCCCATTCCATCTCTTGAAGAGCCTATCATTGAACCATGTCCACTACATGATCCTAATCGCCCTCATGATCCTAATCCCCTTCATGATTCTAATGTGTCAGTGCAAGATGTTCATGAACCCTCGACATGCATAATGGGTTCTTCCACTTTGGTGCAATCCGATCCACTTCAGGATCTCATTATTTCTCTCATATCATATCCACCTCCTAATGGACTCGCGTCGTCTTCCCAAAGAAAAGAGTATCCTACAAGTCAAGATATTCATAAATGCAAAGGAGTAGATCTTCATAAGCAAGAATCCCTTCATGTTAAAGAAAATATTAAGGGTCATGGCCTTAGTGAAATTCCTCAAGACATGGGTACCCCTGCTAAATCCAACATCCCTTCAAAATCAAAACATACACCTTCCCCATCATACTTTCCATCCATCTTAGGTCCTTATATTCCTTCATCCTCTATGCAAGGTTAGCAAAGGCACACATCCTTGAGTAAATTTCATCAATCCAAAAGAAGTCCACTTCATTCCTATCCATCCATGTATTCCTTTCCCCCTCCAAGCAATTTGGATGCCAAGTATAAAAGTCATAAGTCTAGAAATCCACATGTATTCAAGGATCAACATGTCCAATATAATCGACATGTCAAAACAAAGAACAATGTGATCTAGAAAGAAAAAGAAATATCCAAAAGGCCACAAAGGCCCATTGCTCAAAAACAAAATCAAAATATATATGGGTTCCTAAATCCCTTGTGCAAGCAATGCACTCCAAGGAACCACAAAAGCATGAAAAATCAACAACCATGTGGATCCCTAAGCGGCTCCTTGAAGCACAAAAGCCTAAAGAAACATCCAACTTGGCATCCAAAATTGCTATTCCTCCATCCAAACCTCTCAAATTTGTTCCTCCATCACATCCTTCTTCCATTTTGGACCCTTATGTCCCAAAATCCATAGCATTTCCTTCGTCAAAATCTCAATATCCAAAACTCACTCTTCCTCCATCAGTCCACCACCCCTCAAGGTGTGTGCCAATGTTGATCTTGCCTACATTTCCATCCACTGAAGCCCAATTCTTCTGATACCCTATCCATTATACAATGCATATTTTCCATCCTTCGATCCCTTTGGTCCAATCCTTTGCATAAATCCTTTCCTTAGTTTCATCTCATTTTCCATGTCCTTATCCTACCAATGTCTTTGAGCATACTTTTAAAGGTCATGGTCCATTTTTTTTCAAGGCTACTGTCCAAAAAAAAAAAAGACACTTGAGTCCTTCTTCCATCCCCTATCATGTGTCCATCTTCTATTGAAAAAGTCAAAAATCAAAAAAAAAAGAAAAAGAGAAAAAGAAAAAAAAAAAGTAAAGCAAAAATAATTCATCCACTGGTGAAAACCTGGCAAACAGGCACCTTGGGCAAGTAGCGTGATGAAAACTTGGCAAACAGGCATCATGTGTAATTTATGAACTTCTTGCACACCGTACTTGGGGGTAGGTTTTATCCTATCATATCCTTTTGTCCTTCATTGTTCCATTATCCTATCATACCATGTCATTACCCTTCATATCCTATTGTCCCTCCTATCATTACCTTTGATCTTGACAAGGCTGAGGATCATCATGAGCATCGTGCATCTTGTTTGCAACTTTCAGTCTATCATAGCTTTTGGTCATTTATCCATTTGCTTATTATAACCTTTCATCCATATTCCCTAGCTTATTGCAACTTTCTACCACTATCCCTTAGCCAATCTCGACCTTTAGTCAATGTCCCTTATTCATTCTTGGTCTTTCTTATCCTATCCATATCTTATCACTATCCATACACTCATTTTCATTCCTTGATCTTGATCTAACATAAGGACGCAAAATTTAAACATGTGGTTTCAAAAACCTCTTGACATGTCCCTCATGCCATGTTCCTGCTTTACATTGTCATATCCAGTCTCTTGTCCCATCATGCAATAGCCCTTGGAAATTGCATCTGTATTGTCTCCATGATAAAAGGCCTTTGTCTTCCCTCTATCCACCATCATTTCAACAAGCCTATTTATTCACCTATCATATTCCTTGCCTTGCTAGACACTGGGGGCAAAATCTTAAAAATTGAAAAATGTCTTGAAAAAAATCTCTAAAAAATTAAAAATGTCCTGAAATAATCCAAAAAAATCAAATAAATGTCCTGAAAAAAATCTCATAAAAATTAAAAATGTCTTGAAATAATCCAAAAAAATCAAATAAATGTCCTGAAAAAAAATCTCTAAAAAATTGAAAAAACTGTCCTGAAGAAATTCTTAAAAAGTCATAAAAAGTCCTGAAAAAACGAACAAAAAAAAAATTGTAAAAAACAAGCATTTTGCATTTTGTCAATAAATATCTCCCTATGCATAGACAGCTCACTAAGTGTACATCCAACGACACACAATCAAACATTGTGCTTTAATGAAATCACGCTTCAATAGATGAACTTTTTACTCAAACCAGACATTCAAACTGATCGCACTTGTCATATCAATCAACTGCAAATTTATTTGTCCTTAGCACGCTATCATGAGTCTTATACAGGGTGTGGTATACTCGAAACCAGACAGTATGATCGTCCTATCAGCACGTTCAACTTTTGACAATGAAGATCAAGGTGTTTGTTTGATTTGTTGGAATTTGTGCATCTTATTTTTTTATTGATTTATCTTTGGCTTCGGTCATGTTCCTATGTTGCTCGATGATATCGCTGAGTGATTTAGAGTGACCGGGATGGTTCATGGTTTGTTTCTTTTTTATTGTGATTGTTGTTTGTCTGTGATGTGTCTGTCTTTTGCAAAAAGGGTTGCATTTCAGCTCTGGCCCTCAATGCCATGATGCTACGCATCCATTTTGCTACATTAAAATAAAGGTTCTCACCTACAAAGTGCATTACTGAAAGCAAGTTCTTCTTCATCTCTAACTGTCCTCTGTCTCATTTTCTTCTTACTAACATTTCTTCCGTCAGTTCGGATAGTCAGTTTGGTCTAGTGATCCAATTTCCAACCATACATGCTGCATCCTGCATCCATTTGGTTAGTAGATTTGCATTACGTTAAGCATCACATCAAGCATTTTATCCATTCCATATTATAAATGCATCAAAAACGCATAAAAAAATACATCCATACATGTTCCACAATGGTACAAAAACAGTACATAAGTCATCCATACATGGAAAATCACATTAGTCATAACACGTTGCATTCCATCATATCGATGCATATCATATCATATGTCACAATAATATCGGAGTACAAAATCAGACTGTTTGTCCTAAGTATGGTCCGCAGGCTGACTACAAAATGTCAAACTACATAATGTCTACTGTCTGTCTAAGGAGCACGTGCCTCTGTCACTGGGTGCTCCCTCTGTCCTCCTCATCCCTGCCATGTCTCATGGATGATGTCCCTCCTGGTCCTGGCTGTGGTGGTCTCATAGGTCCACTCACCCCCATGCTGCTCACTGACCTCCGAGAGCATGCCCTGCTCTCTATCCTCGATCGTGCCTGATATGAAGGTGCTCTCTGCTCTGGTGGAACTGCACTCTCATATAGTGTCCTCCAATGGCGTATCTCCTCTCCAGTCTCTACCAGCATCTGTGCCATCTCGCATGCACTGGCATCCTGAATCAACCCAATATACTCAGTGACTCTCTGTTCCTCTCGCTGTACCTGAGCAATTGTTGCATCTCGAGCCACTGTGAGTCTGGCTATCTCCACATCTGATCTCCAATCCCACTGTCTCTGCTGTAGCTATGAGAAGTCCGCATATGCTGTGTGTGGTTGAATCATACTCCCCCACTGACTCGTCTCTCTATGAGATCGGGCAAAGTGTGCAGTCCTCCTAGGTACATCCTGTCTCTCTCCAAACTGACATCTGACTCTCTCTGGCAGGTACAACTCAATCACTCTCTGGTGATTCACTGGTCGCCCAATCAAGTACCTCTCCTGTCTGCAATACAGTAGCTCATCACTATCATCTTACCATCCCGGGCAATCACGATATGGCCTCCATATGAACTCTCTTAGTCTATCTAGCTCATGTCGCCAGTATAGTATGTATCTAAAAGGAACCTATCTCAGTGCTCCCCCATAGCAGTACACATACTATTGGTGTGGTACTACCTGTCTATCTATAATCGATTGACATATGGCTATGTGCTCAAATGCCCATACCTATAGCAATGTGACTCCACAGCTCAAAGTCTAAACTCCCTGATATGCTATCTGATGCAACTGAAAATACAGCATAGCCAGCACACATGGTCCCCATGCATAGACTATCCCCTCTGTTGCCATCCGCTCTAGCACTCTTCCCCATCTAATAGGGAATCCATGTCCTCATCTGTCCCCTGCTAGTAGACATGCTATCACCACTGCTATCACCACGTATCATCGATCATACTCTGATGCCATAGTCTCCCAGCCAATCTCCCTCTCGACGATATCCAGATCATCTGCATCGCACTCAAACAATCTACACAATGCATCTCTCCCTATCACTGGGTCATACTCTATCATCTCTCCATGACTCGGAATGCGGAGGATACGCCATACATCCTCCAATGTCACCGTCGCCTCTCTAGTCACCAGATGGAAGGATGAAGTCTCTGAATGCCATCGCTCTACCAATGCGATAAGCAATCCTGTGTTTGCCCTAATCTCGGGCATGAATGTGACATAGTATATCCCCAGTCCTGCTAGTGTATCTCTATCTGTGCTCTTGAGTCTATGTCGTAGCATGAAGCAGTCAAGTTGGTTCTCCCGCGTGATCAATGGATACTGTCGACTCTGCATCACAAATAGGGGCATATTTTTTCAGTTTTAGGGTTTGCTCCTATGGGTTGCATTTCCTCATTTTCATGTCTAATCAGGATGTTTTTCATCTGCTCTGACCTATCCTACCCTTGTCCCCTTTTTCCGGATCCTTTGCATGTCATTTTGACCAAAATTAGGGTTTGCATTGCACAATTGCGCCTGTGTAAGGTAACTTGCACCTATGTCAGGTAACCTACACTTGTGTCTCCCTACACAAGCGTAGAAGACCCTACACAAGCGCAGGATTCACCCTACACAAGCACAGGAGTCCTTTTCTGCATCCCCAGTGGGCCCCTCAATGTCTCGCAAGCAATCAAAATTCATGAAATTGAAAACATGGGTTTTTGAGATCCATACCGCTGCTCCTGCGTCGTCCAATCGTCTGTATGTGCATACACATTCCCCGAGGTGATCCACCATTGGAATGTTCACCATCTCTCTGCAAGTGTCCTTGTCTAGAGCAACAAATCCTCCTCTTTGTCTAGTGCAAATGAGCAATTTTCACTCTCTTGGTCTCATTTATAGATCTTTGTCAGTGCATAGATGGATGTGCATCCTCTCCATCTTATATTGGTCATGGTCTTTTACATCTTATATTGCTTTTCCTTCATGCATCCGGTATCCGATTGTTAGTCCATTCGATCCTGTCATTCTTATCGATCAATTGGCCTCTTTGCTGCATGTTTCTGGCCAATTCCTCGAGGGGGCATGCATATGTCATTATTATTGTCTGGGGTATTTTTATTCTTGTTCCTTGAAACAACGCTTAAAATCGCATTGTCTCAAAGAGGGGCAAAATGTAGACACCTAAAAATGGTCAACGCTTGCGGAGTCATACTTTAACATTTGAGCATTGCCTCATTCTAGGTTTTTGCGTCGCATTAACATTTCTCCTATGATTCATACTTGGTTTTTATCATTTGCGAACATCGAGTCATTCTTCTACATTCTTCATTCATCTCGCTCTTGAATTTGGTCTTGTCGACAACAATCTCCAGTCATGATCGATCTTATCTTATTGCATCAATGTGCATGCTTATTTGTCATCATTTTGGACATCTTCAATCCTAATTAGGGTTTTGTCCTCCTGTCAATCTTGCGATCGATTTGTCATCGATCATTGTCCTTTTATCGATCTTATCATCTGGCGATCAATTTATCATTTTCAATCTTGTCGATTAACGATCGATTTGTCAATGGTCGTTGTCATGTTCGATCTTGTCATTTTGCGATCGATTTGTCATCAATCGTGGTCATTTTCAATCCTGTCATCCTGCAATCTATTTATCATCAACCCTTGTCATCTTGTCAATCTTGTCATTTTGTGATTAATTTGCTATCAATCATTGTCTATCTCAATTATGTCAATGTGGATCAATTAGTCATTGTTCCTCGTCAATGGGCACATTTTCTCAATCAAATCATGTATCACATTGGTCATTTATCAATCCAAAATCAAATCGAATTGATATCAATTATCCTTTGTTAAGACCTAATTGTCATTCTCGCATTGCTAATTCGTCTTCTAGGGTTTCATGATTTCATCATTTAACCTTGTGTGTCATTTTCTTCCTTTAGGAGTAATAAATTGTTTATTTATACTAAGTCTTCTCATTACAATTAAATGTTCATTTAATTGGCTAATTATTCCTCTTTGTGAATTAATTAATAAATGACAAATTATTAATTAATTTACCTATTTCCTAATTTCCATCTTTTTCCTAATTTCTTAATTTCCTAATTTCTAATTCAATTTTCCTCCTATTTCTCTCCTAAATTCATGGAAATGACATAGAAATTTGTCATAATTTGTCATAATTGACAATCAATCAATTTTGCATAGAAAGTGCATAATTTGTTATAATTTGTCATAATTGACATAATTGATTTGCAATTTCCATTTGAATTGAATCATGCTAATCTTGTCATCTCTCCAATTCTTCTATAAATTGGATGATCTTCATCGATCAAAGCTAATTGGTAATCAGACTATCGAATTTCTAGTCAATCACATTTCTAGTACTCTTGATCAATAATCTTGTCTACTTGCTTTCAATTATGTGTGTGCACTTGTAGGTGAGATCCACAACCAAACCATTTGAAGAGGAAAGAAGAACAATGGAGCCGCATGAAGGACCATTCAAATCATACCTTTGGTTTGCTTAATTTATAGTTTTGAATGTTTTTATTTCATTTCTCTATTGAGTGTTGCTTAGGATAGATCATTGCAATGAGTGCTTTTGTGATTGAGCTAATGGTTAATATTCCTATCTTGTTTGTGATGATTTCCTATTTCCTAACGTACAGTTGTCAAAGGAAAATTGAAGATACAGGACCAAGGATGTGGAGAATATTCAATGGATCAAACATTCCTCATCGGGAATTTGCCAATATCTCCAAAATCATATGGCAAACTGCATTTATTGCAAAAGGAACCTAAGGTTGTTATTCAATATCAGCCTCCCACTACATTTACAAGATGGGGTGAACTTGACAAAGAAACTTTAGATGATGATGTTATAGATTGGCTTTATAAGGATCCAACTGAGACCCCACCTATCAGGTTGCCAGTGGAACGATATGACAAAGGATTTACTATGCTGCAAAAGAAAGGATATGACAGTTGCAGTGGCTTAGGCCTAAACAACAATGGAAGGCTAGAACCTGTTATACCCAAGATGTGACCTCCAACTTTAGGGTTAGGTTTTGTACCATTGCGAATTGGATCCTCATCTACCAGAGTGACCATGTGTGGAAAAGGACGTGACTCTAATGATGAAATAACACCTGAGGATACCTGACCCAAAATTGATTCCAATGAATGGGAGTGGAGTTCTTTTTCTTCTAGCTCTTATGCTCTTGACAATATTTTCCTTGACCCTGATAATTTGCCTATGGAAGACAAACATGAAATAACTCCTCTACCTAAAACATGTCCTAATGCTTGGATAGAGTCATTCTGGGATCCAAGCTCCAAATTAGATACAAGTAGTTCAGACAGTGATACCACATGTGTTTACATCTTTACCATATCAGCCCTCTCTCTCCTTAAAACTGATGATGACATGCCCCTCATCTATCCCCAGCTTATCCAACGTGACCAACAAGAACCACTCACATTGGACTGTTTTCAAAATGATGAAGCAATTGCAGAATTCCTTGGACTATGGGAAGGCATACCACAAGGTGATCATAAGGTAGGATTTGTATTGACCTCGATTCCACAACATATTTTGGGGAGTCAACTCCATCTTCCAGTCATCAAAATGAAAAAAGAAAAGAAAAAATACAAAGTCAAAAGAATAGGTCTTTGAGTGAAAATGTAAGGCACTCTCTGATCATACAAAAGTAAAAATAAAAGATGTACCTGCTGGTAAAAACCTCTCTGAGGTGCCCAAAGGTGGAAGAGTGGACATACCCCTATCAATTCAGGATAAATCAACATTTCTTGTGGAAATGACCAAAGAAATCAATTTGGGTACACTTGACAACCCTAAGGTCATTCATTTTGCTGCTTCTCTATCACAACAGAAAAAGATAGATTTTGTCAATTTCTTTCTTGAGAAGAAGATCAGCTTTGCATGGTCCTGTGCAGATATGCCTGGCCTCGATCTAGAATTAGTCCTTCATCATTTGCCATTAAAAGAAGATGCCAAGCCTATCAAACAGAAACTTAGAAAGATGCATCCCCAGGTGGCTCTTTTGGTCAAGGTAGAACTGAAAAAATTACTGGATGTGGGCTTTATCAGACCCATTGATTATGTAGACTGGATTTCAAATTTGGTACCAATTAGCAAAGTAACTGGGGGCATCAAAATCTGTACAGATTTTAGGGATCTCAATAAAGCATGCCCTAAAGATGATTTTCCAGTGCCAAATATCAACATCATAGTTGACATGATTGCTGGATATGAGATGCTCTCATTGATGGATGGTTTCTCCGGCTATAACCAAATTCGCATTGCTCCTGAAGACCAGCATAAGACAACATTCACATGTGCTTGGGGTACTTACTATTGAAATGTGATGCCCTTTGGTCTTAAAAATGCAGGTGCAACATATCAAAGAGCAATGATGACAATTTTCCATGATTTCATGCATACTTTGATGGAGGACTATGTTGATGACTTATTATGCAAATCTGTTACAAGAGATAGTCATCTAGCCATCCTGGGCCCAATCTTTGACCAAATGGAGACCTACAAGCTCAGACTCAATCCAAAGAAGTGTTTCTTTGGTGTCACAGCTGGCAAATTACTAGGGTACATTGTTTCTCATAGAGGCATTGAGGTCGACCCTGCCAAGGTTAAAGCAATAATGGATATGCCTCCACCTTCCAATCTCCGGCAATTAAGAAGTCTACAAGGAAAGCTATAGTCAATCCACCGCTTCATAGCTCAGTTGGCCGACAAATGTCATCCATTCCAGCATCTATTGCATAAAGGTGTCACTTTTAAATGGACTGAGCAATGTCAATCAGCCTTTCAAGCTCTCAAAGACTATTTGTTGTCGCCACCTATTCTAATGCCTCCTATAGAAAGAAAGCCATTTATATTGTATATTTCTGCAACTGAAATGGCACTAGGAGTTCTCTTGGCCCAACAGGATGAGAATGGTAAAGAGCGAGCTATTTATTATATCAGCCAGACACTAGTAGGCTATGAGCTGAATTATTCAACTATTGAAAGGGCATGCTTAGCAGTAGTATTTGCAACATAGAAGCTCTGACATTATATGTTAAATCACCAAACATTGCTAGTTGCAAAATTTGATCCCCTAAAATATTTTCTTAGCAGAGTAGCTTTGATGGGTCGCCTAGCAAAGTGGGTTATGATCCTCAATGAATTTGATATTGAGTATATGGAGCGAAAGGCAATAAAAGGACAAGTCATAGAAGATCAACTTGCAAAGGCTCCTATTTATGATGATCATCCCATGTTGACCGATTTTCCAGATGAATCAGTCTTTGCTCTCACATCTTCTAATGAATGGAAGCTATACTTTGATGGATCCCATACCAAGTTCGGGTCCGGAGCAGGCATCTTGTTTGTCACCCCTCAAGGTGATGCTATTCCCAAGTCCTATAGAATCACTTTTCATTGTACCAATAACATTGCAGAGTATGAAGCACTAGTCATAGGACTCCGAGTAGCAGTCCACTGGAATATCACACATTTGCAAGTCTATGGAGATTCTCAATTAGTCATCTGACAAGTGAATGATGACTACAAAACAAAAGATGAAAAGCTTATTCCCTATAAGCATATGGTAGACTTCTTCAAGACAAAATTCACAACTATCCATTTCAGTCAAGTTCCAAGAATGCAAAACAAGTCGGCAGATGCAATGGCTATGATCACTTCCATGTTAAATATGCCCCACAATATGGATAAATGTGAATTTCTAGTTGAACAGTTGTTGGTTCCTTCTTTTGACATTCCAACAGCAGATGTGATGTGCATTCTTGTTGGTCCCAACTCCCTGTGGTATAATGATATATATCAATATTTGAAATCCCAAACCTTACCACCTAACCTTTCTGCTAACCAACACCAAGCCTTCATCCGATAGACGGCCAAATATGTCATCATTGCCGACACCCTTTACCATCGTTCCTTTGACCATACCCTCCTCAGGTGTTTGGATTCTGACAAAGCACAAACGGCTTTACACGAGGTTCACGATGGTATATGTGGGGGCCATTTCAATGGTCTGAGCTTAGCTAAAAAGTTGATTCGTGCTGGGTATTATTGGCCCACTCTAGAAAATGATGTTCATGATTTTGTTAAGAAGTGCTACAAATGCCAGATTCATGGAAACTACATTCATGCACGAGCCCAAGAGCTTCATTGTATTATATCTCTGTGGCCTTTTTCTCAATGGGGATTGGATCTTATTGGCAAGATTCACCCGACATTTGCAAATGGACACAAGTTTATCATTACAGCCACAAAGTATTTTACAAAATGGATCAAGGCTATCCCCATGATCTATATCACTGGTGTGCAAATTTCAAAATTCCTATTGAATTATATCATATGCCGGTATGGGGTTCCCCTTTCCATAGTCACAGATAATGGTCGTCCCTTCAAGAATAAAGATGTCAAGGAACTCTGTGAAAAGTTTCATATCCAGCACCGTTTCTCTAGTCCATACTATCCACAGGGGAATGGTCAAGCCGAAGCATCAAATAAAACCATTATCAAGATCCTGAAAAAGGTTGTCAATGACGCTGGTCGAGATTGGCATGTTCAGTTGAATCCAACACTATGGGCTTATCGCACTTCTATCCGCACACCTACTGGCGCAACACCTTATTCCTTGGTGTATGGTGTGGAAGCCATTTTACCCTTGGAAGTGGATATTCCTTCCTTGTGTGTTTCCTTGCAACATCTGATTGATGATGAGATGTACAGAGTCTCTCGGTTGCATCAGCTTGAGATGTTAGATGAGAAACGTTAGATAGCCCTAACACATTTGCAAGCATATCAAAACCGTCTCCATCGCTCTTATAATAAGGTCAAAGGGCGACACTTTGAAGTGGGAGATCTAGTTTTAAAGGCAAACCCTAAGAATGCATAGTCTACTGACATCATCAAAGGTAAGTTTGAACCTAATTGGGTTGGGCCTATCATAGTGACTGCAGCCTATGGCTCGGGGGCATATCAACTTGCCACTCCAGAAGGTGAACCTCTATCTAATCCTGTAAATAGCATGCACCTTCGCAAGTACTGGGCATAATTTTCTATCAGCCCTTCTTCAAGTATGATCCTAAAAAAATACAAAAAATTTAAAAA
This sequence comes from Cryptomeria japonica, assembly GCF_030272615.1. Classification (NCBI taxonomy): domain Eukaryota; kingdom Viridiplantae; phylum Streptophyta; class Pinopsida; order Cupressales; family Cupressaceae; genus Cryptomeria; species Cryptomeria japonica. Next base: position 295,906,798 of record NC_081408.1, read on the forward strand.
GCAAAAAATGTACAAAAAAAATTTAAAAAAGTAAAAATAAAAAAAAAGTGAAAAAAGCAAAAGAGAAAAAGAGCAAAAAAGTAAAGAAAAATGATTCGCCCTCTAGTGAAAACCTGGCAAATAGGCACTTTGGGAAAGTACCTTGGTGAAAACCTGGCAAACAGGCACCATGTGTAAGCGAGATCATCACTCCGTCATCTGTCATGACCTCTAGCTATGCTTTCTCTCGGCCGATTTATCATGTCTATCTTTGTCTTGACCCAATGTTCTATTTCAAGCCTGAGATTGGTCAACATCATTGTCTTGCATACTCTGGTTTCTTGTACATATGTCTTTCAAATGTGCATTGGGTGTGTTCCCCTTGTCATGATCAACCACTGGAACTTTTGCATTTACAAATGTCCTGAAATAATTCAAATTTTTTTTTTTAAATGTCTTGAAATAATTCAAATTTTTTTAAAAAAATGTCTTGAAATAATTCAAATTTTTTTTTAAAATGTCCTGAAATAATTCAAAAAAAATAAATTTAAAATGTCCTAAAATAATTCAAATTTTTTTTTTAAAATGTCTTGAAATAATCCAAAAAAATTGAAAAATGTCCTGAAATAATCCAAAAAAAATTGAAAAATGTCCTAAAAAAATCCCTAAAAAGTCAAATAAAGTCCTGAAAAAAAAAAAATGAACACAAAAAAATTGTAAAATCTCGAAAAGCAAAACAAAAAAATCAATGATCCCTTTTGTGCATAAGACAAATCACTGAGTATCCCTCCAACGACACGCAATCGCACACTGTGCTTTAATGAAATCACGCATTAACAGATGAACTTTTTCACTCAAACCAGACATTAAAACTGATCAAAATTGTCATATCAATCAACCTCAATATCATTTTTCCTTGGCACACTACCATGGGTCTTATACAGGGTGTGGTATACTCGAAACCAGACTATGTCCTATCTTAGACGGGGTACCGCATGTCCTGAAACTAGACAACATGATCGTCCTATCAACACTTTCAACCTTTGACAATGAAGATCAAGATGTTTGTTTGATTTGTTGGAATTTGTGCATCTTATCTTTTTACTAATTTATTTTTGGCTTTGATCATGTTCCTATGTTGCTCGATGATGTCACTGAGTGATTTAGAGTGACCGGGATGGTTCTTGGTCCTTTTCTTTTTTGTTGTGATTGTTGTTTGTCTACGATGTGTCTTTCTTTTGCAAAAAGGGTTACATTTCAGCTCTGGCCTTCAATGCCATGATGCTATGCATCCATTTTGCTACATTAAAATAAAGGTTCTCACCTACAAAGTGCATTACTGAAAGCAAGTTTTTATTCGTCTCTAACTGTCCTCTGTCTCATTTTCTTCTTACTAACATTTCTTCCATCCATTTGGATGGTCAGTTCGGTCTAGTGCTCTGATTTCTCTACATACATATGCTTCATCCTGCATTCATTAGTTAGTACATTTGCATTATATCAAACATTATATCAAGCATCACATCAAGCATTTTATCCATTTCATATTATAAATGCATCAAAAACACATAAAAAATATATATCCATACATGTTCCACAATGGTACATCAGCAATGCATAAGTCATCCATACATGGAAAATAACATATGTCATAACACATTGCATCTCATCATATTGATGCATATCATCTCATATATCCAAATAATATCGGAGTACAAAATTGGACTGTCTGTTCTAAGTATGGCCCACAGGCTAACTACATAATGTCAAACTACATCTATCTCTATCCTAAGGAGCACGTGCCTCTATCACTGGGTGCTCCCTCTGTCCTCCTCATCCCTGCCATGTCTCATAGATGCTATCCCTCCTAGTCCTGGCTGTGGTGGTCTCATAGGTCCACTCACCCCCATGCTGCTCAATGACCTCCGAGAGCGTGCTCTACTCTCTGTCCTCGTTCGTGCCCGATATGAAGCTGCTCTTTGCTCTAGTGGAAGTGCACTCTCATATAATGTCCTCCAATGGAATATCTCCTCTCTGGTCTCTACCAACATCTATGCCATCTCCCATGCACTGGCATCCCTAATCGACCCAATATACTCAGTGACTCTTTATTCTTCTCGTTGTGCCTGTGCTATCGCTGTATCTCAAGCCGCTGTGAGTCTGGCTATCTCCCCTCTGAACTGATCATTCTATCTCTCTAATGTCGCAATATGATCATGCTAACTCACTATGGTATCCCTACACATCTCCATCTCCTCTATGCTAGCTATCTCTGGCTCTATGGGTATATCTTGCAATGCCTCCTGCTCGCCTGAATCTGGCTCATCCTTGTCATCCCCATCCTCATCTCCATCCTCATCATCCCCCTCATCCTCATCATTTCCCTCATCCTCCTCGTCCTCATCCTCTCCTATGAGTGGGAAGTCCTCCTGTCTCCTTGGTACCAGAATATCAGGATCTGTCAATGGCACTAGCCGTCATCGTACAAACCATCTCTCATACTCCTTTGTCATCCTGATGTCCTCCACATCTGATCTCCAATCCCACTATCTCTGCTGTAGCTGTGAGAAGTCAGCATATGCTATGTGTGGCTGAATCATACTCCCCCATTGACTCATCTCTCTATGAGATCGGGCAAAGTGTGCAGTCCTCCTAGGTACATCCTGCCTCTCTCCAAACTGTCATCTGACTCTCTCTGGCAAGTACATCTCAATCACTCTTTAGCGATTCACTAGTTGCCCAATTAGGTACCTCTCCTTTCTACAATATGGTAGCTCATCACTATCATCTGACCATCCAGGGCAATCATGATATGGCCTCCATGTGAACTCTCTCAGTCTGTCTAGCTCATGTCGCCAATACAATATGTATCCAAACGGACCCTGTCTTAGTGCTCCCCCATAGCAGTACACATATGGTTGATGTGGTAATACCTATCTCTCTGTAATCAGTTGACATATGGCTATGTGCTCAAATGTCCATACCTGTAGCAGTGTGACTCCACAGCTCAAAGTCTGCACTCCTTGATATGCTATCTGATGCAGCTAAAAATATAGCATAGCTAGTACACATGGTCCCCATGCATACACCATCCCCTCTGCCACCATTTGCTCCAGCACTCTTCCCCATCCAATAGGGAATCCATGTCCTCATCTATCTCCTGCTAGTAGACATGCTATAACCACGGCTATCACCACATATCGTCGATCATACTCTGATGCCATGGTCTCCCAGCCAATCTCCCTCTCTATGATATCCAGATCATCTGCATCGCACTCAAATAATCTGCTCAAAGTGTCTCTCCCTATCACTGGGTCATACTCTACCATCTCTCCATGAATCAGAATGCGGAGGATATGCCATACATCCTCCAGTGTCACAATCGCCTCTCCAGTCGCCAAATGGAAGGAGGAAGTCTCTAAATGCCATCACTCTGCCAATGCAGTAAGCAGTCCTGTGTTTGCCCTAATCTCAGGCATGAATGTGATATAATATATCCCAAGTCCTGCTAATGTATCTCTATCTATGCTCCTGAGTCTATGCCGTAACATGAAGCAGTCAGGTCGGTTCTCCCGTGTGATCAATGGATACTATCGACTCTGCATCACAATTGGGGCACATTTTATCAGTTTTAGGGTTTTCTCCTACGGGTTGCATTTCCTCATTTTATCCACAAATCAGGGTGTTTCTAAGCTATTCTGACCTATCCTACCCTTATCCCCCCTTTTCGGGATCATTTGCATGTTGTTTTGACCAAAATTAGGGTTGCCAGAGTACACCTGCACCTATGTGATGAGTCCTACACCCGTGTCACATAACCTACGCCTGTGTCCCCCTACACAAGCATAGAAGACCCTACACAAGCACAGGATTCGCCCTAAACAAGCATAGGAGTCCCTTTCTACATCCCCTGTGGGCCCCACAATGTCTCGCAAGCAAGTCAAATTCATGAAATTGAAAACATGGGTTTTTGAGATACATACCAATGCTCCCGCGTTGTCTGGTCATCTGAATGTGCGTACACATTCTTCGAGGTGATCTTCCCTTGGAATGTTCACCATCTCTCTACAAGTGTCCTTTTCCAGAGCAACAAATCCTCTTCTTGAGCTAGTGCAAATGAGCAAATTTCACTCTCTTTGTCTCATTTAAAGATCTTTGTTAGTGCATAGATGGACGTGCACTCTCTCCATCTCATGTTGGTCATGATCTTTTGTGTCTTCTATTGCTTGTCCTTCATGCATCTGGTCTCCGATTGTCAGTTTGTTTGTTCCTATCATGTTCTATCATTCTTATCGATCAATTGGCCTCTTTTCTGGATGTTTCCGGCCAATTCCTCGAGGGGGCATGCATATGTCATTATTATTGTCTAGGGCATTTTCATTATTGTTCTTTGAAACAATGCTTAAAATTGCATTGTCTCAAAGAGGGGCAAAATGTAGACACCTAAAAATGGTCAACGCTTGCAGAGTCATATTTTAACATTGGTGCATTGCCTTATTTTAGGGTTTTTGCATCGCATTAACATTTCTCCTATGTCACGCACTTGGTCTTTATCATTTACGAGCATCGAGTCCTTCTTCTACATTCTTCATCTGTCTCACTTTCAAATTTGGTCTTGTCGATAACAATCTTCAGTCATGATTTTGGTCAATCTTATCCTATCGCATCTATGTGCGTATTCATTTGTCATCATTTTGGACATCGTCAATCCTAATTAGGGTTTTGTCCTCTTATCAATCTTGTCATCCTGCGATCGATTTGTCATCAATTCTTGTCTTTTGATCAATTTGTCATCAATCTTGTCGTCTTGTGATCTATTTTGTCATTGATCCTTGTCTTCTTGTCAATTTTGTCATTTTGCGATCGATTTGTCATTGATCGTTGTCTCTCTCAATTGTGTCGATTTGGATCAATTAGTCATTGTTCCTTGTCAATTGGCGCATTTATCAATCAAATCATTTGTCAGCATTGGTCTTTTATCAAGTCAGAATCATGATCAAATCGAATCGATATCAATTATCCTTTGTCAAGACCTAATTGTCATCCTTGCATTTCTAATTCATCTTTTAGGGTTTCATGATTTTATTCATTTAACCTTGTTTGTCATTTCTCCCTCTAGGTTAAATAATTTATTTATTTATCCTAGGTCTTCGTGTCGCAATTAAATGTTTAATTTAATTGGCTAACTAATTATTCCTCTTTTTATGAATTAATTAATAAATGACAAATTATTAATTGATTTACCTAAATTCTCCTAATTCTTAATTTCCTAATTTTTCATCAATTTCTAAATTCCCTCTTTGTGAATTAATTAATAAATGAAAAATTATTAATTAATTCACTAAATTCCTAATTTTCTCATTTTCTAATTTCCTAATTCCTAATTTCCATTTTTCTAATTTTCCTAATTTCTAATTCAATTTCCTCCTATTTTTCTCCTAATTTCATGGGAATGACATTTCAATTTGTCATAATTGACAATCAATCAATTTTGACATAGAAAGTTGTCATAATTTTGTCATGAATTATCAATCAATCAATTTTGCATAGAAAGTGCAAATTTGTCATAATTTGTCACAATTTGTCATATTGATTTGCAATTTCCATTTGAATCTCCTAATGCTAATTTGATCTTTTCTCCAATTTGTCTATAAATTGGATGAATTTCTTCAATCCTAATCTAATAATCACATTATCAATCTAATAATCACTTTGTCGAATCAATCACGCTTTTAGTACTCTTGCGCTAATTGTCAATCTTGCTTTCACATCAGGTTTATGCACTTGAAGGTGAGATCCACAAACAAAAGCTTTTTGAAGAAGAAAGAAGGACAATGGAGCCACATGAAGGAGATATTCAGATCTGCATTTGGTTTGCTTAGCTTTTAATCTTGAATGCTTTGTTTTCATGTCTTTATTGAGTGTGTTAGAATGGATCATTGCATTTGAGCTTTTGTGATTGAGCTAGCTTGTCAATTTGATATTTGCTTTGATGATTTCCACATTTCCTAGCTACAAGTAGAAAAGAAAATGAAGAACTTGAAGAACTTGGAGCACTATTTGCAAGGAAAATGCCTAAAGGTCCAGTTGGAAGTAAGTATGAAGATAAAGCACCCTTTAAATGTTTTAACTGCAATAAGATTGGTCATATGGCTTCAAGATGCCCTAATAGACATGCTAGACTAAGAGAAGAAGCTAGAAGAACATACAAGCCTAACCCTGAATATCAGGGATATAGATTTAAGAAGAATAAAGACAAATCTTGTTACATTGTTGATGAAGGTGTGACTGATGATTCTGATGGGGATCCGACAGACAATGGATAGGTTTTTGTTGCTATAACAGAAGATCAACTGACATCTACTATTCAACCGATAGTATAGACCCTGGCAGCTAAAATTGAAGTAAAGGATGAATGGATCATTGATTTATGATGCTCACATCATATGACAGGAGACAAAGGTAAATTCTTGAACTTTCAAGAATACAATGGAGGCTTAGTGAGATTTGGAGATGACAAAGCTTGTTCAATCAAAGGTAAGGGTTCAATATCTCTTGATGGTAAGCATAACACTAACAATGTCTACTATGTTGAAGGATTAAAGCATAATCTTTTGAGTGTTGGTCAATTAGTTGAGAAAGGATTTCAGTTACAATTTAAAAATGGAAAATGCAAAATCATGAACAGAACTAGTTTGGAAATTGCAACCAGTAATCAGACTAGAGGTAATATCTTTCATTTGAATAACAATGAAAAGACATGCTTAAGTGCACATATTGATGAAAGTTGGTTATGGCATAAGAGACTCTGTCATGTAAACTTTGATTGCATGGTAATGATCAGTACTACTAAGGCAGTTAGAGATTTACCTAAAATTGTCAAACCTCAGAAACAATATGTAAGGAATGTCAATTTGGAAAACAAGTTAGAGCTAGTTTCAAAAGTATTCTAGAAAAATCCAATAATACTCTTGATTTGATTCACACTGATTTATGTGGTCTAGCTAGAACTAAAAGCTTACAAGGTGATAGATATTTCATGCTAATTATTGATGACTATTCTAGAATGTGTTGGGTTACTTTTCTCAGAGAAAAATCAAAAGCACTTGGAAAGTTCAAACTATTCAAAGCAATGGTAGAAAATGAAACCAGTAAGAAAATCAAATGTTTAAGATTAGATCAAGGAGGTGAATTTACATCTAGGGAATTTAATACATTCTGTGAAGTGAATGGAATTAGAAGACAACTATCAGTACCTTAGACACCATAGCAGAATGGAGTTGTTGAAAGGAAAAACAAAACTATCTTGGATGCAGCAAGAAGTATGTTATCAGAAGCAAACCTACCACATGTGTATTAGAGATAAGCAGTCATCACAATGGTCTATACATTTAACAAAGTTCACATCAAAGGTGAAACCGGTAAGACCCCTCATGAACTATGGTTTGGTAATACTCCTACTCTTAAGTATTTCAAAATTTTTGGAAGTAAATGTTATATCAGAAGAGATGAGTATATTGGCAAATTTGATCCTAGAAGTGATGAAGGAATATTTCTTGGTTATTCATATAAGACCAAAGCATATAGATGTTTTAACAAGAGATTGTAGAAAATTGTTGAGAGTACAAATGTAAAGATTGATGAACAATTCAGAGGAACTTCAAGGTATATAGACTTTGAACCGGCAATAGAAATTGTGAAAAATGAACCTACTCTAAATCCATCGGTACAAAATGAAGATCCAGTTACCCTAGTATCATCTAAGGATTCCATAGTAATTGAGGAACAACAACAAACTAAGACACCTCGATATGTAAGACTGAATCATTCTGAAGATTAGATAATTGGAAACAAGTTTAAAGGAGTTATGACAAGAGGAAGATTGGGAAATCAAGAGGTATGTCTTATTTCTCAAATTGAACCATCATCTATTAATGAGGCATGTGAAGATAAATTTTGGATTAAAGCTATGGAAGAAGAATTAGAACAAATTGAGAAAAACAACACTTGGACATTAGTTCCCCGGCCTAAAGACAAAAATGTAATTGGAACCAAATGGGTGTTTAGAAACAAACTTAATGAAGATGGTAAGGTTGTCAGAAATAAAGCAAGACTAGTATGTAAGGGATATTCTCAGAAAGAAGGAGTTGATTATAATGAAACCTTTGCACCAGTAGCTAGAATTGAGGCAATCAGATTATTTTTTGCTTTTGCAGCACACAAGAACTACAAAGTTTATCAAATGGATATTAAATGTGCATTTTTAAATGGAGATCTTGAAGAGGAAGTATACATTGAACAACTTGATGGATTTTCTTTGACATATGACAAAGATATGGTTTGTAGGTTAAGAAAATCTTTGTATGGACTAAGACAAGCTCCAAGAGCTTGATATGCAAGATTGGATAAGTATCTTTTAAAGATTGGTTTTACTAAAGGAAATGCAGACAACAATTTATATTATAAAGTAACTAATGATGACATCTTGATTATAGAAGTATTTGTTGATGATATAATCTTTGGAGGAGAAGATGGATTATGTAAGGAAATTTCTATTAAAATGCGGCAAGAATTTGAAATGTCTATGATTGGAGAAATAAAATTCTTTTTAGTATTGCAGATTTCACAGACTGATAAAGGTATATTCTTGAGTCAATCCAAATACTTAAAAGAGTTACTAAAGAAATTTGGGATGGAGAACTCTAAATTGGTAAGCACACCTATGACAACAAATGACAAATTATCACAAAGGGATGAATCTACACCTATTAATCCAACTAGATACAAAGCTATGATAGGAGGTTTAATATATTTGACACAAACCAAACCTGATATTATGAATGCAATATGTATTGTTTCAAGATTTCAAAGTAATCCTAGAGAAAATCATGAATCAGCAGTAAAAAGGATTTTTCAGTACTTACAAGGCACTATAAATCCTGGATTATGGTATCCTAGAGATGACAACTTTGAATTATGTGCATACATAGATGCAAATTGGGCAGGAGATATGGATGATAGAAAAAGCACCACCGACAGAGCATTCTTTCTTGGAAACAGACTAGTTTCTTGGTTGAATAAGAAACAAAGTTGTACATCTTTATCAATAGTAGAATCAGAATATGTTGCAGCGGCAACTAACTGTACATAGGTACTATGGCTTAAGAAAATGTTGAAACATATAAAGGTAAAATGCAAGGAACCTATTACTATCTATTGTAATAACACTGCAGCAATTGATATATCTAAGAATCCAATATTACATTCTAAAACCAATCATGTTTCTATCAAACTGAATTTTCTAAGGGAAAAAGTTGAAGCAAAGGAGATAAACTAGTTTATGTGAATACTAAAGAGCAGATTGCAAATATTTTCACTAAATGTTTGCCTAAGGAGACCTTTGAATATCTCAAAGAGAAGCTTGGAGTCATATCACCACTGGTAGAGACATAGACAGTTGATGATTGTCATCAACCGACAGAATTAATAGAGAAATCTTTTATTCCAGTCTTTGATGAGGAAGCTACTTCTCAGGGGGAGTTGTTGCTATACTGAATTGATTGGTATTTTGTATATGAACTTGGTTTTATTGTAACTTTGGCATTTGATGTCAAAGGGGGGGAGATATCTATGGAAAAACACATTATCTTTATTATCTTTTGGGGAGAGATTGGTATGGAAAAAATTTGAGAAACACAAGGAAAACACATGTTGCTCCTAGGGGGAGAAATTGTTGTTTAGAGAGATTGTTGCTACTCTCTGTATCTATATTTTGATTTCTAGTTATAATCTTTTTGGAGATTATTGGTTTTTGGTACTTGGCATTTCTGTTTTGGCACTTTGATGGTTTTTCCATCTTGTGTTGCCATCAATGCCAAAGGGGGAGATTGTTGGTATTTTGGTATGGTTTTGTCATTGATGTCAACACTTACTAGAACACTAGCACTTTGGAGATCCAACAACATTCATCGGCAAGCAAGTAACTATTGCACAGTTACTGGTATCTGTTACACCGGCAAGATATAATGATCACCGACACTTGGAATGGCATGGAAAACACATGGTTATGTCGAAGACATCATTTGGACATCTTGTCCTGGAGTTTTGTTCATTGGTATATTCATAGTTGCATATTTGTTGTTACCGGCAAATAGGTTTAGGGTTACACCGACAGGTTTATCTTTTCCAGATCAACATGACACATTGTGGAGATGATTAATTATTGTTGTAAATGCATTAAGCTGACATGTTCAATCAGTTATTGCATCAGATATTATATCGTTTGTAAAATGTTTTTATTGTAATATCTTGTAGAGCCAACCTACTAAAATTGGTCTTAGGTTATGGTATAAATGTAAGATCTTATTTGTAAGATCAAATGTGGAATACGAAAAAGGATTGTGTCAAGGTATATGTGAGATTAAGAAAAGCTATACATGCAGACATCATTTGAAGATTGAAGGGGGGTTTTTGTGGAAGCATATCAACATTACACTGGTACTGAATCTAGCATATGAAGATTCTATTTTGTGCAGTATATTCTTATTGGATTTAACCATCCAACTATAGTTAGTGTGACTCCCATTTTGTGATTAAGAAGTGAGCTCTAGGCTGTTGGCCTTTCTGCATGTGCAGACCCCATTTATGTACACTTTCTATCTGCAATAGTATCATCTGATTGTGGGTAGGGTTTCCACGTACAAATATTGGTGTTATGTGTTGTGGATGGCTTTGTGTTTATGATTCATGCACTAATCCTTACCGATATAACAATTAACTATTATAACTGTCTACTGGCATATTTAACTGGTTTACTAGTATTAAGCATTAAGTTGGTTAAATTGTTTTTGGTTTAAATTCATTGGACAACTGATTCACCCCCCTGCTCAGTTGTCTCTAGGACCTAACAGAATTCCTCTGAAGTAAATTCACATCCTTGATTAGTCCTCAGACACTTTATCTTCTTAACACTTTCCTTTTCATCTAAGGCACTACATGTCTTGAACTTACTAAAGGCTTTTGTTTTGTCCTTCAAGAATGTGACCCACATCATTCTTGAGCAATCATCAATGAAGATCATAAAATATCTATCACCTCGAATACTTTTAGTCCTTATTGGTCTACATAGATCTGTATGAACCAAATCTAACAAATGTTCTGCTGAGAAAGATTTGTTTTTAAAAGTTGAGGAAGTCATCTTTCCTAACTGACATTCCTTACACAGAGCATTCAACAATTTGTCCAACTAAGGAAAACCTCTTGCCAACTTAGACTTACTGACTTTGACAATATTATCAAAATTTATGAGAAAATCTCCAATGCTAAAGCCAACTATCATCTACTTTAGCAATTAAATAGTTGTTGACTTTAGGGCTTAGGTGAAATAGGTTACCTTTTGTTTGCTTGTTGGTTGCAATCAGTTCACCTTTTCTCCCATATATTTTGCACATTCCATTCTTAAATTCCAATGGATAACCTCTGTTGTTGAGTTGAACTACACTCAAAAGATTGTGTTTTAATCCTTCAGCCTAGTAGACATCGTCTACACTTCTCTTTCCATTAAGAGAAATGGTTCCCTTTCCTTTCACCATACAGGGTGAGTCATTTCCAAATCTCACAACTCCTCCATCAAATTCCTTCAAAGTAATAAATTTACTCCGGTCACCGGTCATGTGGTGTGAACAACCACTATCTATGATCCAATCATCAGAACTATCCATACAAGAAATTAATGCTTTCTGATCAGATGTCTCCTCTTTAATGACAACAAAAACAATGTATTCATTATCATCTCCCTCAGATTCCTCATCAGTGATACCATCATCAACTACAATGAGACAATCTCTTTTTCCTTTTCCTTTGTACTTCCTATACTTTTCACGCTTATGCTCATTGTCACCATTAGGATAGCTAGCTACAATATGTCCAATATTGTTACATGCAAAACACTTCAAAGGTAATTTACCTTTGTACTTATCGATACCTCTGGGTAACTGCTTGGCCAACAATGCTTCAAGATCAATTAGATTGTCTTCATCATCAATTTCTTTGCTGCATCTAGACTCATAACTGTGACTAACATCTCTGCTTTTCCTCATAGGTGAGTTAGAAATTGAAGCTCTAAATGTAAATTCAGATTTCTGAGCACTGCCACCATAACCATTTAATTCAAATGCACTAAGTTTACCAATGATGGAGTTAAGAGTTACCTTATTTTTATCAATAAATTTTAGCTCCCGAATGGTTGCAACTCAGATAGCGTAGACTGGCAAAAGGGTTCTCAACACCTTACTGACCACTATGGCATCCTCCACTTTACCACCAACACTCTTGATCTCACCGACTATCTCCTTGATTCTTTGACCATACTGTTGAATATTCTCACCTTCAACCATCTGCATGTCATTAAATTTACCTCTCAGATTCTCTTCTTTGGCAATCTTCACATGCTCATCACCGCTATAGATTTACTCAAGTGTCTTCCACACATCATAAGTAGTCTCCAGACCATGGACATCAACATACTCTGAATCAAACAAAGAACTAATAATGGCCTTCAATGCTTGTTTATTTTCTTGTTGCTCTTTCTTTTGATCATCAGACATAGTCCCACTAAGTGCAACATATTGTGTAACAACATGTTCCCAATATTGACTTCCTAGACTCTTGATATAGATTTTCATTTGATCACTCCATACTCAGTAGTTTTCCTTATTAAACTTCGGACCTTCTTTCTTCATCATGTTCTTCTAGATCTTTACCTCAAGTTGTTAGGCTTAGACACTAGAGGACCTGGAATGCTCTGATACTAATTGATGGTATGATGAATCAATAAGAATCCAAATAATTATTGAGAGCAGGGGGGTGAATTAGTAGATAGAAAAATGACTAAAAATTTCACCAACCTCTATAACAATCTCACAAGCCAACCTCAGAACTAACTGGTTCAAACATTGAACTACAAACTTCAATAGCATTGATAGTTTACCGATTTGACTGGCATATCAAAATAATAGTATAACAACTCTGAAACTTAGAAACCTTCTAACAAAAACATTCAAATACTTTACTAACAATAGTAAAAGCACATTTTAGATTACTATCGGTCATCTTATCATATCTAAGTGGATTTAACAGTTAAGCAAATTAACCATAACAAACATAACCACAAAAACCATTCACCACTTGACACAATGATTTTTGATGTGGAAACCCAAATGGGAAAAACCACGGCGGGGATGAATACGCACAAGTATTATGAACTCTTTTGAAGTTCACCATGTTAGGAGCCAAGCCTGTTAAAGCTTTACAAAAAGTCTTGTTAAGAACAGATCATGTTAGGGACCACTCGGTTAAGGGATTGACTATAATGCTATGTTAGAAGAAATACCCTATTAGGAGTAACCTCGATAGATGATTTGAAATCCAAGCTAATGGATCACCTAGTTAGAGGATTTAGATAACACTAAGCCTGATAAAGCTTACCCAGTTAAGGGATTTGACTATTGTAATTGTTAGAGAACAACAGGGGTTTGCTAATTTGGTAAATAGCACTACTTTTCTTGATCAAATCCTTTTCATGATCCTATCTACCTTTACACATACTGCAGGTACACCTTCTGGTTTGGCAATCAATCAGACTAACACTTAACCAAAATTTCCAACACTACAACAAAATAACTCATCGACCTTATAAGCAAAACAATAGGTTGGTAACATATCATAAACCTAAGATCTCATAGAGATTACAAACAAATCGGTTCAAGTATGACTGTTAGATTACATAGCAATAATTTCACATAGTTGAAGATAACCTTGGCTGCTCCTTGATCATCGCTTCATCAATTCCTGTAACTCATCACACAATTTCCTCTCCATTGTATGCACTCACTCATTCCCAAGATAAAACCATTACCTCTATGCACCAAAAACTATTTAAAACTCATCACATACAATATGCATACGTGGCATAATCATTACCATTCACCATGTGGTCATAAACCAATACAACTGATTAACCAATCTCCATCGGTTAGGATTTGACACATCAACATGTAGGGTTACCAGTTTCCTTCACTAGCTCACCTACCAGTTGCAAAAAATCATCATAACAACATCATATATTGGTTATAATTCACATCAATGACAACATAAAAGTTCATCAATTCAATCTTCATGCAAATGCCAACAGAAACCCTTAGTGCAATAACACAGAAAGTCTAATCGGATCCAAATAGGACTACCATAACAACATGCTAGCTAATGCAAAGTCACCAAACACTCTGGATATGATCAAGAAGCACATTCATCATGATAGAAATCAATTCCATAAGCCAGACCAAAATCATCTAACCAAAACATCAAATATCTCTAACTGGTAAAGCTAACCGATACTAAGAAATACTAACTGGGAACATAAGAGATAGTTACCAAATCACCAAAACATGAACCAATAGAATATGGAAAGCATATAACCATCCTGAATAAGCATCCAAAACCGAATCCAAGGATTTGATCATACCGGATTAGAATCGAATCCAAGACCAAGATAAACACCAAGACTAACCAGGATACGTCCAACCAGGATATAGTGTTGACATCAATGATAACACTTAACCAAATCTGGCATATGCCAACAATCTCCCCCTTTGGCATTGATGGCAACAATGAATTTGAAAAACATCCTAGTGCTAAGGAATGCCAACAATCTCCCCCTGAGATTAACTAGTCCTCATATGAGCACCATTTCTTCCAAAGATTTGACTATTTTTCACTTGAATACTATCTCTCCCCCTTTTAAATCAATGACAAAGGATGGATACCAAACCAGAAGTACTAAACCAAACAACTTACTACTCCCCTAAATAGTAGCATCATCTCATCAATCCAGATCATAAAATATGTCTGATAAGCTCACCAGATTGATGCATCCCGACATCTCTAAGTCTCTTCTGAAGGGTTGGTAATCCCCAATTGATCTCTAAGATATTCAAAAGTATCTTTAGGAAATGCTTTTTTTACAATATCTGCAATCTGATCCTTAGTAGGAACATAAACCAATCTTACTTCCTTTGCTTCAACCTTTTCTTTCAAGAAATTATACCTTATAGAAATATGTTTTGATTTGGAATGAAATACCAAATTCTTTGACATATCAATAGCAACAATATTATCACAGTGAATAACAATAGGATCATCATAACTTAGTCTTATATCTTTCAACATCTATTTCATCCATAAAATTTGAGTACAGTTGGTTGCAATAGCTACATATTCCACTTCATCAGTAGATAATGAAGTACATGATTGTTTCTTACTAAGCCATGAAACCAACTTCTTTCCAAGAAAGAATGCACCACTTATAGTTCTCTTTCGATCATCCACATCTCCTTCCTAATCAAAGTCTATATAGGCATATAGTCTAAAATGATCATTCTTTGGATACCATAACCCAAGGTCTGTTGTACCTACCAAATATCTGAATATCCTCTTAACAACAATACCTCTTAACAACAATATCATGAGTTTCTATAGGATTTGATTGAAATCTAGAAGCAATAAAAATAACATTCATTATATCAAGTATAGTCTAAGTTAAGTACATCAATCCACTTAGGAGATTCATCATCCTTTGACCATTTGTAATTGGTTATCATAGAAGTACCGACAGGTTTAGAATTCTCAAGTCCAATTTTATTAAGCAATTCCTTCACATACTTAGTTTGACAAATGAAAATACCTTTATCAGTCTGAGTAATCTGCAAACCTAAGAAAAATTTCATCTCGCCAATCATAGACATTTCAAATTCATTCTTCATATCATCATAAAATTTCATGCATAGACTTTCTTCTCCTCCAAAAATGATATCATCCACAAAGCCTTCAATAATCAATATGTCATCTGTTAGGGTTCCCACAGATACTGAGAGGGGGGGGGTGAATCAGTATCTGATCGGTAATGAAATTTTCTTGAAATTGAATATGCAGAACATAAAGTAATAATATATCGGTATGCAAGAATTAATGTAAATAACAGAATCAAAAACATCCACATGAAAAGAACACCATAACACAAGACGTTTAACGAGGAAACCCGGTGTGGGAAAAACCTCAGTGGGATTTGTGACCCACAATATTCACTTATTGGCCAATAAGAGAATATTACTTACAATAGGGGCCTGCACATGCAGGAAGGCCAACTACCTAGAGCACACTGCTCAATAAGAAGTCACACTGACTTACAATGAGGATTTACACAAATCCAATATTCTGTACTGCTTTACAATAGCATCTTCAATGCCAGATTCAGTACCGGTTCTTGCTTTGTTCTTTACATATACCCTTGACCTACAATTCGCATATTAGGTCTACCTTATAATTTTCTTTTTGCTTCCTATCCATCTCCTACAAATGTCTACAATGATCTCTTTTATATACAAGAGTCATTTTAATATTTGCCAAGTCGGCTTACAATAATAAACAAAATATTACATATCAAAAATCCTGTTGGCCTCTGTGCCGGTATACATATTTTCTTCTGTGCTGGTGTACATATTCTGTGCCGGTGTCGGTGTAGATTGATCTTGCTGATGTCGGTGCACTGTCTTGCTTGAATAATGCTTTGCTGGTATAATGTCTTGCTGGTGCCATAGGATTGCAAGGTTACCTATGTAATGCTTTGCTGGTATAATGTCTTGTCGGTGCCATAGGATTGCAAGGTTTCCTGTGTAATGCTTTGCCAGTATAATGTCTTGCCGGTGCCATAGGATTGCAAGGTTGCCATCAATGACAAAACCTTCAATCACACACAATGTCTCATTGGAGTGTCCATATGCCAACATCATCATGCTTGATTTTATAATATAGGTTACTTTTAGCATTACCTTTGTTGAAACTGAGCTTAGAAAGATATCTACCCAATCTAGCATACCATGCTCTAGGGGCCTGTTTTAATCCATATAAAGCTTTCTTCAATCTACAAACCATGTCCTTGTCTTCTGATAAAGAAAAACCATTAGGTTTCTCAATGTAGACTTCCTCCTCAATATCTCCATTTAGAAATGCACATTTGACATCCATATGATATACTTTGTAGTTCTTGTGTGTAACATAGGCAAGAAATAGTCTTACTGCTTCAATTCTTGCAGCCAGAGCATAAGTCTCACCATAATCAACTCCTTGTTCTAGTGAATAACCTTTGCAAACCAATCTAGCCTTGTTTCTTACAACTTTTCCTTCCTCATTCAGTTTGTTCCTGAAAACCTATTTAGTTCCAATAATATTCTTATCTTTAGGTCTGGGGACTAATTCCCATTTCTTGTTCTTTTCTATCTGATCTAATTCTTCTTCCATTGCTTTCATCCAATTTTCATCTTTACTTTCTTCAATAAATGATTCTGGTTCAATTTGAGAAATCAAACATACCTCTTCAGTAGCTAGCCTTCTTCTGGTCATCACATCTTTCCTTTTACCTCCAATGATCTTATCTTCATAATGATTTAGTTTCACATTCCTAGGAGTCTTTGAATTTTCTTGATTTATTGACTCTTTCTATTGTTCAACAGTCACTATTGAATTTTCTTATGTTGTCGAAGTCACTGGTTCAATGCTTTGAACACATTCTTGCATTATAGGTTCTTGTCTGATAAATTCATCTTCCAGTCCATAGTCATATGATCTGATTTGATTATTGCCTTTCTCATCCACCTTAACATTTATGCTCTCCCTTGTCCTATTCAATCTTTTGTTATAACATCTATATTCTTTTCTCTTAGTAGAATAAACTAAAAATATTCCTTCATCACTTATAGGATCAAATTTTCCTAATGCATCATCTCTTCTAATGTAGCATTTACTTCCATTTTTTTTGAAATATCTAAGAGTGGGAGTATGAGAAAACCATAATTCATAAGGAGTCTTACCAGCATCACCTTTTATGTGTACTCTATTGAAAGTGTATATTGTAGTATTGGCAGCTTCCCTCTAATAGATATCAAGCAATTTAGCTTCAGCCATCATTGTCCTTGCCGCATCCAATATGGTTCTATTCTTTCTTTCCACTAATCCATTCAACTATGGAGTTGTAGGTGCAGAAAGTTGTCTTCTGATTCCATTCTTTTCACAAAAGTTGTTGAACTCACCAGATGTAAACCCACCGCCTTGATCTGATTTTAAGCATTTTATCTTCAATCCTGTCTGAGTCTCAACCATAGCTTTGAAGATTCTGAATTTCTCAAGAGCTTCTAATTTTTCTTTTAAAAATGCAACCCACATCATTCTAGAATAGTCATCAATAAGTAACATAAAATATCTATCACCTTGAAAAATTTTAGTCCTTGTCAGTCCACATAGATCCATTAGATTTATCATATATGCTTCTGAAAGAAGTTTTGACTTTCTTACCCATTTGACATTCTCTACATACCAGATTATGAGGTTTAACAATCTTGGGAAAATCTCTGACAGTCTATGTTGAACCGATCTTCACTATGCAATCAAAATTTACATGACACATCCTCTTATGACATAGCTAGCTTTCATCAATCTTAACAATCAAACAATCTTTCTCACTAGAATTCAAATGAAAGATATTTCCTTTTGTCTGAGTTCTAGAAGCAATTTCCAATCTAGATCGATTGATGATTTGCATTTTCCATCTTTGAAATACAAATGAAATCCTCTATTCACCATTTGACCTACACTTAAAATATTATTCTTTAAGCCTTCGACATAATTAAAATTATCAGTATTAGTCTTACCATCCAATGATATTGTTCCTTTTCCTTTTATCCTACATGCCTTGTTGTCTCCAAATCTAACTACTCGGCCATCAAATTCTTGCAGTGTTAGAAATTTTATTTTGTCACTGGTCATGTGATGTGAGCATCCACTATCTATAACCCATTCATCCCTTTCTTCCATTTTAGTAGCTAAAGCTTTCTCCTTAGTATGAGTTGCTTCAATGGCAGGTTCTGGAAAATCATCCTTGATAGCAAAAAAGACTCAATCTTTATCAGAGCTTCTATTTCCAGTTCCACTTATAGGTTCACCATCATCATCATCATTATTAATACCAAAATCATCATCACCAACATAATAGCATGATTTATCCTTATTCCTTCTAAATCTAGGTCTTCTCTGATATTCTCGATTAGTTTTATAACTCTTCACAAATCTTTCATGATTTCTAGCAGCTCTTTCAGGGCATCTAGAGGCAAAATGTCCAATCTTATTATGTATGAAAAATATTTAAAATGTACTTTTCCTTCATACTTACTTCTAGTCGGTCCTTTAGGAATTCTTCTAGAAATCAGGGCTTCCAACTCTTCAAGTTCGTTGTCTTCCCTTTCAATGTCTTCCAAATCTTTAGCACACAACTCCTTCCAATCTATCATCTACTTATCAAAGGTAGATGCATTAAATGCAATTTCAATTTTATTAGCACTCTGATCTCCAAGTTCTTCAAGCTCAAAAGCCGTCAATTTCCCAAGTAATAAATCTCTGGTAATAGGGGTACTTGAAATTGTTCGAAGTTCATTAATTGCAGCAACCTTCATCTTGTAAGTCGAAGGTAGAACTCTCAAAAATTTTGACACAACCTCATCCTCACTAACTGATCTATCGAAGCATTTGATTCCCATGACAATTTCATTTACTTTATCCATGAAAGAACTAATCTTCTCATCTTCTTCCATCTTCAAAGTTTCATATCTCACCCAGAAACCTTCGAGTTTTGCAATCTTTACTGCTTGGTCGCCTTCATAAAGAGTTTCAAGCTTCAACCAGATCTACTTTGCATTATCCAATTCTAAGACAATCAATATATTTTCATTAGATAGGGCACTAAAAAATGATTATTTCGCTCTAACATCGTTTTTATCTTTCTTATGTTCATCAACAAGTGTTGGTGTTCCAGAATTAGGATCATGAGGTATATACCCTTTCTCCACTATCTCCCAAACTTCAACTCCAAGACATTTCAAATGAATCTTCATTCGCTCCTTCCATATTTTATAATTTGTACTATCAAATCTGCGACTCTCCTTCTATTGGGGGTTGAATGTAGAACTTGATGCTAATGCCATTGAAAATCCTCAAGCGGATAAGCTTCTGTAGAGAGGACCTTGCTCTGATACCAATTGTTGGAATGATCTCATACTGGGAGAAAACTGATAGGGGGTGAATCAGTTTTCTCACAAGTACAACAATTAATGCAAATTATGAGATTAATACCAAAGCACAACACATTGAAAGATAAAGCATGAAATCACAATACACATTGCACCAATATTTTTGATGTGGAAAACTCGATAAAGGGAAAAACCATGGTGGGAAACCCTACACACAATCATGTAATAATTCTGTTACAATGGGGATTGCACTTGCAATCCAGCCAATAGCCTAGAGCTCACTGCTCATCAAAAAAAGAGAAGTCTCACTGACTTACAAAACATCAGACTACAATCTATAGAAAATGAATTGTGAAAGTAGCATCCACTTATTCTTGATATAGTTCCGGTTAAGCATATATGTCTTCCTTGCAATACCAAAACCTTTTGATCCCTTCACTGAAAGATATGACTTTATTTACACATAAACCTTTCTCTCATAATGAATACATAACCATCGATCCCAAAAAACATACCCAATTACATGAATAAGTTACCTATAAATACAGATCATCAACCTTAATGATAAGGTTGGCTAAACCCTAAACCCAAATCCCATAATTACAAAAAATACATCACACGGTACCATTGGACCAATATTATGATTTACATTACACAACATGGACCTGATTAAAATATCTAAACAATTATATCCGCCAAAAATTTCGCTAAGACCAAAATCCAACACGTTTCATTAACCGGTAGAAAACCTTAGTGCAATAACACATAAAGTATAACCGGACCCAAATAGGACTACCATAACAACACACCAACCAATATGAAGTCACCAAAAACTCACGATATGATCAAGAATCACCTTCAGCATGATAGAAACTAATTCTATAGGCCGAACCAAAATCATCTAACCAAAACACCAAATATTGCTAACCGATAAAGCTAACCGATACTAATAAATACCAGCCGAGAACATAAGCAATAGTTACTGAAGCACCAAAACATGAACTAATAGAATATGGAAAGCATATAACCATCCTGAATAAGCATCCAAAATCAAATCCAAGGATCTGATCATACTGGATCGGAATCAAAGCCAAGACCAAGATAAACACCAAGACTAACCGGGATAGCAGAACCATATCCAACTGGGATACAGTATTGACATCAATGACAATACTTAACCAAATCCAACATATGCCAAAATTATGGGCCTCATGCTTTATATGCTTTACAAAATATAAGATTTATCTTTGAGATATAGATAATTTAGATGAGTACTTGATATACATGGCTATTTTTTTATGAGTCCTATCATGTAGACTTCAAGAAAACCATTAAAGACATTCATATTCTCTTTTATGGAGTTACACTTTCTTCCTTAGATGTAATCAGGGAATATTAAAACCCTCTTGTTCCTTCTCTACATCATTTCTTGTCACCTTTTGAAATTAATGTGGAGACATTTGGAACACTTGGAGGTTTCACCATTATTTTTTGACTACTATCTTTATTGGTCCTCATTAGATTTTGGATTTTCATTTACACCTAATTTGTCTATGGCACAATTTGACATTGACATGGGGACACTTTATTAGTGATGAGAGACTTCATTCATTTTGATTATTATTTCCCCTACATCATTTTATGAATGGGAAGATAATTTGTATACTTCTATGGTACTATTTCTTTTTAAGGAGAGGAATTTTTCTCATTAGGCTTAGATCATCTTCAACATTCATTGTCATGAATCTACCATCATAACATGGGGCTCTTCATTAATGGTGGACTACATGGTATTTGTCCTTATTCTCTCGTATGAGAAGGAATTTCTCCTCATATGAGTTTTTTTACTTCTCATTATTTAAAGAGCATGGTATACCCTCATGTAAGGGGGAGTTTTTACCTATTGGGTTTTCTCCACTTCTTTATGAGTTGATTGTACTTGTATACCTTATTAGGGTTGAATGTAGGGATTCATTTTTCTCATTACTTGATCTATTGTCAAAGGGGGGTTCTAGTGTAATCATGCTTAGGTGTCATCATGCTTAGGTGGCATTCTTAGTTGGTTAGGTATTTGACATTGTTGGTTGGTACGCTCACCTACCTTTCACTCTAAAATATGAAATTAAAATCCACTTATTTCATTTGTACAATACCTCACTTACCTCATTTAATTAATCCACTCAATGCATCTCCTCATGATTATACCATTTGTGTTTGTGTTATTTCATTTTGCACAAGTTTCCTTGGCAATTCCTTTAATTTATACTCAATGTCATAATATGAACATATACCATTCTCAACCCTCCCTTGCCTTCATATTGAATATAATGAAAATAAGCTGAGAATATCTCTTTTTTTGCCTTATAAATTGTAAATCTATGAGCTAACTAAAAAAAAGTCTTAAGGTTAATTGAACTCTTCATGAAGGTCTTTTCTTGAAAAATATTTTTCACCTACATAATAACTATGTGGTGATGTCTTTAAATCTATACAACTTCTACCTATGTATAGTTATCTTTAACATTTTCCTTATTGATATAGGAGAATTTCAAAACTCATGCCATCCTACACAAAAAAAATATTGTACCCTAAAAAATGTTAGCTTCCTTGTAATTTTATGTGCTTGTATAGGTCTAATGTGGTGTTAGATTGTCTTTTATTCATTCATCATTGTCTATGTGTGTGTCTATACTCTTGTGTTAGGTGATTTAATCCCTAAGGTTTCACCCACTCATAATGATGGTTATACAAGGTAGTGGATACTTTTAATTATTTTTCTTGGGGCCCATGTAAATGGAATTCTTCACTACTACAATTAGCATGGACTTATGGCAATAACATCTTCATCACCTCTTATTGGTGTTAGGATACGTGACATTAACCTTTCACTCCCATACTATTCATGTGTCTCCATGTTATTTGAAAAGATTTTTAGAAGACATGAGATGAAAAACATTTAGTTTTTGTTTCCTATGATAAATTATAGTTGTGTTTTAAGGAGGTGAATAGGTTTCAATTATAGAATTCAAAATTGGTTAAGATTCCTCCTAGTCATTCACTTTTGGAAACATGAAGAGTTATGGGTTGGATGGATTAAATTACAAGGTGAAAAATTGTCCATTGTATGATGAAAAGATTCATAGAGGAATTATGAAGCATTTGAGAAGCTACAGAGTTGAGTGACTATGGGATAGGTACCCATGTTAGAGCCATGTGATTATTATTATTTTATTCTAATGTCTATTAGTTTTCCACTATCATAGCATGGGTTTTTCAAGTGGTTTCATGCCTTTTATTTTGGGTTACCATTGTTGAACCCAAGGCAAGACTGAGAGGTGAGGTAAATCAATCCAAACAAATAATTAATGTAACATATAAATAATTACACAACAACACACATCCAACACATGAACACCAAGATTTAATATGTGTATAACCCAAACAAGGAAAAACCACAATGAGCACTTGCCCATAAATATATCCACTATGTATATCAAATTAAAAAGAAAATAGCTCACTACTCTAGACCTACACACCAAGGCTAACTACTCATGGGGAAAGATACAAAAGAGGATTGCAAAACATAAAGATAACTGCAACAAGGAAAGATACAAAAATGATATAAAAAGAAGGATTTCCTAATTATCAAGTGACCAACATCAACACACACACACAACTCAGATCTCTACTATCAACACTCTATCTCATATATTTTCCCTAGTCTTAGCACAACTTGCATATCATTCAAACACAACTCTTCTTCTCTACTCTTCATGGAGCCCTACTGATTATCTTTGCATCATGCATCTACATTTCTCACCTCATCACATACTTAACTCAATCACATTCATCCATATATACAAGATAGGTCATCAATGTTAGAGTATTTGGGTATTTACTTGATTAATTAGACAATATTTATTTAATTATTTAAGTTCCCTTTATCTCTTTTACACTTAAGCTAACTTTAGGTGCATAATAATTAATTCTTTTATTAATTATTATGTGCAAGGCTAGCTTTTCCTTTTTAGGGTTTCTTGACCTATTAGAGGTTCATTCTTTTCATTGTATTGTAAGGATTATCACATTACACATTTTGGTGAATATTGAGCTCTCATCTTTTTGAGCATATTTTCTGTGTATTTGTTTTATCTGTGATTTGCTTCCTTGCTTTTCCTTGTAACATGTTTTTCAGCTTGCAGAGATCATTTCGGCTCCTATGGTGTTGTATTTTCTCAACTCCAATATGGTATCAAAGCTCAATATGCTTCATCTGCTGATGCTGTATTGGGTTGCAGGAAATATGAATAGCACTCTAATTGTCACACCAAAGAATAGTGGGACTATCATGAGGAAAACCAAACTCAGTCATCAACTGTCGTAGCCATAAGATCTCCTGACTGGTGAGCACAAAAACATGGTACTCAGCCTCTGTAGATGATAATGCATGAGCAGTCTACTTCTTGCAAGACCATGTGATAGGACCAGAGCCAAGACACAAAACAAAGCTAGAAGTAGACTTCTGATCAGTGACATCAAAAGCCCAATCTAAGTCAGTGTAGCCAACAATGTGAGGTTCCCCTAATGTGTAGTGAATGCCATGAGAAATAGAGCCCCGAATGTACCTCAAAATACATTTGGCAGCTTGCCAATGACTCTCATGAGGATCATGGGAGAATCGAGAGACAAGGACAACTACAAAGAAAATATCAGGATGGGTGTGATTCAGGTGCAACAAACTGCCAACCAACTGCGTGTAAAGTGTAGAATCTACTGAAGGAGTGGGACAAATAGTAATCAAAACAACCCTTGACTGAAAAGGAGTGGGAGAAGGCTTGCAATCAAGCATGCCAAAGCATTGAAGCATGTCAAGAACATACTTCTGTTAGTAAATGGAGAGCTCATTAGAAGACTGAATCACCTGAAGACCAAGGAAATAGTGCAGAAGACCGAGATCTATCATCTCAAACTGGTCCATCAAGGCTCACTGAATATGCTGAATCATAGAGGATGAGCTACCTGTGATGAGGAGATCATCAATATATAGCACAAGAATCAGGATCTCACCCTCAAGAAGTTGAATGTACACCGTGTGATCAAAATGACTGTGGGTGAACCTAGTGGAGAGCAAGAAAGAATCCATCTTCTCATACCAAGCCCGAGGGGCCTGTTTGAGACCATACAATGAACGTCAAAGTTTGCAAACCAAAGAACTATCCTGCACAAATCCCCAAGGCTGCTCCATGTAGATTTCCTCCTATAGGTCCCCTTGCAAGAAGACACTCTTCACATCCATCTGAAAAATGGGCCATCCCCTAGAAGCTACAAGAGATAGTACAAAGCAAATAGAGTTCATCTTGGCGACAAGGGCAAAAGTATCAGAGTAATCAATACCCTCAACCTAGGAGAAACCCTTCACAACAAGATGAGCTAGTAGTGTCATTTGAGGGCACTCATATAGATTACAATCTTCTCTACCTGGTCATGTTTTATTTTACTGGAGGTTCTTTAGATCAGCAGTTATTCTTCAACAATGTTTGCAGGTTCTTCATGCTTTAGTGATTCTTCTGATCTTCTTTTGTTCTTATCTTTTTGGAACATTCTTGTTTGGAGGCTTTTTAAATCCTTCTTCTTGCTTTTTCCATCTTTGTTTGGATTAGAGTTTTGTTCCCACGTGGTTTTCTCTATTTCTCTGGTTCATAGAGATTTGGTTGTATTGGGTACCTGATCAGGCCTTGTTGTCGGGACCCATCTTTCTTGCTTTCAGTAGTTGTTCTAGGTTTTAGCTTCTCCCTAAGTCTAGCTTAAGGGGGGGTGTTAGAGTATTCAGGTATTTACTTGATTAATTAAACAATATTTGTTTAATTATTTAATTTCCCTTTATCTCGTTTACACTTAAGCTAACTTTAGGTGCATAATAATTAATTCTTTTATTAATTATTATGTGCAAGCCTAGGTTTTCCATTTTAGGGTTTCTTGACCTATTAGAGGTTCATTTTTTTCATTGTATTGTAAGGATTATCACATTACACATTTTGGTGAATATTGAGCTCTCATCTTTTTGAGCATATTTTCTGTGTATTTTTTTCATCTGTGATTTGCTTCCTTACTTCTCCTTGTAACATGTTTTTCAGCTTCCAGAGATCATTTGGGCTCCTATGGTGTTATATTTTCTCAACTCCAATAATCAAATCTTGAACCAAGTTGGCTGAACCAAAATATGCCTTCTAGACCAAAAATACACATGTTGATCTCCTCTAGGAGAAAGAGGGGACAAAAAAAACATCTTCCAAAGATCAATTCACTGATCCATAATTATTGGAATATAACCAATAGCATATCCATACACTACATATCCATATAAGTAATTAATGGTCAAAGCATACTCTCTATTACAAATAAATCAAATATGGATCTCCACACACTATGATGAGACCCATAACACATCAAACAATCTTCCACAAATCATATTTGGACCTAAGGATAGGTCTAACATAGAATCTCACAACCAGCAATGATTAATGCCACAACACCTAGAGAACACAAAGATGCTTCTAGACCATAAAACTATCATATCCATGATACCAAAACTATATCCAATAAGGATAATGATAATAATTAATACCAACAACACTTTCTAGACTTGAACACTATTGGAATAACTGATAGAACAACTACAACATCAACACAACAAGATAAATTTGCACCACAGACATTTCGGGCCAAACTGGAACAAGTTTGACATCAATAATAACCACAACAACACATCAATGCATTCTTATAAAAATCTCCCCCTTTGTAATTGATGGTAACACTCAATAACACTTGCACCTAACAAAAAAATCAACCTACAACCAAAACTTGAAAAAGAACAATACTGCTCAATATCTCTTAGAAAAACTTCTCTGAAAACATCACATCTATCTCTCCTTGAAAGATAAAAACTAGGATCAAAATCCTCTTTATCTCTCCCCCTTTTCCATCAAGGACAAATGTCACAATAACATTGCAACCACCACTACTCCCCTTGAGAGTAGCCACAACATCAATCCAGGAAAGAAAAATAAGCATGAAATCTCCCCATAGAAAGGTGCATCCCCATAATGCACCTAGCTAGAAGAAGGAGGGGAAATGTCCACAAGCTTCTCTTGAAGAAACTCAAATATATCATTCACTAATGCCTTTGTGAAAATATCTACAACCCTCTCTTTTGTTGAAACCTATTCCAATTGAACCTCCTTCTCACCAACTTTCTCCTTTAAGTAATGATGTCTGATTCAAAGATGCTTTGTTGTTGAATGCACAAAAATATTCTTCAAAATGTTTATTGCACTTGTATTGTCACACAAAATAGGAATTTATTCATCATATGTTATCTTGATATCCTTCAAAGTCTGTCTCATCCACGTCACCTGAGTATAAAAAGATGCCACTACAATATACTCTACTTCAGTAGTAGATAATGTTGGCATTATGTGAACTGGTATGAGGACATGATGACATTGTATGTTGTCATTGATGTCAATATGCTGAAGAGGAGTGAATTGGTATATGTGAGAACCGGTATGTTACTAAGAATCGGTATATGTGAGAACCAGTATGTTACTAAGAACCAGTATATGTGAGAACCGGTATAACACTGTAAACCGGTATATGTGCCAAAGTGAAGTGGTGTGTTTGTTTAAGGTGAACCAGCATGTGGTTATAGGAACCGGCACATGGAAGCTTTGTATGACTACCGATTGGTAGTCTCAACTTTAGGGTTTCTGGTTGAAGTGCTTCAAGCTTGTGTGGCTTAATCGGTGACTTTGTGTGATGAGTTAGCATTGTAATGAAGAACATATCGTGTTTCCACGTCAGCCTTATGTGCATGAAGGATCTTGCATGAAGGAGATTGTTCCCATCTACCTTGGGAATGTATGAAGTTTGTAAATGGTGATAACGCGTGATGGATTATCAGTCGCCATGAAATCGGTGGAAAATGAACAATGGAGAATGTCTTGAGATTGGATCAAGACTATTGCATTTAATGCAATGTTCTCAACGGTCAGGATTGAACCATTTGAATTCCTTAACCTAACAGGTTTAGGGTTTAGGTTTTATGCTACCGACCTATCTATTTCCTATAAGGTCGATGTTGTGTTTCTTTTTGAGGTTGTTGGAAAAAGTTGTGTGTGTGTATCCAAGAGAAGAGATACACGATTCTTACCAGACTAGAAGAGAGAAGTGATACCTGTAGAGTGTAAATGTAGAAGGTGAAGAGGACCTAAAGAAGATTTGCATTGGCATTGAGTGTTGTTACTAGATCATTGTAATACCTATTGATCTCTAACCACTTCAACAGTTGGAAAATCCCTTAACATGGTAGCTTTGACCAGCTTACTGTAAATCCTTTAATAGGGTGACTCAAAACCATTGAGTTCTTGAAATCCTCTAACAAGGTAACCTTTAACAGGGTTTAACCCTTAACCGGGTATTATATCCATCCCTTAACCGAGTGATCCCTAATAGGATTGGTTCTTAATAGAATCTACTGTATTAGTCTTTAACCAAACAAGGATCCTAATAGAGAGGACTTCTAAAGAGTTCAAAAATAGCTTGTGGGTATTCATCCCAACCATGGCTTTTCCAAGTTGGGTTTCCACGTGAATAATATGTGTGTCATATGTGATGTCTTTTTCATGTGATGCTATGTTGTTTTCTATCAAGCAGTGAATCATGTTGACCTAGCTGTTTATATATATATCTTTGATGGTAGATTACCTATTCATGCACTAGGGTGAAATAGAAATGAAGTATTAGATTGTATGAGAAGATAAGTGTCAATTGGTTTATGTTTGTCTCAGTTATTCTGGGTTTTGCTGGTTGTACTCTATTTAAGACCGGAGCTACTGTCTGTCTGACTATGCATAGTATCTGTTGACAAACCGATTTTAAGATTGTGTTTTTGTCTGTATTGATTCACCCCTCCCTCTTAGTACCGGGTTGGTACTATCCATTCATCATTGAGTTATCAATTGGTATCAGAGTGTCCTCCAGGTCCTCTGTGTTATAAGCTTAACCACTTGAGGTATAGATCCCAATCTAATGATGAAGAGGGAAGGTCGAAAGTTCAACAGAGAAAATTTCAGTATATGGAAAGACATAATGAAGATATACATCAGAAGCATGGGTGCTCAACAGTAGAGCTATGTTGAGAAAGCCTATGTTGCCCCTATTGGTACTCTCACCGATGACCAAAAGAGAGAGATGCAGGAGAATGGGCAAGTCATGGAAGCCCTAATCAGTAGTTTATCTAACATTGAGTTTATTGATGTTCAAGATAAGGTAAAACCCAAAGAGGTATGGGATACTCTTGAAAATATCTATGGTGGTGATGAGAATGTAAAACAAGCTAAGGAAGAAAGTCTTAGAGGGAAGTTTGAAGACATGTAGATGGTTGAAGCTGAGACCATTCAACAGTATGTAATAAGAATCAAAACTATTGTCAAAGATATCAAGAGTGTAGGTGGTAAAATGGAAGATTCCACTATGGTAAGAAAAGTTCTAAGATCCTTATTACTGGTCTATGCAATAAGGGTTTCTGCTATTCAGGAGTTGAGATCAATAGACAAGACTAAGGTATCCCTAGACTCCATCATTGCAAAGTTGACAGCCTATGAGCTAAATAGTTTTGATGGTAGGGTTCAAAAGACTGAATCAGCTTTTAAAGCTTCTGCTGTACCATCCAGAAAAGGAAAAGAAGCTAGCACTAGTGGTGAACTAAGACAGAGAAAAGAAATGGATGATGAGGAGATTTTGATGGAATTTGAAGCTCTTCTTGCCAGGAAACTCCCTAAAGGAACTGGCAAATACAGAGGTAAGCTCCCTTTGAAATGCTTTTCTTGTAACTAGATAGGACATATTGCTGTAAACTATCCTAATGGCGACAACAAGGACAAATCGGAAAGGTTCAAGAAATTCAAAGGAGGAAACCTGAGAAACTATTTTGTGGTAGTTGATGAAGGTGTCACAGATGAGGAATCAAAGGATGAAGAAAATGAAGATATTGTGTTTGTTGTTGTCAAGGAAGATGTGTCAGACAAAAAGGCTCTTGTCTCTCACTTTGATAATTCCAATGAGTGGATTATTGATAGTGGCTGTTCTCACCATATGACTGGTGATCAGAGCAAGTTTCTATCCTTGGAAGAGTATGATGGTGGTGTGGTTCGCTTTGGTAATGATGCACCATGTATGGTCAAAGGCAGAGGATCCATCTCTCTAAATGGAAAGAGTAGTGCTGACAATGTGTATTGGGTTGATGGTCTAAGACACAACCTTCTAAGTGTTGCCCAGCTGAATGATAGTGGTCTCACTCTGGAATTCAAGAATGGCGAATTGGTGGCCACTAGCATGCAGACCAAAGGTAACCTATTTCAGCTGAATGCAAATATAAGTACATGCCTTATGGCTAAATTTGATGATAGTTGGATATGGCATAGGAGACTCTGTCATGTAAACTTTGATAACATTGTGAAGGCCAGTAAGATCAAGTCAGTTAGAGGGTTGCCGGTGCTAAGCAAACCAGAAAATACCTTGTGCAGAGAGTGTCAATTGGGGAAAATGTCTTCCTCAATCTTTAAATGTAAACCTATCATTGCTGACAATTTGCTTGATCTTGTGCATACTAATTTGTGTGGTCCTATGAAAAACTAGGAGTGTGCAGGGTGATAGGTACTTCATGATTCTCATTGATGACTACTCAAGAATGATGTGGGTTACATTCTCGAAAGATAAGTCTGAAGCCTTTGTAAAGTTCAAAGCTTTCAGAGCATTAGTGGAGAAAGAAAGCAGTAAAAGGATCAAGTGCTTGAGAACTGATCAAGGAGCAGAATTCACTTCCAGTGAATTCAACAAGTACTATGAAGAACATGGCATCAAGAGGCAACTGTCTACCCCCCAGACTCCATAACAGAATGGCCTAGCAGAGTGTAATAACCGAACTATGGTTGAAGTAGCTAGAACTATGTTGATTCAAGGAAAGATAGCTCACACCTTTTGGAGAGAAGCGGTGAGCACTGCAGTCTACACAATGAATTAGGTACTCATTAAGAAAGGTAAGGATAAAACTCCTTATGAGTACTGGACCGGTAAGACACCTATGGTTAGATACTTTAGAGTGTTTGGTAGAAAATGTTATATCAAGAGGAGCGAACACCAGAGAAAATTTGATGCTAAATGTGATGAGGGAATATTCCTAGGGTATTCCACCAAGGGCAAATCTCTCAAGTGTTTCAATAATAGGACTCAGAGAATTATGGAAAGCATCAATATAAGAGTTGGTGAAACCTCTGAGTAAACCGAGGAAACCAACATTGAGCAAGCGATAAATGAACCGGTTGTAACCTTCTGAGAACTGGTTGTCAGTCAACCAAGTTCCAATAACAATGTTCCTACACCAATAGATGTAGATGTTGATACTGATGGAGATGAGGATGAAGAAGAAAAGCAAGAGGAATCTATCAAGACCATTCCTTGGTATGTCAAACTGAATCATGATCCTAAGCAGATCATAGGAGATAAGGATGCAGGAATTCTTACAAGAAGAAAGGTCAGAGAAAACTCATGTATGATCTTTGAATTTGAGCCTAAATCATTCAAAGAGGCACATAAAGACAAAGACTAGATCAAGGAAATGGAAGAGGAACTTGACCAGATAGAGAAAAATGGTACATGGTCTTTGGTACCCAGACCAAAGCATAAAACTGTCATTGGCACCAAATGGGTTTTTCAGAAATAAGTTGGATGAGGATGGCATAGTGATTAGAAACAAATCCAGACTGGTGTGCAAAGGATATGCCCAAGAAGAAGGAGAAGACTATGGAGAAACCTTTGCTCCTGTAGCTAGATTGGAAGGAGTTCATATGCTTCTTCCATATGCAGCTTTTAAAAGATTCAAATGATAACTTAATGATGAATGAATAGTACCAAACTGGTACTATGAGGGGGGTGAATCAGTACAGGAAAAAACATAACCTTAAACCAGTTTGTCAACTAACACTAATGCACTAATAGACAAACAGCAGCACTGGTCCTTCAATAGAGTTCAACTGGCAAAACCCAGTGTAACTGAGACAAGCAAAGACTGGTTGACACTTATCTTCTCATATAATATAACTCTTCATTCCCATTTCACCCTAATGCATGAACAGGCAATCTACCATCAAAGATGTACATATTACAGCAAGATCAACATGCATCACCACTTAATCAGAAAACAATCATAACATCACATGAAGAGAGGATCACACATGACACACATATTTTTCACATGGAAACCCAACTAGGAAAAAACCATGATGGGGATGAATACCCACAAGCTTGTTTTTGAACTCTTTGGAAGTTCACTCTGTTAGGAGCCTTGTTCGGTTCAAGACAGATACAATAGGTTTTGTTAGGAACCGATCCTATTAGGGATCACTCGGTTAGGGGATGGCTACAATACCCGGTTAAGGGTTAAACCCTGTTAAGGGTACCTTGTTAGAGGATTTCAAGAACTCAATAGCTAAAGGATATCAATGAATCAGTACCTTTGAGTTACCCTGTTAGAGGATTTTCAACAAGTTGGTTAAGGCTACCCTGTTAGGGGATTTCACAACTGTTGAAGTGGTTAAAGATCAGCAGGTATATCAATGACCTGATAATAGCACTCAATGCTAATGCAAATCTGCTTAAGCTCCTCTTCACCTTCTGCACTTACACTCTACAGATATAACTTCTCTCCTCTAGTCTAGCAAGAATCATGTATCTCTTCTCTCAGATACACACACACACACAACTTTTGCCAACAACCTCTAAAAGAATCACAACATCAACCGTATAGGACAACAGACAGGTCGGTAGCAAAAACCCTAAACCCTAGACCTGTTAGGTTAAGGAATTCAAATGGTTCAATCCTGACCATTGATCATATTGTATTGAATGCAGCAGTCTTGATCTGATCACAAGACATTCTCCATTGTTCATTTTCCACTGATTTCATGGTGACTGATAACCCATCACATGTTATCACTGTTTACAGACTTTGCACATTCCCAAGGTAGATAGGAACACTCTTCTCTATGCAAGATCCTTCACGTGCACAAGGCTTACATGGCAACACTATCTGTTCTTCGCTATCATGCTAACTTCATCACGTAAAGATCACCGATTGAGTCACATAGTCTTGAGGTACTCCAACTTGAAATCTTGAAGTGGAAACTACCTACCAACCGGTAGTCATACAATGCTTCCATGTGCCAGTTCCCATGACTACATGCCGGTTCACCTTGAACAAATATACCACTTTGCTTTGGCATATATACTCATTCTCACATATGTTGGTTCTCTCTTCATATCGCATATTGACATGAATGACAACATACAATATCATTATGTCCTCATACCAGTATGCATAATGCCAACAATCTCCCCCTTTGGCATTGAAGGCAATATTCAAAGATATCTCTCTGCTAACTCACCTTCTCCCCAATTTCTATAGATATCTTCTCCGCTACACTTCTTCTCTCCCTTTGACAACAATGTCAAAGTGGAGGCACACACATCCCTATTCCATTATGCTGCTCCCCTTGAGGAGTAGCATCCTTCAACACATCAATCAACAAAAAAAAATGACTATGCAATACCTGACTGATGTGGAACAAATACTTTTAATTTACCTCCTGAAGGGGAAGTACCCCCAATTCACCTCTTAAATACACAAATGTAGTCTTGGGGAGAGGCTTGGTGAATATGTCTGCTAACTACTCGTTACTGAAAACATGTTCCAGTGCAATCTCTTTATTCTGAAACTTTTCCCTCAAGAAATGATACTTAAGCTCAAAATGCTTGGTTATAGAATGTAAAACTGGATTCTTTGAAATATTGATAGCACTTGTGTTATCACAGAATATACTTACTAGTTCAGATACAGGGATTTCGAAGCCATCTAATACATGCTTCATCTAGATTGTTTGAGTGCAGTTCATGAAAGTTGCAATATACTTCGCTTTCGTTGTAGACTAAGAGATACAGCTCTGCTTCTTACTCATCCATGAGACCAGTCTACCACCAAGAAAGAATGCACCACCGGTTGTGCTTTTCCAATCATCCACATTACCTACCCAATTAGCATCTGTGAATACTTTCAGGTTGAAATCATTATTGTATGGATACCACAATCCATAGTCAACTGTTCCCTTTAGATACCTAAGAATCCTCTTGATTGCAACCAAGTGGGATTCTCTTGGAGTTTTCTAGAACCTTGTAGTAATGCCAACTGCATGTGCAATATCTGGTCTGCTATGCACTACATAATGCAACTTACCAATCATTGATCGGTATTCCTTCTCATCAACCAATGCGGAATCATCCTCTTTTGATAATTTGCAACCGATGACCATTGGTGTACCAACCGGTTTGCTATCTTCCATGCCAAAGGTCTTCACCACCTCTTTGACATATTTGGACTGAGTGATAAAGATTCCATCTTTCATCTGCTAGATCTGCAGTCAAATGAAGAACTTAATCTCCCCTATGAGTGACATCTCAAACTCTTCCTTCATCTCATCAGCAAACCCATGACTCATCTTGTCATCTCCACCAAAGATAATGTCATCAACAAAAACTTCATAGATCAAGATCTAATCTCCTTCAGATTTCAAGTAGATATTGCTATCTTCACTTGTTCTCTCAAATCCAATCTTCACAAGATGGGAATGTAGACGTTCATACCATGCTCTAGGTGCCTGCTTTAGACCATATAAGGCTTTATGTAGCCTGCATGCCATATCACTATCTTCAGATAGGGAAAACCCATCTGGTTGCTCTATATACACCTCCTCTTCAAGTACACCATTTAGAAATGCAGATTTTACATCCATTTGATATACCTTGAATCCTTTAAAAGCTGCATATGCAAGAAGCATACAAACTCCTTCCAATCTGGCTATAGGAGCAAAGGTTTCTCCATAGTCTTCTCCTTCTTCTTGAGCATATCCTTTGCACACCAATCTAGCTTTGTTCCTAATCACTGTGCCATCCTCATTCAACTTGTTTCTAAACACCCATTTGGTGCCAATGACATTTTTATGGTCCGGTCTGGGTACCAAGGACCATGTACCATTTTTCTCTATCTAGTCAAGTTCCTCTTCCTTTGCCTTGATCCAGTCTTCATCTTTATGAGCCTCTTCGAATGATTTAGGCTCAAATTCAGAGATCATACATGATTTTTCTCTGATCTTTCTTCTTGTAAGGATTTCTGCATCATTATCTCCTATGATCTGCTTAGGATCATGATTCAGCTTGACATACCGAGGAATAGTCTTGACTAGTTCTTCTTGTTTTTCCTCTTCATCCTCATCTTCATCAGTATCAACATTCACTAGTTCAGAAGCACAATTACTGGTACTTGGTTGACTGACAACCGATTCTTAGAAGGTTGCAACCGGTTCATTTATAGCTTACTCACTGCCAGTTTCTCAGAGGTTTCATCAACTCTCACATTGATACTTTCCATAATTCTTTGAGTCCAATTGTTGAAACACTTGAGAGCTTTACTCTTGGTGGAATATCCTAGGAATATTTCCTCATCACATTTAGCTTCAAACTTGCACTGATGTTCACTCCTCTTGATGTAACATTTGCTACCAAATACCCTAAAGTAGCTAACCATAGGTGTCTTACCGGTCCAATACTCATAAGGATTTTTATCCTTACCTTTCTTGATGAGTACCCGGTTCATTGTGTAGACTGCAGTGCTTATCGCTTCTCTCCAAAAGGTGTGAGCTACCTTTCCTTGAATCAACATGGTTCTACCTGCTTCAACCATAGTCTAGTTATTCCTCTTTGCTAGGCCATTTTGTTGTGGAGTCTGGGGGGCAGACAGTTGCCTCTTGATGCCAAATTATTCACAATACTTGTTGAATTCACCGGAAGTGAATTCCCCTCCTTGATCAGTTCTGAGGCACTTGATCCTTTTACCACTTTCCTTCTCCACTAATGCTCTGAAAGATTTGAACTTCACAAAGGCTTCAGACTTGTCTTTCAAGAATGTGACCCACGTCATTCTTGAGCAGTCATCAGTGAGAATCATGAAGTACTTAGCACCCTGCACACTTCTAGTTTTCATAGGACCACACAAATTAGTATGCACAAGATCAAGCAAGTTGTCAGTAGTGAAATATTTACCTTTAAAGGTTGAGGAAGACATTTTCCCCAATTGACACTCTCTGCACAAGGTATTATCCGGTTTGCTTAGCACCGGCAACCCTCTAACTGCCTTGATCTTACTAGCCTTCATAATGTTATCAAAGTTTACATGGCAGAGTCTCCTATGCCATATCTAGCTATCATCAAATTTAGCCATAAGACATGTACTTATATTTGCATTCAGCTGAAATAGGTTACCTTTGGTCTGCATACCGGTAGCCACAATTTCACCATTCTTTCCTTTGATTATGCACACTCCATTCTTGAATTCCAGAATGAGACCACTGTCCTTCAGCTAGGCAACACTCAGAAGGTTGTGTCTGAGACCATCAACCCAATATACATTGTCAGCACTACTCTTTACATTTAGAGAGATGGACCCTTTGCCTTTGACCATGCATGGTACATCATTTCCAAAGTGACCCACACCACCATCATACTCTTCCAAGGATAGAAACTTGCACCGGTCACCAGTCATATGGTGAGAGCAACCACTATCAATAATCCACTCATTGGAATTATCAAAGTGGGAGACAAGAGCCTTCTTGTCTGACATGTCTTCCTTTATAGCAACAAACACAATGTCTTCATTCTCTCCATCTTCTGATTCCTCATCTATGACACCTTCATCAACTGCAACAAAACAGTTTCTCCAATTTCCTCCTTTGAATTTCTTGAATCTTTCTGGTTTATCCTTGTTGTCACTATTAGGACAGTTCATAGCAATATGTCCTATCCAGTTACAAGAAAAAAATTTCAAAGGGAGCTTACCTCTGTATTTACCGGTTCCTTTTGGAAATTTCCTAGCAAGAAGAGCTTCAAATTCCATCAGAAACTCTTCATCATCCATTACTTTGCTCTGTCTTGGTTCACCACTAGTGCTTGCTTCTTTTCCTTTTCTAGATGGTACAATAGAATCTCTAAAAGCTTATTTAGTCTTTTGAACACTACCATCAAAACTATTTAGCTCATATGTTGTCAACTTTGCAATGATGGAATCTAGGGATACCTTAGTCTTGTCTATTGATCTCAACTCCTGAATACCATCAACTCTTATTGCATAGACCGACAATAGGGATCTCAAGACTTTGCTTACCATAGTGGAATCTTCCATTTTACCACCTGCACTCTTGATATCTCCAACAATAGTTTTGATTCTAATACCATACTATTGAATGGTTTCACCTTCAACCATTCGCATGTCTTCAAATTTTTCTCTACGGCTTTCTTCCATAGTTTGTTTTACATGCTCATCACCTCCATAGATTTTTTCAAGAGCATCCCATACCTCTTTGGGATTTACCTTATCTTGGACACCAATGAACTCAATATCAGATAAACTACTGATTAGGGCTTCCATGACTTGCCCATTCTCTTGTATCTCTCTCTTTTGATCATCGGTGAGAGTACCGGTAGGGGCAACATAGGGATTCTCAACATAGCTCCAGTGTTGAGCACCCATGCTTCAGATGAATATCTTCATTTTGTCTTTCCATATACTAAAATTTTCCTTGTTAAACTTTGGACCTTTCCTCTTCATCATTACAACATGATCTTTCCCTCAAGCGCTTAAGCTTACAACACAGAGGACCTGCAGGATGCTCTGATACTAATTGATAACTTAATGATGAACAAATAGTACCAAACCAGTACTAAGAGGGGGGGTGAATTAGTACAGGAAAAAACACAACCTTAAATCGATTTTTCAACTAACACTTATGCATTGACACAGACAAATAGCAGCACCGGTCCTTCAATAGAATTCAACCAGTAAAACCCAGTGTAACTGAGACTAGCAAAGACCGGTTGACACTTATCTTCTCATATAAGCTAACTCTTCATTCCCATTTCACCCTAATGCATGAACATGCAATCTACCATCAAAGATGTACATATTACAGCAAGATCAACATGCATCACCACTTAATCAGAAAACAATCATAACATCACATGAAGAGAGCATCACACATGACACACATATTTTTCATGTGGAAACCCAACTGGGAAAAAACCACGGTGGGGATGAATACCCACAAGCTTGTTTTTGAACTCTTTGGAAGTCCACTCTGTTAGGAGCCTTGTCTGGTTAAAGATAGATACAATAGGTTCTATTAGGAACCGATCCTGTTAGGGATCACCCGGTTAAGGGATGGCTACAATACCCAGTTAAGGGTTAAACCCTGTTAAGGGTACCTTGTTAGAGGATTTCAAGAACTCAATAGCTAAAGGATATCAATGACTTAATAGCTTCGAGTTACCCTGTTAGAAGATTTTCAACAAGTCGATTAAGGCTACCCTATTAGGGGATTTCACAACTGTTGAAGTGGTTAAAGATCAATAGGTATATCAATGACCTAATAATAGCACTCAATGCCAATGCAGATCCACTTAAGCTCCTCTTCACCTTCTATACTTACACTCTGTAGATATAACTTCTCCCCTATGGTCTGGAAAGAATCACATATCTCTTCTCTTAGATACACACACACAACTTTTGCCAACAACCTCTGAAAGAATCACAACATCGACCTTATATGACAACAAATAGGTTGGTAGCAAAAACCCTAAACCCTAGACCTGTTAGGTTAAGGAATTCAAACGCTTCAATCCTGATCGTTGATCATACTATATTGAATGTAACAGTCTTGATCCAATCATAAGACATTCTCCATCGTTCATTTTCCACTGATTTCATGGCAGTTGATAACCCATCACACATTATCACTATTTAAAGACTTCACACATTCCTGAGGTAGATAGGAACACTCTTCTTTATGCAAGATCCTTCATGCACACAAGGCTTACGTGGCAACACTATCTGTTCTTCATTATCATGCTAACTTCATCACATAAATATCACTGATTGAGTCACACAGGCTTGAGGTACTCCAACCGGAAATCCTGATGTGGAAACTACCTACCAACTGGTAGTCATACAATGCTTCCATGTGTCGGTTCCCATGACTACATGTCAGTTCACCTTGACATGCCGGTTCACCTTGAACAAATATACTGCTTTACTTTGGCATATATACCAGTTCTCACATATTTCGGTTCTCTCTTCATATCACATATTGACATCAATGACAACATACAATATCATTATGTCCTCATACTGGTTCACATAATGCCAACAGATATTGATACTGATGGAGATGAGGATGAAGAAGAAAAGCAAGAGGAATCTATCAAGACCATTCCTCGATATGTCAAGCTGAATCATGATCCTAAGCAAATCATAGGAGATAAGGATGCAGGAATTCTTACAAGAAGAAAGGTCAGAGAAAATTCATGTATGATCTCTGAATTTGAGCCTAAATCATTCAAAGAGGCACATAAAGATGAAGACTGGATCAAGGCAATGGAAGAGGAACTTGACCAGATAGAGAAAAATGGTACATGGTCTTTGGTACCTAGACCGGAGCATAAAAATGTCATTGGCACCAAATGGGTTTTCAGAAATAAGCTGGATGAGGATGGCATAGTGATTAGAAACAAATCCAGACTGGTGTGCAAAGGATATGCCCAAGAAGAAGGAGAAGACTATGGAGAAACCTTTGCTCTTGTAGCCAGATTGGAAGGAGTTCGTATGCTTCTTGTATATGCAGCTTTTTAAAAATTCAAAGTATATCAAATGGATGTAAAATCTGTATTCCTAAATGGTGTACTTGAAGAGGAAGTGTATATAGAGCAACCAGATGGGTTTGCCCTATCTGAAGATAGTGACATGGTGTGTAGGCTACATAAAGCCTTATATGGTCTAAAGCAGGCACCTAGAGCATGGTATGAATGCTTGCATTCCCATCTTGTGAAGATTGGATTTGAGAGAACAAGCGAAGATAGCAATATCTACTTGAAGTCTGATGGAGATCAGATCCTGATCTGTGAGGTATTTGTTGATGACATTATCTTTGGTGGAGATGACAAGATGAGTCATGAGTTTGCAGATGAGATGAAGAAAGAGTTTGAGATGTCACTCATAGGGGAGATTAAGTTCTTCATTGGACTACATATCGAGTAGATGAAAGATGGAATCTTTATCACTTAGTCCAAGTATGTCAAAGAGGTGTTGAAGACCTTTGACATGGAAGATAGAAAACCGGTTGGTACACCGATGGATACAGGTTGTAAACTATCCAAAGAGGATGACTCAGCATTGGTTGATGAGAAGGAATACCGATCAATGATTGGTAAGTTGTATTATGTAATGCATAGCAGACTAGATATTTCTCATGTAGTTGGCATTACTGCAAGGTTCTTGAAAAGTCCAAGAGAATCCCACTTGGTTGTAGTCAAGCAGATTCTTAGATATCTAAAGGGAACTATTGATTATGGATTGTGGTATCCATATAGCAAGGATTTCAACCTAAAAGTGTTCATAGATGCTGATTGGGCTGGTAATGTGGATGATCAGAAGAGCACAACCGGTGGTGCATTCTTTCTCAGTGGTAGACTAGTCTCATGGATGTGTAAGAAGCAAAGTTGTATCTCTCATTCTACAACGGAAGCAGAGTATGTTGCAGCTTTCATGAACCGCACTCAGACAATTTGGATGAAGCATGTATTAAATCACTTCAAAGTTCATGTATTTGAACCGGTAAGTATATTTTGTGACAATACTAGTGCAATTAACATCTCCAAGAATCTAGTTTTACATTCTAGAACCAAGCACTTTTAGCTTAAGTATCAGTTCTTGATGGAAAAGGTTCAGAACAAAGAGATTGCACTAGAACATATTTCCAGTAAGGAGCAGTTAGTAGACATATTCACCAAGCCTCTCCCAAAGGCTACATTTATGTACTTAAGAGGTGAATTAGGGGTACTACCCCTTCAGGAGGTAAACTAAAGGTATATGCTCCACATCAGTCAAGTATTGCATAGTCAAATTTGTTTTTTAGGATTGACGTGTTGAAGGATGCTACTCCTCAGGGGGAGCAGTATAATAGAATAGGGAAGCTTGTGCCTCCACTTTGGCATTGTTGTCAAAGGGGGAGAAGAAGTGAAGGAGAGAAGATATCTGTAGAAATTGGGGGAGAAGATGTGAAGCAGAGAGATATATTTGTATATTGCCATCAATGCCAAAGGGTGAGATTGTTGGCATTATGTGAACCGGTATGAGGACATGATGACATTGTATGTTGTCATTGATGTCAATATGCTAAAGAGGAGTGAACCGGTATATGTGAGAACTAGTATGTTACCAAGAATCGGTATATGTGAGAACCGGTATAACACTGTGAACTAGTATATGTGCCAAAGTGAAGTGGTGTGTTTGTTTAAGGTGAACCAGCATGTGGTTATGGGAACCAGCACATGGAAGCTTTGTATGACTACCAGTTGGTAGTATTAACTTCAGGGTTTCTGGTTGAACCGCTTTAAGCCTGTGTGGCTCAAGCGGTGACTTTGTGTGATGAGTTAGCATTGTAACGAAGAACAGATCATGTTGCCATGTCAGCCTTGTGTGCGTGAAGGATCTTGGATGAAGGAGATTGTTCCCATCTACATCAAAAATGTGTGAAATCTATAAACGGTGATAACACATGATGGGTTATCAGCCACCATGAAATCGGTGGAAAGTGAATGATGGAGAACGTCTTGAGATTGGATCAAGATTGTTGCATTTAATGCAATGTGCTCAATGGTTAGGATTGAACCATTTGAATTCCTTAACCTAATAGGTTTAGGGTTTAGGTTTTATGCTACCGACCTATCTGTTTCCTATAAGGTCGATATTGTGTTTCTTTTTGAGGTTGTTGGCAAAAGTTGTGTGTATGTATCCAAGAGAAGAGATACATGATTCTTGTTAGACCAAAAGAGAGAAGTGATACCTATAGAGTGTAAGTGTAGAAGGTGAAGAGGAGCTAAAGAGGATCTGCATTGGCATTGAGTGTTGTTACCAGATTATTGTAATACCTGTTGATCTCTAACCACTTCAATAGTTGGAAAATCCCTTAACAGGGTAGCTTTAACCGGCTTACTGTAAATCCTTTAACAGGGTGACTCAAAACCATTGAGTTCCTAAAATCCTCTAACAAGGTAAACTTTAACAAGGTTTAACCCTTAACTGGGTATTCTAGCCATCCCTTAATCGGGTGATCCCTAACAAGATCGGTTTGTAATAGAACCTGTTGTATCAGTCTTTAACCATACAAGGCTCCTAACAGAGCGAACTTCTAAAGAGTTCAAAAATAGCTTGTGGGTATTCATCCCCATCGTGGTTTTTCCTAGTTGGGTTTCCACGTGAAAAATATGTGTGTCATATGTGATGTCTTTTTCATGTGATGCTATGTTGTTTTCTGTCAAGTGGTGAATCATGTTGATCTAGTTGTTTATATATATATCTTTGATGGTAGATTATTCTTAGGGGTTCAAACAAATCCGAAACAAATATGAACTAACAATTATATGCGGATTTAAATACAAAAGATAAAGGAATAAAATAGGACACAGATAACACAAAGATTTAATGTGGTTCACCCAAAATGGGTTACGTCCACCATACACAATCGTCCAATCTTTCTTATTATCCAGCAAAAATAGTACATCACCATTCCAATGCCTTAAGCATCCCAGCCGCTTATAACATGCATTTTTAGGGCAACAAACAAAGTCAACCTTTTTAAGGTTTTATTACAATTTCAGTTTTCAGCAACAAAAAATGGC
Organism: Cryptomeria japonica; assembly: GCF_030272615.1. Lineage (NCBI taxonomy): Eukaryota > Viridiplantae > Streptophyta > Pinopsida > Cupressales > Cupressaceae > Cryptomeria > Cryptomeria japonica. Next base: position 295,949,796 of record NC_081408.1, read on the forward strand.
AAAAAATAGTACTTTGTTGATCAGTCGCCACATTTAAACAATCTCCCACTTGGAGACTGATCAGGCTCCACACCAAACAATCTCCCACTTGGAGACTGAAACTACACAACACCACTGTACATGCAACATTCACTTGAAAAAACACTAGGACTTGACTGGTATGCATTCCTCAATTATCAATCAAGAAGACCAATAGAAACTGATGAAGAAATCAACTTCTCCCGTGGAACTACCTTCGTGAACATATCGACAGGTTCTCAGTTGTGTGAATCTTCTCAAGCCGTAATTGACCCTCCTCCAAAATAGTCTAGATGAAGTGGTACCTGAGCTGAATGTGCTTTGTCCTTGAATGAAAAGTAGAGTTCTCCGCAAGATGAATGGCACTCTGGCTATCACTATACAATGGGCGATCCTTCTATGTCTGACCCAATTCCTCCAGAAAACATTGTAACCAAATCATCTCCTTGTTGGCTTCTGTAGTAGCAACATACTTAGCTTCAGTGGTTGAAAGTGCAACAATCTTTTACAGCCTAGAAATCCAACTGACTGTCGTTCCCCCTATAGTAAAAACATACCCTGTAGTGCTCCTCTGTGAATCAATATCACCTGCCAGATCAGAGTCAACAAATCCACTCATAGAAGCATTAGATCCTTTGAAACATAATGCCTTCATAGTGGTTCCTTTCAAATACCAAAGGATCTATTTCACAGCATTCCAATGTTCCATACCTGGATTACTCATAAACCTGCTCACAACTCCCACTGCATGTGCAATATCTGGCCTTGTGCATAGATCAGACTGCCAATAGCTAATGAATATGGGATGTTAGACATTTTCTTTACCTCTTCCTGTGCCTTTGGGCACATCTCCTTAGTCAATTTGAAATGACTAGCCAAAGGTGTACTAACTACTTTTGTATCCTGCATGTTAAATCTTTTCAACACCTTCTTTATATACTCACTTTGGGACAAATTCAAGGTTCTATTTTTTCTATCTTGTGTAATCCTCATACCCAGAATTTGCTTAGCTGCACCAAAATCCTTCATAGAAAATAACCTGGCTAATTTATGTTTAAGATCATTTATGTGTTCCATGTTAAACCCAACAACAAGCATGTCATCAACATAAAGCAACAGGATAATATAACTATCATTATCCAATCTCTTAAAATATACACAATGATCAGAATGACATCTATGATAATCGTGTTCAGCCATGAAGCTATCAAATTTTAAATACCATTGTTGGGGTGCTTGCTTTAGGCCATACAAACTTTTCTTCAACCTACACACCAAGTTCTCCTTACCTTTGACCTCATATCCCTGTGGTTGCAACATGTAAATTTCCTCCTCCAAATCTCCATGGAGAAAAGTTGTTTTCACATCTAATTGTTCAAGATGTAAATCATCTGCAGCCACAAGACTAAGTATAGTTCTAATTGAAGTCATTTTTACAACAGGAAAAAATATTTCATCATAATCTATACCCTTTTTTTGTGCAAAACCTTTTACCACAAGTCTGGCCTTATATCTTTTCTGACCTCCTTCCTCCTCCTTCAGCCGATAAACCCATTTGTTAGGCAAGGCTCTTTTTTCTGTAGGTAAAGGGACTAAGTCCCAAGTCTTATTTTTCATCAAGGAGTCCATCTCCTCTTTCATGCCTAGCTCCCATGATTGTTTGGCATCCACCTACATTGCTTCTTCATATTCTTCTAGTTCACCATAATCAGTTAATAATATAGAATACAAAGAAGGAGAAAATATTTTAGGGGGTCCACTCGACCTCATAGAACTTCAAACACTTGTAGGAGTTTGTGGGACATTCTATTGTTGCTGAGCATTAGGTACCTGTGGCATTTCATTTTTAGGAATCTCATCCAACACCACATATTCTTTCTTGTCCTGTTCATGCTTCTTTTCATGCATCTGCTCTTTATAGATAGCCTTCTCATTGAATATAACATCTCTACTTCTAGTTATTTTCTTATTTTCAAAATCCCATAACCGATAGCCATATTCATCTATCCCATATCCAATGAAGGTACATTTCTGAGATTTAGCATCAAGCTTGGTTCTATTTTCTTTATCAACATGGACAAAAGCTTCACAACCAAAGGTTTTCAGAAAAGAATAATTTACCTTTTTACCAGTCCATGCCTCCTCTAGAATACCACCATCCAAAGGGGTTGAAGGTCCTCTATTTATCAAATAGATAGCAGTATGTACAACATCTGCCCAAAAATGTAAGGGCAATATAGCATGCAATCTCATGCTTCTCACGTGTTCCATGATAGTCCTATTCATTCTCTCTGACACACAATTTTCTTGTGGAGTTCCTAGAAATTGTCTTCTACTTTCTAATCCCTTTTAAGGAGCAGTAATCTTCAAATGCCTTGTTGCAATACTCACCTCCATTATCCAATATGAGACACTTCAACCTTTTTCCTGTCTCATTCTCAACCAAAGCTTTTCATTTCTTAAAAGTTTCAAAAACATCTGATTTTTGTTTTAGGAAATATACCCATGTTTTTCTGGTTGAGTCATCAATAAAAATAACATAATAACAAGAGCCACCAAGAGATGATACCTGAGTTGGTCCCCATACATCTGAATGCACAAGCTCTAACTTCTCACTCTTCTTCTCTTTCCCAACCTTGAGGAATTTGACTTTTTTCTATTTGCCATAAACATAATTTTCACAGAACTCTAAATCAATCTTCTTTAGTCCTGGCAATAGATTTTTGGATTGAAGGATTTTCATCCCTTTCTCACTCATGTGCCCAAGCCTATGGTGCCACATTATCGAATATGTTCTTGCAACATCTATTATTGATCTCCCTGCAGTAACTTTATTTGTAGCAGCTAAGGTAGAGTAAGTGTTACCAGTACATAGATATAATGTGCCTACCTTTGCACCTTTAGCTACTATTAATGATCCTTTACTGAATTTCCAGATACTGTCTAAGAAGGTAACTATGCAACCTTCACTACCTAGTTGCCCTACATAAATTAAATTTCTTCTTAAGTTAGGAACATGTCTTACCTCCTGCAGAAACTAGTCATTACCATTCTGCAACTTGATCTTTATCTTTCCTTTTCCAACAATTTGACAGGGCTCATCATCACCCAAATATACCTATCCAAAACCACCTTGAACATAATATAGAAAATATTTTCTATGGGGTGTAGTATGAAATGAAGCCCTCAAATCTATTACCCAGAAATCATTAATATTATCCAAACATAAGATAAAGCATCTTGTAAAGTATTACTTGCAATATTAGCTTCCTTACTGTCATTTTCATTTTTGTCTCCTGCCTTGTTTTTTCGAGACCAATAGTCTTTCTTTAGATGACCAGGATTTTCGTAGTACTAGCAATCTTTCTTTCCTCTAGATTGAGAGCATCCTTTCTTTGACTTCCCTCGTGACTTCTCATTCCAAGGGTCTTTTCCTCTTTACTTTGATCTTCCTCTATTCTCCACATTCAAAACACTACTTGATGATGTTGGAGTCTCACCTGTGCTTTTCCTTCGCATTTCCTCACTTAGGATAACACCAACAGTATCATCAAATACCAAAGTATTTTTTCCAAAGACAGAGTTACTTATAGCCATAACCAAGCTATTCCAGCTTTCTGGCAAAGAACATAAAATCAAGAGAGCCCTAACCTCTTCTGCAAAAGTAATTTTTGCCGAAGACAATTGACTGGTAATTGTATTAAATTCATTGAAGTGCTCCGCTACAGATCCTCCCTCACTCATTTTCAAATTAAACAAACACTTCATAAGAAATACCTTATTCAAAGCCGAGGGTTTCTCATACAGCTTAGCCAATGTTGTCATCAAATCTACAGTCGTTTTTGCTTCTGTTATATTGAAAGCTACAGACAGTGCAAGGCACAATCGAATGGATCCTAGTGCCTTTCTATCTAAAATGTCACATTCTTCATCTGACATTGTGTTTGCTTTCTTTTTCTTTCCTTCTAATGGCCGCCACAAATCCTTTTGATACAAGTAATCCTCCATCTGCATTTTCCATAACTGATAATTTTGGCTGTTAAACTTTTCGACCTTGAATTTGGAATCCTCCATTGCTCCCACTCAAATCTGAAAGTCCTGCCAATTTATAGAAAAACCTCACTTTGATACCAATTATTAGGGATTCAAGCAGATCCAAAGCAAATATGAACTAACAATTATATGCAGATTTAAATAGAAAAGATAAAGGAATAAAATAGGACATAGATAACATAGAGATTTAACGTGGTTCACCCAAAATGGGTTACATCCACCATACATAGTCATCCAATCTTTCTTATTATCTGGCAAAAATAGTACATCACCATTCCAATGCCTTAAGCATCCCAGCTGCTTATAACATGCGTTTTTAGGGCAACAGACAAAGTTGACCTTTTTAGGATTTTATTACAATGTTGGTTTTCATCAACAAAAAATGGCAAATTTTTTTTTTCATGCTAAGTGTATAGTACTTTGCTGATCAATCACCACATTTCAACAATTACCTATTCATGCACTAGGGTGAAATGGAAATGAAGTATTAGATTGTATGAGAAGATAAGTGTCAACCAGTTTATGCTTGTCTCAGTTATTCTAGGTTTTGTTGGTTGTACTCTATTTAAGATTGGAGCTACTGTCTGTCTGACTATGCACAGTGTCTGTTGACAAACCGGTTTTAGGATTGTGTTTTTGTCTATACTGATTAACCCCCCCCCTCTTAGTACCGGTTTAGTACTATCCGTTCATCATTGAGTTATCAGATAAGGAAACTGAATCTTGTTTCTTGCTGAACCAATTTGTCCCCTAAAAAGAATGCACCACCACTAGTACTCTTCCAGTCATCAACACCTCAAGCCCAATCTACAACAATATAAGCTTTAAACATTAAATCTCCACCCTTTTTGTACTTAACTCCAAAGTCCATATTACCTTTCAAATATTTGAAAATTATTTTCACATCTTACTCATTTGTCACCTTCAAATTTGCCTAAAATCTAGCTACCAGACAAATAACCTACATGATATCTAGTCTAGCCGTAGTCAAATACAACAATACAACAATCATCTATATGTACTTATTTTTTTCGACTTCTAAAGACTCATAATCTTTTCTTAACTTGCATCCAATGGTCAAAGGATTTGTAATCAGTTTGTAATATTCAAAACCAAACTTCTTCAACATGTCTTTTACATACTTACTCTGAGTGATGAAAACTCTATTTTTTGATTGGATAACTTGCAACCCAAGAAAGAAAGACAACTCACCAGTCATTGACATCTCAAATTCATTTTGCATCTCCTTAGAAACATAAACTTTCATTTCCTCCAAATATAATGTCATCAACATAAACTATAACAATCAACAACTTACATCTATCAATCTTAAAATAAAGAATACTATTTGTTGTACCTTTCCTGAATTTTTGTTGAGACAAATACCTTTCTAATCTTGCATATTAGGCTCTTGGTGCCTGTTTCAGTCCATGCAATGCTTTCTTCAATTTGCACACCAAATTTGGATCATTTTTCAATCTGAATCCATCTGGTTTCTCAATGTAAACTTCTTCTTCTAGACCTCCATTCAAAAATGTTGATTTGACATTCATTTGATAAAATCTAAAGTTCTTGTAAGAAAAAAATGTAAGAAATGTGAGAATAGCTTCCATCCTTTCTACGAGAGAAAAAGTTTCTTCAAAGTCTATACCTTCCACTAAGTCCTTTACATTGATGAATACTAAGAGGGGGGGGGGGGGGGGTGAATTAGTTTGCCAAAAATCTCTACACTTAAACACTTTACAAGGCTGATAGTAAACCGGTAAAATAGTTTAGTAGACAAACCGGTTAGCACACATGCAAACCAAATAGCAAATAATGCATTCACCCACAGAAGCACAAACACCATAACACATGAGATTTTTATGTGGAAACCCAAATGGGAAAAACCACGGTGAGATGGAACTCACAAGTAACTACCTGTAGAATAGGAACCAAACCAGTTAAGGTCAGATCGGTTAAGGTCTTACAATGTTCTTTACCAGAATAGATCCTATTAGGAATCTCATTTTCTATTAGGAGATAAGTCCGATTAAAGACTACCTTGCTAGAGGATTTTAGATCCATAGATGTGAACCACCTTGTTAGAGGATTTACAAAAGGGTTTTGGGTCTACCTAGTTAAGGGCTACAGACTTGTCAAAGATGTGAGTAATCAACAAGTGTTTGATCTAGCTAGTAGCACAGACTGCTTGGTTAGATCCTTGGTAGATTGCTCCTAATGCACTCCAACATTACTTCAGTCTTCTACACATTCATACTCTCTCCAACTCCTCAATCACCTTAAACCCTAGCAAGAACATAAACTTTCGCTATATCCACATCAACAACCTAAAACCCTAGACATGATGTCCTTATAAAGGAATCTGATTTCATGTCGGTCCAATAGGATTACATAACAATTTCCTAGGTTCAATGAACCTAGACATACTTGGTACCACAACACAAAAAACACTGTTAAAGTGTCGGCACTGTCAAACAATCGGTGGATGGTAACTCATCACAAAATACCAGTTGGTAACTCATCGTAGAGTATTACTGATTCATACAAAATGCCGGTTGCTAGTTTGACAAAAATGAAGACTGGTAGAAATGTGTTATGCCGCTTTAGTCCCTCATACCGCTTGGGGTCAACATGCCACTTCAGACTAGGAAACACATTCTGCAAAACACCAATAGTCTAAAGACTATAATACAACATACAGGTTGGAACAAATACCGGTTGTGCTCAAACTCACACATACAAAGGAGATCTCAATGCAAGTGTGTGTCCATCAATGACAATCACAACATAAACATAAAAAATGCCAACAATCTCCCCCTTTGGCATTGATGGCATCACTTAGGAAAATAAAATTTTGACATCTAAGTGTTTTAAAACAAAATCATGCCACTAGCAAAATTGCTCCCCCTAAGCATATACACTATTCCTTTGGCAATACAATGTATAACAATTTTGCATAAAGAGCATAAACATTGAGATATTTAGAGCATATATCAAAATTTTGATAACCAGATACTTTTCTCAAATAGAATTCTTCTCCCCCTTTGCCAACAATGACAAAGTACAACTGAACAATCTTGTTTTCAAAATAATAATAGTTTATGACAATAAGGAATAATACTTGTCAAAAACATATTTAAAATCCTGCAAGAATTGTTTCATCGATAAAGACCAGGACTCAAGTAGGGAGGTGGCTACTTCCGTTTCGGTCTACATCTAGGAGACCTGTTCTTCCATGGCATCAATTGTGCTCATCTCCTGTGTAACTGTTAAGGCATCCAGGTTCAGATAGCACTTCTAAAGAATTTGCAATTGTGGGAGTAGAACCAGTTGTAGCTCCTGCAAATCTCTAGACTGGGTGCTGATCTCTTGCTCCATTTTTGTTGACTGGATGTGAAACCAGTGAATGGTTTGCCCATAAGTTGTAAAGAAGTCATAAGGTGGCTTGAATTTGCTCATGTAGGATTGCAAGTCCATTTGAAGCTATTGCTTTTGAGCTAGCACATCATCATAGAACAAATGGGGTTGGTAGATCTTGCTGAGTAGCAGATTCCCCTCATCCAGAGCGTCCCTTATATCCTTTTGTTGTTTCTTTAGTTCAGATCAAAGCTCATTCAACTTCTTCACCAGAGTAATATTGAGAGCTTTTTGATGCTCCTTTTTGACATTTGCCTTTGCAACCTCTTCTAGGCTCTACACTTGATCATCCACTACTGTGCATAGGAGCTTAAGTTTAGCTAGTGATGAATCGGTGTTGGGAAGATTTGTACCGAGTATCAAACCAGTAAGAGTGTCCATAGCCACTTCAATTACATCCTACTCCTTCTTCCTTCGAATAATTTCAAGGTGCTCTTGAGCAACCTTGATGCTCTGCATTAGCTCCATTTCACTTGCAGACTGGAGATCGATAGGACTGGTGAGATCAGCCGGTTTGTCTTAACTCTCAATTGCCTTCGGAGTTTCCATTTGGGTGCTCTTCTTTGCTTCTCCTGCCTTGTCCTCTTCCACTTTCTTCTTCTCCACTTCTCTCCTCTTCTCCACTTCCTTGTCCTCCTCAGCCTTTTTCTTTTATGCTTTCTTCTTCTTCTCCTATTCCTTATCTTCCTCTTCTTTCTTCTTCCTCTCTACTTCCTTCTTTTTCTCCTATTCCTTATCTTCCTCTTCCTTCTTCTTCCTCTCTGCTTCCTTCTTCTTCTCCTATTTCTTATCTTCCTCTTCCTTCTTCTCTTCATCTTTCTTCTTCTTCTCCTCTTCATCCTTCTTCTTATTCTCTTCTTCATCCTTTTTCTTCTTCTCTTCTTCTTCCTTTTTCCACTTCTCTTCTTCATCCTTTTTCCTTTGCTCGGCCTCTTCTTTTGCCACTTCCTGTCTATCCTCGGCTTGCTTATCAACCTATTTAGCCTGTTGCTCTTGTCCTGTTGCCTCAGATGGTCTTTCCTAAGTAACATCCTCTACATCCAGAGCATTGACATCAATGGTGTCAATCGGTTCAACAACCAAATTTCCTTCATCATCAAATACTTCATCCGGTTTGGATATAACCGGTTCTTTTTCAGCTTACCGATTGGCTAGACGCGCTTTGTGAGACTTGACAATAGTTGTCATATAGTGTTGAGTGTCTTTTTCTACATCATCAACTCTAGCTTCTAATAGCTAGAGTCTTCTTCTTCTAGTGAAGAAGAGTCCTTTATTTTGGTCAATAACATCAAATAATTCAGAATTTGATAAGTCGGGAAAGTATTGTGCAAACACATTCTCGCTAATTTCCTGTTCCTTTTCTATGGCAATGCACCATCTATTATCTAATGACATATATAAAGAATCTGGTGTCTGAGATTTAATCTCTGAGGGCGACCGATCATTAACACATAAATACAGAATTATTTCTATAGACACCTAAAAATGGTCAACGCTTGCGAGGTCATACTTTAACATTTGCGCATTGCCTCATTTTAGGTTTTTGCGTCGCATTAACATTTCTCCTATGATTCATACTTGGTCTTTATCATTTGCGAACATCGAGTCATTCTTCTACATTCTTCAATCATCTCGTCCTCAAATTTGGTCTTGTCGACAACATTATCCAATCATGATTTTGATCAAACTTATCTTGTTGCATTAATGTGCATGCTAATTTGTCATCATTTTGGACATCGTCAATCCTAATTAGGGTTTTGTCCTCCTGTCAATCTTGCGATCGATTTGTCATCAATCTTATCATTTTGGACATCGTCAATCCCAATTAGGGTTTTGTCCTCTTGTCAATCTTGCGATCGATTTATCATCGATCGTGGTCATTTTCAATCTTGTCGTTTTGCAATATATTCTGTCATCGATCCTTGTCCTCTTCAATCATGTCAATTTGGATCAATTTGTCATTGTTCCTCGTCAATTGACATTTTCTTAATCAAATCATTTTGTCGCACTGGTCATTTATCAATTCAAAATCATGACATTAATTATCTTCAATCAAGACCTAATTGTCATTTTCGCATTTCTAATTCGTCTTCTAGGGTTTTATGATTTATTCATTTAACCTAATTTGCCATTTCTTCCTCTAGGGTTACTAAATTATTTATTAATCCTAAGTTACAATTAAATCTTTATTTAATTGGCTAATTATTCTTCCTCTTGTAAATCAATTAATAAATGACAAATTGTTAATTAATTTACCTAATTTCTTCTAATTCACTAAATTCTAATTTCCATCAATTTCTAATTCCTAATTTTCATCAATTTCAATTTTCTAATTTTCTAAATTTCTAATTTCTTTTCCCTCCTATTTCATCTCCTAATTCTATGGGAATGACATTTCAATTTGTCATGAAATTGTCATAATTGACAATCAATCAATATTTACATAGAATGTGTCATAATTTGTCATCAATTATCAATCAACAAATTGTGCATAGAAAGTGCATAATTTGTCATAATTTGTCATATTGATTTGCAATTTCCATTTGAATTGCATCATGCTAATCTTGTCATTTATCCAATTCTTCTATAAATTGGATGAATTTCTTCAATCAAACCCCTTGAATCTTGAATCTCGAATCCTTAATCAAACTACCGAACTTACGCTTCTAGTACTCTTGAGCTTTTCATCAATCTTGCTTTCAATTGTATGTGCACTTGTAGGTGAGATCCACAAATCCATTGAAGAGGAAAGAACAACAATGGAGCCGCATGAAAGGAGCATTCAATTCTGCATTTGGTTTGCATAATCTTTCATTTTGAATGCTTTGTTTTCATATCTCTATTGAGTGTGCTTAGGATTAGGTTCATTTGCAATGAGTGCTCTCATGATTGAGTTATCATGTCTTGTGTTTTGATTGATCTACTTATCTTGTGATGATTCCTAATTTCTATGCTACATTAACTGGTGAACCCAACGTGAATACTAACCTTCTAACCCTTTTACTATGTTTTGGAGTGCTTCTAAGTTGATTTGCAGGTCAAAAACCCAAAAACAGGGCCGTCCAGTGCATTCTGGACACTTCTGCGCTTGTGTGAAGCATTATGCACCTATGTTGAGCATCTTGCGCCTGTGTATGCAACATTTTGTGCTTGTGTCAGACATCTTGCGCCTGTGTCATGAGTTCTGTGCTTGTGTAAAGTCCAGAACAGAGGTGAAAAATGCAGTGTTTACTTGAAGTTTTTGATGTTTTTGCATTCTGTTTTCTGTGTTTTTGGATTTTGGTACTAATTATTTGTGCAGAATCTTGGCATATGCATGGCAAAGACTAAAAATCAAACTACTAACATGTTTTGTGTAGATTCGATGGTCAAAGACAACAATTCAAACCTCTAACTTGGGTTTTGCAGGTTGCCTTGGAAAAACAAGCAAATTGTGTGCTTGAGATTTTTAATTAGGCACTTAGTGATTTATAAATAGGTGGGAATGAACATTTGCTTGCTTTGATTGTTAAGTGTGACATTGGAGTAGGAGAGTATGCTCTCATCCTTCTTAGGGTGATCAGAAATCCAGATCTTCGATACCATGCTTGTGTTGTTGATTGAGTGTCTCCATTAGAGGGCCTGCCTTCCCGACCACTTTGCTTTTGCAAGCAAGTGATAATCGTGAGAAGGGAATGACCCAAAGTGAGTACGGCTAGAATTACTTGGCATTCTAACTCACTATAAAAAAATACCCGATGAGCGAAAGCTTTGAAGGAAGTGTTACGTGGGAATTGTAGTTACTTGGGAAGTGATGCCCCTTGAAACTCTTTCTCATATCAACATCTAAGTAGGGCCTTTTGGTCTAAATCGTGCTTGCGCGACTACATTTGTTTGGTATCTTGATGGGCTTAATGTCTCAATCACGCTTGCGTGACATCAAGGAGTAATGCTTAACAGAAATCCCTACTAAACACCTTGTTTTTAGAGGCCAAAAACCCTTCTAGTTGCTTGAGAAGGACAAATTCGGATACTTGGAAGAGATACTAAGTTCGCCATGGGGAGATTCCATGGGGACTGATGCTTGGCTGCCCTGAGAAGTGAGTGCCGTGGAGGGGAGCCCGTGGGGTCAAGCATCTATGTATTCTCCTTGAATCCCATAATGAGTCTACCTCTCAAGTACCTAATGTCTTTGCCTACCATAAGAAATGTGGAAATGAGCATGAGTGTCTTGAGTCTAAGTTGCAATATCTTGTATTCTTTGATTGTCAAAAGTTGAATTGCATCCCATTTCAAAGAGAAAAAACAAATTGATCCAACATAAGATTAAACACAAGAGACATTCATCCAACAAAGGTTCAACAAGATTCGAAAAAGCACCTTCAAACATGGTTGTCAAACATTGTTCAAAATCTTGTCTCAAGAAGCATGTCACTTACATTTAAGTTCATCTTAGGTTTGCATTTTTGCAAAGTCATTGTCAAGTACCAAGGTTAGGTGTCACCTAAGTCATACTCCTTTGCATATGAATAAGGGTCATCCATTTGCATATTTCCTCTTGCATTAAAGTCATATCATTGTCATACATTTATATTTGCATACCCTAAGTCTCTTCATTAAGCTTGAGTCATTATCATATCATATTAGGGTCATTTGCATAGTAATTGTCTCTTTGCATATAGTGTCAAAACTAGGCTTTGTCATACTTGAGTAATCCAAATCTTTGATAAACCCTAAGTCATTGTTAAGAAGTCTAGACCTTATCAAGTCTTTTGTCCTTTTGTCATCAATATCATTTCGTCAAACCTAGCTTAGTATCCAAGCATATAGGGGAGACATTGTCATCTTGTCCTTTGTCAATTAAGTCCTTTTGTCCTTTGAGGTCTAGACATCATTTCAATTTCCTAAAGGTCTCTTTTAGATTTGCATTCATAAGTTTGTCAAAATCTTCAAAAACAACCAAAAACATAGATTGCATTCTCATTCATTTAGTTTGCATTTAGTTGCATATCATATATTGTCCTTGAAAAATTCCAAAAATATTGCATTTGCATAGTGACATGTCTATTGAAACAACGTTCCAAGCACCAATGATGCAACAAAGTTTGACATATCAACCGACAATGCAATCACAATTCTATCCAACCCAACAACAAGGCAATATTGATCAAACTTTTTATGATGAAACAAGTCTCCAAATACAAAAACTAGAGGAGAAGCTAGCTCATGAAAATGAGATTTTGGAACAAAGAGTGAAAAACATTGTGAAGAATAGATCACAAATGTCCAAAGTGTTTCAAAAATTTCCAGGTCGAAATCCAAATATTGAGCCAATTGATGTAAGGTCTCTTCTTGAACGATCAGACATACCAGCTCTCCTTTCCCAAATAGAGATGATGAAACAATTTCAAGAAAGGAGACAACATCAACAACAACATTATGTGCCTTCACATCAAGAACAAGAAGGTGTTTACTATCAATCAGATTTTCAACCATCACAACCAATTTTCCAACATATACAACCAACACAATCAATGGTTCAATTTCAACAATATGTCCAACCAACTATACAATGTCCACAAATAGTTCAACCAATGGTGGAATATCAATGTCAACAACCACAACCAAACATTCAAAAACAAAGGTTGCAACACACACCAACCCAAGTTTCAAACATGTCAGAACAATTGAACCAAGTCCAACATCAAAACATGACATTAGATCAAAACCAACTCCTTTCCAAACAAATTCAAATTCCAAATACAACTATGTCAAAACCTTGAAAGAAAGGTGGCTTTATTGCAATGCTCTTAAGGAAACTACCAAGTGAGTTCTTTGACGAAGATCAAGATAATACACTTATGTCTAGCAATGCCTCATCCCCTCGCAAGCAAATTGACTCTCCAGTGGCATCTATCCCTACACCTTCAGAAGTTTCACAAGAACCTTCTATATTGTCCTCATCAAACAATACACCTAAGGATGCAATTATCCAAGAGCTATCCATAATTGATTGCCAAGATAATCCAATTCATGATGCACATTCTTGTCATGTTTCAGAAATACAAGACCTAATGCCACCATGCACTTTATTGCCATTACCTATTTTAGAGGACCCCATTCGAAGTCCCTCTTCCTCAAGTTCAAGCATTGATTCCTTGCCAGAATCCATCACAATTGTTCAAAGTGTATTTCCTTCATGCCAAAACATTGATTCCTTGTCAGAATCCTCCATGCATATCGAAAGTCCAACCCCATGTCAAGAGGATAATTTGGAGCATGAAGAAATGTGTCCTAAAGAAAATCAAGATCAAGATCCTGAAACCTTATCATCCCATCCAATTGTTGACCAAGATCCCATGTTCCCAGACACTCATGATGATTCCCCTATTCTTATCCATCCTATCCAAGATCCTATTGACACTCCATTCCCCAAGCAAGATCAAGATATCCCAGTCCATCCAATCCCAAACGATCCCCTTCCATTTCATGAAAAAAATATCCTTTCAAATCCTATTGACATTCCACTTCCTCAGAAAGATCAAGATATCCCTTCCATCCTTTCCGATGATCCCATTGAAAGTCAAGAGCAAAGCAATTTTAAAGAGGAATCCAATGATCTTCCTCCTTGTCAAGATCAAAGTATCCTTCCAAATTCATTTCCAACACAAGACCCTATTATTCCTTTAAATCCACCACAAGATCCTTTTGTTCCTCCATCTCCTTGTCTTAATGCTCCATATACACTCCAAGATCGCATTTCTTTTGATGATCCCATTATTTCTCCCATTCCATCTTTTGAAGATCCTGTCATTGAACCATGTCCACAACACAATCTTAGTCCCTCTCATGATCCTAATCCCCCTCATAATTCTAATGTGTCAGTGCAAGATGTTCATGAACCCTCGACATGCATAATGGGTTCTTCCTCTTTGGTTCAATCCGATCCACTTCAAGATCTCATTATTTCTCTCATATCATATCCACCTCATAATGGACTCGCGTCTTCTTCCCAAAGAAAAGAGTATCCTACAAGTCAAGATATTCATAAAGGCAAAGGAGTAGACCTCCACAAGCAAGAACTCCTTCATATCAAAGAATATACTAATGGTCATGTCTACAGAGCTCACACTCAAGGTGTTGGTATCCCTTCAAAGTCAAAATCCGAATGTCCACCTTCCCCATCATCGCTTCCATCCATTCTAGGTCCCTATATCCCTCCATCTCCTATGCAACATCAGCAAAGGCACACATCCTTGAGTAAATTTCATTCATCCAAAAGAACTCCATTTCAATCATATCCATCCATTCATTCCTTTCCTCCTCCAAGCAATTTGGATGCCAAGTATAAAAGTCATAAGTCTAGCAATCCACATGTATTCAAGGATCAACATGTCCAATATAATCGACATGTCAAAACAAAGAACAAGATGATTTATAAAGAAAAATAAATATCCAAAAGGCCACAAAGGCCCACTAAGAAAAATAAAGCAAAGTCAAAATATATATGGGTTCCTAAATCCCTTGTGCAAGCAATGCACTCCAAGGAACCACAAAAGCATGAAAAATCAAAAACCATGTGGATCCCCAAGAAGCTCCTTGAAGCACAAAAAGAAACATCAAAATTGGCATCCAAAGTTGCTATTCCTCCATCCAACGCTCTCAAATTTGTTCCTCCATCACCTCCTTCATCCGTTTTGGGCCCTTATGTCCCAAAATCCATAGTCGTTCCTTCATCAAAATCTCAATATCCAAAATACATTTGTCCTCCATCAGTCCATCACCCCTCAAGGTGTGTGCCAATGTCGATCTTGCCAACATTTCCATCCACTGAAGCACAATTCTTCCAATACCCTATCCATTATCCAATGCATATGTTTCATCCTTCGATCCCTTTGGTCCAATCCTTTGCATAAATCCTTGCCTTAGTTTCATCTCATTTTCCATGTCCTTATCCTACCAACGTCTTTGAGCATACTTTTAAAGGTCATGGTCCATTTTTTTTTCAAGGCTACTATCCAAACAAAAAGACGCTTGAGTCCTTCTTCCATCCCCTATCATGTGTCCATCTTCTATTGAAAAAGGCAAAATACAAAAAAAAATCCAAAAAAAAAAGTGATAAAGAAAAAAAGAAAAAAAAAAAGCAAAGCAAAAATAATTCGTCCACTGGTGAAAACCTGGCAAACAGGCGCCTTGGGCAAGTACCATGA
This sequence comes from Cryptomeria japonica, assembly GCF_030272615.1. Taxonomy (NCBI): domain Eukaryota; kingdom Viridiplantae; phylum Streptophyta; class Pinopsida; order Cupressales; family Cupressaceae; genus Cryptomeria; species Cryptomeria japonica. The sequence continues at coordinate 295,965,476 of NC_081408.1, forward strand.
TGAAAACCTGGCAAACAGGCGTCATGCGTAATTTATGAACTTCTTGCACAATCACACTTGGGGGCAGTTTTCCTCCTTCATATCCTATTGCCCTTCATTATCCTATCATACCATGTCATTACCCTTCATATCCTATTGTCCCTCATGTCTAGTTTCCCTTTCCACCTTTGATCTTGACAAGGCTGAAGATCGTTATGAGCATCATGCATCTTGTTTGCAGCTTTCAGTCTATCATAGCTTTTGGTCATTTATCCATTTTCTTATTATAACCTTTCATCCATATTCCCTGTCTTATTGCAACTTTCTGCCACTATCCTGTATCCTATCCCGACCTTCAGTCCATGTCCCTTATCCATTCTTGGTCCTGCTTATCTTATCCATATCTTATCACTATCCATACACTCTTTTTCATTCCTTGATCTTGATCTGACATAAGGACACGAAATGTAAAACATGGTTTCAAACACCTCTTGACATGTCCCTCATGCCGTGTTCCTTCTTTACATTGTCATATCCAGTTTCTTGTCCCATCACGCAACAGCCCTTGGAAATTGCATCCTTATTGTCTCCATAATAAAAGGCCTTTGTCTTCCCTTTATCGACTATCATTTTAGCAAGCCTATTTATTCACCTATCATATTCCTTGCCTTGCTAGACACTGGGGGCAAAATCTTAAAAATCAAATAATGTCTGGAAAAAAATCTCAAAAAAAAAATCGAAAAATGTCCTGAAAACATCTCTTAAAAAAAAAAAAAATTTAAATGTCCTGAAAAAATCTCAAAAACATTTAAAAATGTCCTGAAAAAAAAAAATCTCAAAAAAATCGAATAATGTCCTGAAAAATATCTAAAAACTGAAAAAAATGAAAATCTCTAAAAATCAAATAAAGTCCTGAAAAAATGAACAACAAAAAAATTGTAAAACTCCAAATCCAAAAACAGCAATTTCTTTGGCATCACGCATTTTGTCAATAAAGGATCTCTCTTTGTGCATAGACAGATCCCTGAGCATTCATCCAACAACTCGCAATCCAACGCCACACTTTAATGAAATCATGCTTAAACAGATGAACTCTTTCAATCAATTCAGACATTCAAACTGATCCGAATTGTCATGTCAATCAACCTCAAAATCATTTGTCCTTGTCTCTACTATCATGGGTCTTATACAGGGTGTGGTATACTCGAAACCAGATGATGTCCTGTCTTAGACGGGGTACCACATGTCCTGAAACCAGACAGCATGATTGTCCTATCAACGCTTTCAACTTTTGACAATGAAGATCAAGATGTTTGTTTGATTTGTTGGAATTTGTACATCTTATCTTTTTATTGATTTATCTTTGGCTTAGATCATGTTCCTATGTTGCTCGATGATGTGACTGAGTGATTTAGAGTGACCGGGATGGCTCATGATCCCTTTCTTTTTTGTTGTGATTGTCGTTTGTCTGTGATGTGTCTGTCTTTTGCAAAAAGGGTTGCATTTCAGCTCTGGCCTTCAATGTCATGATGCTTCGCATCCATTTTGCTACATAAAAATAAAGGTTCTCACCTACAAAGTGCATTACTGAAAGCAAGTTTTTCTTCGTCTCTAACTCTCCCCTGTCTCATTTCTTCTTACTAACATTTCTTCCGTCAGTCTGGATAGTCAGTTTGGTCTAGTGCTCTGATTTCTCCATACATATGCTGCATCCTGCATTCATTAGTTAGTACATTTGCATCACATCGAGCATCATATCAAGCATTTTATCCATTTCATTTCATAAATGCATCAAAAATACATAAAAATGCATCCATATATGTACATAAACAAGTGCATAAGTTATCCATACATGGAAAATAACATCAGTCATAACACATTGCATCCCATCATATCAATGCATATCATATCCACATAATATCGGATTACAAAATTGGACTGTCTGTCCTAAGTATGGCCCGCAGGCTGACTATATAATGTCAAACTACATAATGTCCACTGTCTGTCATAAGGAGCACGTGCCTCTATCACTGGGTTCTCCCTCTGTCCTCCTCATCCCTACCATGTCTCAAGTCCTACTAATGTGTCTCTATCTGTGCTTCTGAGTCTATGTCGTAACATGAAGTAGTCTGGTCGGTTCTCCCGCGTCATCAACGGATACTGTCGACTCTGCATCACAATCGAGGCATCTTTTTGTCAGTTTTAGGGTTTGCTCCTATGGGTTGCATTTCCTCATTTTCATGTCCAAATCAGGGTGTTTTTCATCTACATTGACCTATCCTACCCTTCCCCCCCTTTTCAGGTCATTTGGATGCAGTTTTGAATCAAAAGTAAGTCATTCATGCACAATTGCGCTTGTGTCTTAACTCTTGCGCTTGTGTCTTGACTCTTGCGCTTGTGTACCCTTACACAAGCGCAGAAGACATTACACAAGCGTAGAAGACCTCACACAAGCACATAAGATATGACACAAGCGCATAAGACATGACACAAGCGCAGAAGACATGACACAAGCGCAGAAGTCAATTTTTGCATCCTCTGTGGGCCCCGCAATGTCCCGCAAGCAAGTCAAATTCATGAAATTGAAAACATGGGTTTTTGAGATCCATACCGCTGCTCCTACGTCGTCTGGTCATCTGAATGTATGTACACGTTCTCCAAGGTGATCCACCATGGGCATGTTCGCCATCTATCTGCAAGTGTCCTTGTCCAGAGCAACAAATCCTCCTCTTTAGCTAGTGCAAATGAGCAATTTTCACCCTCTTGGTCTCATTTATAGCTTTTTGTCATTGCATAGATGGACATGCATCCTCTCCATCTTGTGTTGGTCGCGGTCTTTTGTGTCATCAATTGATTGTCCTTCATGCATCCGATCTCCGATTGGCAGTCCGTTCGATCCTATCATTTTTATCGATCAATTGGCCTCTTTTCCGCCTGTTTCCGGCCAATTCCTCGAGGGGGCATGCATATGTCATTGTCAGTTGTCTGGGGCATTTTAGTTATTGTTCTTTGAAACAACGCTTAAAATCGCATTGTCTCAAAGAGGGGCAAAATGTAGACACCTAAAAATGGTCAACGCTTGCGAGGTCATACTTTAACATTTGTGCATTGCCTCATTTTAGGTTTTTGCGTCGCATTAACATTTCTCCTATGATTCGTACTTGGTCTTTATCATTTGTGAACATCGAGTCATTCTTCTACATTCTTCAATCATCTCGTCCTCAAATTTGGTCTTGTCGACAACATTATCCAATCATGATTTTGATCGAACTTATCTTGTTGCATCAATGTGCGTGCTAATTTGTCATCATTTTGGACATCGTCAATCTTAATTAGGGTTTTGTCCTACTGTCAATCTTGCGATCGATTTGTCATCAATCGTTGCTCTCTTATCAATCTTATCATCAATCTTATCATTTTGGACATCGTCAATCCTAATTAGGGTTTTGTCCTCTTGTCAATCTTGCGATCGATTTATCATCGATCGTGGTCATTTTCAATCTTGTCATTTTGCAATATATTCTGTCATCGATCCTTGTCCTCTTCAATCATGTCAATTTGGATCAATTTGTCATTGTTCCTCGTCAATTGGCGCATTTTCTTAATCAAATCATTTTGTCGCACTGGTCATTTATCAATTCAAAATCATGACATTAATTATCTTCAATCAAGACCTAATTGTCATTTTCGCATTTCTAATTCGTCTTCTAGGGTTTTATGATTTATTCATTTAACCTAATTTGCCATTTCTTCCTCTAGGGTTACTAAATTATTTATTAATCCTAAGTTACAATTAAATCTTTATTTAATTGGCTAATTATTCTTCCTCTTGTAAATCAATTAATAAATGACAAATTGTTAATTAATTTACCTAATTTCTTCTAATTCACTAAATTCTAATTTCCATCAATTTCTAATTCCTAATTTTCATCAATTTCAATTTTCTAATTTTCTAAATTTCTAATTTCTTTTCCCTCCTATTTCATCTCCTAATTCTATGGGAATGACATTTCAATTTGTCATGAAATTGTCATAATTAACAATCAATCAATATTGACATAGAATGTGTCATAATTTGTCATCAATTATCAATCAACAAATTGTGCATAGAAAGTGCATAATTTGTCATAATTTGTCATATTGATTTGCAATTTCCATTTGAATTGCATCATGCTAATCTTGTCATTTATCCAATTCTTCTATAAATTGGATGAATTTCTTCAATCAAACCCCTTGAATCTTGAATCTCGAATCCTTAATCAAACTACCGAACTTACGCTTCTAGTACTCTTGATTTTTTCATCAATCTTGCTTTCAATTGTGTGTGCACTTGTAGGTGAGATCCACAAATCCATTGAAGAGGAAAGAACAACAATGGAGCCGCATGAAAGGAGCATTCAATTCTGCATTTGGTTTGCATAATCTTTCATTTTGAATGCTTTGTTTTCATATCTCTATTGAGTGTGCTTAGGATTAGGTTCATTTGCAATGAGTGCTCTCATGATTGAGTTATCATGTCTTGTGTTTTGATTGATCTACTTATCTTGTGATGATTCCTAATTTCTATGCTACAATTTCCTTTTCAACCGCTTCCTTTTCATCATCATTAAAGTCATCAAAACACTCAATTAAGTCATGTAGCACTTTTCTCCTAATATTCTTTATTGTTCTTTGAAAATATGTTAAAGGTTTATAGGAAGAGATATCTATATTTACCGGTGCAGATGATGCCGGTTCATTCTTTGTCTTTCTTTTTGCTTGATTTTATTTCTCTGGCTTTTCCTCAGACACAGTTTCTTGAGTCTGGAGAGGTATTCCTTGTTTTCCTCTTTTTCTCAAACACTTTAGTCGGTGCCGCTTCTGGTTTCTTCTTGATTGGTGAACGCTTGGTCACTTTTAGGGTTGCAGTAGTAATCGGTGCTGATGCTGTAGGCATTTCCTTTGCCTTCTTCACTATAGGTTCTTTTCCTTTCTTTGCAGAGGGTTCCTTGACCAATGTAACCCTTTCCGGATAGTTTCCGGTCCTCTTTGCCTTAGGCTCAAGAGGTGAGGAAATAAGGGTAGAGGCATACCCTTCCAGCATATCGTACATCACCTCATAGCCCATTGGCTCCACTTCTTCCTGTCTAGGCTAAATAGCCTCCATTATGCATTGATCCACCTTGATGGTGAAACATATATCGTCCTCATATTTCTTGACGATGTCACCAGATATTCTCATTCTTTGACTCATTTTTTGTCTGAACTCATCAAAATGCTTGTTCAGAACATCAAGGTAATCGGTTCCAATTGCTTCAATGCTTTCCTTGATTTGCTTGGTCACCGGTTGGTCAGCAGACCACTGGACATCTCCTACTTTTGGAAAGTAGTCTTGGAAATAGAAGAACAACCCAACTAGTAGTTGGCCAAACTTGAACCTTAGTACATTATCCTATTTGATCGACTTCAGATTCAACAGGAGTTGTCTCTGCATACCGGTGCACAGATCAAATGATGCATCCTCCTTTATCATCTAGTAAGTGACATTTACCACTGCAGTAGATACAGAGTTAATTCTGCTGGCTGAGAATGTCCGGTATCTAATTACCATACATGCATACTTCACCAGATCATCCTTGATAGAATTGACTGTCATGCCTCGTGAGTCACTCACTAAATTGGTGAGCTTGGACATTTCAGTTTTGCTTACCGTCCTTAGGGATGGCACTTCCCCTATGTTGTAGAATCCAGTGACTGCATGAATTGCCTACGACATGATATTATGTGTTCTCTTTAGGTACATCTTGTCACCATGGACTCTGCTCAGAATGATCCTTATATGATCCTCTGTGAAGTCCTCCAGGAAGTAAATAGCATTGTGGAGCTTCTTCTTCTCCAAAATATCATACTCTGGTTTGATCTTCTTATCCTTTCCACAAAATAAACCTAACTGGGAGTGGATGGCTAGAGACCCTAGGTCTTCAATCTTGCAATCTATGTAGTTAGAAATTCTCTCTTCTACTATCACACCAGCTGAGACTTGTGATAGGGCATTATACTTAGACTTTCATTGAATAAAACTTGCAGACTCAACAGATGCACTAGAACTAGTATGAGATCCGGAAGCCATGATATAAATTTCAAAAACTCGAGAAATACCTTTTGAAACACGTGAATTTAGGGCTTGTCGATTCTCCTTTACTTCACATTCCATCAGTTGCTGAATCACCACTTTGTGTTCTCCACTTGACCATTTGCAGTTTGAATTTGAATCTCCTTCGTGGTTTCTCAATTTCTCAAAATCTCAGCTCAAATCACCTTTTCATCACTCTACTTTTTGAAAAACTTTTCTTTGCTCGAAAACTGATAGTGAGAAATGATTTGAAAAATCCTTTTAAGTATGTTTTGCACCTACCGTCATTAATGCTCCTCCATTAGTGTGTAAACCCTAATTTGCCTTTTTACCATTTTTGGTCTTCTGCCAAATGATAGGTATCACATACTGGTTAATGTCTTTTATCGGTGTAAACTGGGGGTTCGAAACATTTCACCATTTGCTCCCCCTAAGCTTTTATGAAGCTTAGTTTGCTAGTTCCGTGATTTCCACACTACGTGGAAAAACCGGTTCCTCTTGTAACACCGTTGGTTTCTTCTTCTAGGTTTTGTTCATGTCCGCTTGAATAGTGTTAACATCAATTTTTCCTTCTGGAGTGATCGATATATCATTAGATATGTCCTTTCTTGATCTACAGAATCTGGCAATGTGACTCAATTTGTTCCAGTGATAGCAGACCAATCCAGGTGCTCTCCAAGGTCCATTGTTCATGTTTCCACTCTTCCTTCTGCATGTTGCAGTAGTGTGACCATGACCATGACATACCATATAGTTTTCTCTCCATTTGGTTTCCGCTTGATAGCCACCGCTTCTTTGGTGATGATTGAAGGCATTAAACTAGTTGTGATTCCGATTCACAAAAGGTTCAAGACCAACTCCTTGGGTCCTCTGAGGATATCTTCCAGTGTTATTCATAACAAACCTACATTCAGATGCTCTATGCCCATACTTGTTGTATGCATAATAGTTACCATCAAATCTATAGGATCTAGGCTTATCATTTAGGAAATAAGGAAAATTGTTGTAAGCCTTACTCCTACACACATTTGTAGTATGTCCTTCTTTTAGATAGTTAAAGAAAACAGGTTTAAAATTTTGCTTACCTTTATCCTTTGATGTTGATTGTTTCTTTGATGCTCCAGCATTTGTACCAGAGGTCTCACCTTCCTCATGACCAGAATAACCAAGTCCATTGGTATTCTTGACCGATTTGGCAGATTCAAGCTTTTACTCTAGCTTGACAGTGCTCTTGTTGAGCTTAGCAAGTATTTCCTTTGACTCAAAGAGTTCTTTGGAAATAGCAGCATTTGTTTCCAATAGGTTTTCATTCTCAGAGATGGCAATGTTCAGTTCTCCTTGCATGTCTTCCTTTTCCACTTTGCTTGCATGGAGTTGAGCAGTTAGGGCACTGATCTCTTATTTCAGCTTGGAGACCTCATGATCTATTTCTCTCACTAGATCTTCATCTTTCCTTCGGTTCTCAAGCTCTTGACACATCCGGATAGTCAGTCGTTCCAATTCCTTTCTCAGGTTGGAGTTTGATTCATTCAACTTATTTACTTCTGCAATTAGGGCTTCCATGTCTGCTTCATCTGAAGAACTATTTTTAAATAGCTCCATCACCTTTTCTGCATGTTCTCTCCTTTTTGCTTGAGATGCCTTGTATTTGACCATAAGATCATCATAGGCTTTCTCAAACTGAGTGAGCCGATGAGTAAGTTCCCTTATAGAGTATTCCCCCATATCTCTTTCCAAGTGGTTAAACTTATAGAAAGGTAGGCTCTGATACCAATTGACGAATACTAAGAGGGGGGGGTGAATTAGTATGCCAAAAATCTCTACACTTAAACACTTTACAAGACTAACAGTAAATTGGTAAAACAGTTTAGCAGACAAACCGGTTAGCACACATGCAAACTAAATAGCAAATAATGCATTCACCCATAGAAGCACAAACACCATAACACATGAGATTTTGACCTAGAATCCCAAATGGGAAAAACCATGGTGAGATGGAACTCACAAGTAACTATCTATAGAATAGGAACCAGACCGGTTAAGGTCTTACAATGTTCGTTACCAGAATAGATCCTATTAGGAATCTCAATCTCTTTTAGGAGATAAGTTCGCTTAAAGAATACCTTGCTAGAGGATTTTAGATCCACAGATGTGAACCACCTTGTTAGAGGATTTACAAAAGGCTTTTGGGCCTACCCAGTTAAGGGCTACAGACTTGTCAAAGATGTGAGTAATCAACAAGTGTTTGATCTAGCTAGTAGCACAGACTGCTTGGTTAGATCCTTGGTAGCTCGTTCCTAATGCACTCCAGCATTACTTCAGACTTCTACACATTCATATTCTCTCCAACTCCTCAATCACCTTAAACCCTAGCAACAACATAAACCTTCACTATATCCACATCAAAAACCTAAAACCCTAGACATGTTGTCCTTATAAAGGAATTTGATTTCATGTCAGTCCAATAGGATTACATAACAGTTTCCTAGGTTCAATGAACCTGGACATACTTGGTATCACGACATAAAAAGCATCTTTAAAGTGTCGGCACCATCAAACAATCGATGGATGGTAACTCATCACAAAATGCCAGTTGGTAACTCATCACAGAGTATTATTGGTTCTTACAAAATGTCGGTTGCTGGTTTGACAAAAATGAAGACTAGTAAAAATGTGTTATGCCGCTTTACTCCCTCATACCGCTTGGTATCCACGAACCGCTTGGGGAGAACATGCCACTTCAAACTGGGAAACACATTCTGCAAAACACCAATAGTCTAAAGACTATAATACAACATACTGGTTGGAACAAATACCAATTGTGCTCAAACTCATACATATAAAGGAGATCTCAATGCAAGTGTGTGTCCATCAATGACAATCACAACATAAACATAAAAAATGCCAACATACATACTAGACTCGCTTTATTCCTTGTCACTTTTCCTTGTGTTGGTTGTTCCAAGTGACTTCTTTAGTTTCTCTAGAAATTAGCCTTCTTTCAACAAGAACCTAAGATTATTGGCCAATTAATGAGGATTAGTCCATAAAATGAATAATCTTCCTTCACTTTGAACTCTACAAAACCCAAGAAGGCCAACCTCTTACAATACATATAGATCTTTTATCAACTAGACAAGTATTGTATTATAACAGATGATTCTCAACAATATGGAAACAAAATACAAATGATTAAACTTAGGATTGGCCCTATTCTTGTGCTTACATGAAACATTTCCGCTTGAGAATGAAATCCTTTGACACAAACAAATAACTAAACAAATAGAAAGGATTGATTTAAATTTGGAGTGGTTATTGAACATACATATTTCTAGGCTACTGTGTTGTTCATTAGCATAGTCATATTTCTTACAAATCAACATAGGCTAAAATCACATTCTTGAATATAAATGCCTTACATAAATATTCCCTTATCATTCACATGAATCATTATTTAATGATCATATAGCTATCCAAAAGCCATTACAATGTGTAATTAGAATTTAATTTCTTCCTTAAAGAAAACCTAATTACTACATCACACATCCACAAGAAATTTGTAGAGACAATTCCATTTTCCCTTGATAAGTGAAATCATACAACCAAAGACAACTGATTTGAGGCAATTCAATAAAATATTTCCATAATCTTTGTTTATATGTAACACGTTAATTCATCAGAAAAATAGATTCTATATCAAGAATAGCCTTCCTAAGTCTTTTAAAAAATATTTCAGAACCCACTACAAAGTGACCCTGAATTCCCTTTTATAGATGAACAAGGGAGAACAAAGCTTCAGGTTGACTTTGCCACTTGTCATTCCTCAAAACAAGCAGATGATCTAAAGGCATTCCTTAGACCTAGTAAATCCCACACCTAAGAAAGAGAAAATGGAATATTGCAAACTGAATTTCTCGTGATTTAAATTTTGTTACAACCAAAAGCCATCATATAGATGCTTAAAGACAAAAAAAGATAAAACTGACAAAAAGGAATGTAGGAATAACAACTCATTAAAGTGAAGGGTTATGACTAGTCAAACTTGCTAGAAAAAGGACAATTGTATTTTCTCTAGGTTTCCCATGACGACCCATGACCATTGATCTGACAAGGCCTTCATCCATATTACTAGTTGTCCTTATGAGTATTATTTCTCCAACCTCTTTAACCGAACAATACTTTTCATGCCAGCTATACACCTTGAAACCTGTTAGCCAATCAAACAATCTGATGGTATTAACTCTATTAGGAGAATCTTTGTACCTATCATGTAGTACTGATTTCACATCTGTAATGAAATTCACATATATTACATCTGTTGAGATGAATTTGTCCATATCCATATAATAAATTGGCCCAACCAGATAATCCCCATCTCCCATCTTTTGGACAACTAAGTTAGCAATAACTTCATATTCCCTTTTCCAATATTGAAAAGGTTTTATCTCTGAATTCTCATTGCATAGGGTGGGTATGGTCCAATGTTGTATCTCATTGAATGCTCTCATCTTCTCTTTCACTAATTTCTCTCTACCCCCAAGATATTGAATTTCACTAGTCATTAGTTCATAATTTTTGCATATGTTAACAACCTCTTGAGGGGGCTTAGGCATGTACTGGAAAGCTACTGTGAGGTTGTGAATTTTAATACTGAATGGATTCCAAGCTTCATATAGTTCTCTCAACTCCTTTAGAGTATTTTTCAAGTGAGCAACTCCCGTAGAGAGGATAAGGAAAGATCTATACACATCTTCCAACTTATCTAGAATGGATTTCAAAAGATGAAAGAGCATTCTTCTCACCACTATGATTACTTTATCTTTCACCATTGCATTTACCTAAGATATATCCTCCTCTTCTAGCTTTAACTGATGATGCACACCTTACAACTCCTTTTTTAAAGTAACCAATTCCTCATGCACTGATGAAGATTCACCTTGCTTGATTTTAATAAGAGACTCAAGGGTTCTACTTGCAATAGCTTTCCTCAATCGAATATTTTCTACTAGAACTTTTGTGTATCATGCATGTATTTTTGTTCTCTCTTTCTAAAGGGAAATGATCTAATTTTGTTGCAATTTTATTGCATCCCTAGATAGCACAGCTAAGTGCATTGTTATTGTGGTAGCCTCCAGTGTTGTTGTATCTTTCAATGTTCTGATTATAGCCCCATACTTTCCTCTATCCTCTACTCCAATGAGTAATTGAGGTCTATTAGTGTTTGGTTCTCTTACCCATTCTACAAGAGCCTTGAGAGTTTGATGGTAGACAAATCATGTAACATTCTCATCATTACTAAATTTAGCTACAAAAAATGGATCTCTATGTTGTCTTATCTGATCTAGTAAGAACACATTCTCTAAATTCCATCTCGAAACCAATAGCATCCCACTTTCCTTCATAATTTGTCTTGCTTCATGTAGAGTAAGATGATCCAAATTTATGTCTTCTAAGGTTGTGTTCTCTATTAATCCTCTTCCAAGTCCTTTTACCTTTAACCATAAAGCCTTTAATTCTGACCTCTTAATGAGATCATCCTCCAACATAATGGCATGAGCAGCAATAACTCATTCATCTTCGCATTCTTCAATGGAAATCTCCTTGTTGAGGTCTATGATATGGTCAAGCTCTTCCTGAGGGCCTTTATTCCTTGGAGGTGACTTAAGTGGATTCCCATCTTCATCTTCATAGACATTCAACTTCATTAGGACACTCGCAACTTCACTAGTTTCTCCCCTTGAAGGAAAATCTTCCTAATGAAAAAATGGTAATCCCTCACCTTCAACCTCTATTTGTGCTTCCTTTGGTAAAGGATTTGCTAATCCCTCAACTAATTTATCTTAAAATGTTTCTTGTGCTTCTTGTCCCTTTTCTTTCTCACTTAATTCATATTTTCCCTCATAAATTAGTTGGAAATCATCCAACATAGCTTCTATTCTTTCTATTTATTTTCTCTTACTACTATAGAACCCATGAAAATTTGGGTAGTGCTTCCTTACCTCATTCTCAATCCTAATGTGGATATCCCATTTCTTCCTTCTCTAGACAAAAAAAAACAACAGTATCAAAACAACTTCTTATTACATCTTCATGGTAATCTATTTCATGAACATAATTGCCACTTTTTAGATTCTTACTCATCATCTAGTCTATAAGACCCTCAAGGTCATAATTCTTCCAAGTTTCAAATCTCAAAGCATATTTTGCAATAATATATGTTTGTAATATCTCCTAGACCTTGTCACTAATGTCAAAATCACCAAATCTAGTTGACCATGGAAGGATCCTTTTCTATGAACAAACATATATGTCACTTCCATCCATAAGAATTTCCACATGAATTTGAGGAAAGCTAACCTAAGGGAAACATACATTGGTAGTTGATGAGGTGGTTGTGGACAACCATACACCCTAATAAGAGAATAATCTGAAAATAGAAACCAATTTCCAAAGTTAAACTTTCCTTCATCATCCATCCTTCTATCTGTGGGCCGTAGGAAATCCATAACCTTTCCTAGTAATCTATCCATTTAATACCCCATCCGATGTATAATCCTCATCACAAAGTGTTGGTGGAACATAATGTAATCATCCATATTTGATTTCCTATCCCATATATAACACCACCTTTGGATTGTGCATGGGATTCCCTAATTATCATAAAACTTTAGTTGGAGACCGCTAGCCCACTCATACTTATGCTAAAATAGAATAAGATGACAAAGTAATGAAGAATACTTGAACCTGATTTCATTGCAATTTTGCACCACCCTCAACATTGCCTTATGAATCTTCCTAGAAATGTATGATGAGAAATTCAAATCCCAATTGATATATGTTGAATTCTTATTACTATCAACATCACCTAGACATGGATCCTATCTTTAGCATCCATCCCTAGAATATGACACAAAGCATAATAGGTCTTAATGAAATAGACCTCAAAAAATTATCAACACAGAAAGGCTCCTTTTAAATAGGTGAAATAGGAAGAGTGTTGAACTACTAATCTTTAGGCCTAAAAAGAGGTACTTCACCATCTCTGTATGTTTTTATCTTTCTTTTGTAATCTGCTTCAAGGGTTCCTTGGTCAATTTCAACCCAACCTGGTCCAGTCAAACTAAAATAATTGTGAATTGTGAATTCACTTGTCTACAAAAATGTTACTTTCGACATCTCTTACTATTCTTGAAGTTGGATCATACTTAGTAGACAAATATCTGGTCAATTTTATTTCAATAAATGCATCAGGCACAATAAGTCTAGACATGTTTAGAGACTAAGGGTTGCATTTGGGGATAGCTTTGTCTTTATTCCTGTATAAGTAGGAGAACAACTTCCATCCTCTTTTAGGAATATCTGCATCTCCACATTGAACACAAATATCCATAAATATATCACTCTCACTATTATTAATGGTGGATTGAGGTAAGACATCCAAAAGATCCTAGCATAAGACCCCTCTAGTTCTTGTAGGAGCTAGCAAAGCCTCCACATTTACCTCAAGCCTTTGGACATGTTCTTCTAATATCTTCATAGGGACTTTATTCTCATCATTCAAAACCTCCTTGACTTGACTCTTCTTAATATATTTCACATATGTTTTCATTCTAGGGGCTCTTGGTTTATTTTCCTTCAGTGGTGATGCTTCCCTTGACTCTATTTTCTATTTTCTGGAATTCCTAGGATTTAATATCTTTTCCTGGACCACATATTCAATCCTAACATTTTCTGGTTGCTCAAGGTTTTCTTCTATTTTTACTACATGAGGATTTTTTGAATGCATATCTACTACATCTTTCTCTTTCCCTTTCTTTTTACTTGTAGAAGGTTCTCATTTCTTCGACATTTTATAGACTAACACAAACTAGGGCTCTCTAAATTTCTTCCTTAAATTCGCAGAATTCAATCCTTTAAGTGAAAACTTAATTCTTAGTGGATCAAGGAAGGAATTTTACTTATTGTTGATTATCTCAATGACTGAGTATGACCCATGATATTGGGCAATTGAAATATCTATTATGTGCTCCTATCTCGCTTACTCTTTGAATTCCCAAGCATCATACATCAAAAATCACTCTAGAGATCATCACTTATGTTTTTTGCAATTTTCTTGATATCACACCCCTTCAACATTAATGAAATGAAGTTGTTGGCTATTGACACTCATTGGATTCATTTTGTTTTCATTTATGGCAACAAGATCATATAGAAGGCAAGAAGACTTGATGGAAGTTACAAACCGACACTAGGAGGCATATACCGGGAGATACCAGCATTGGAAGCATTTAGAGCTACACCAACACCGAGATCAGTACTTTAAGGAAGCCGACATCAAGAAAGATTTATTTTAGTAAATCATTTTGTAACTATTGTCGAGGCCGACATTGAATATTCTTTGTAAATGCATTGTAAGCCGACATAAGGTATATCATATGTAATAGGTATATAAGTTAGTCTTCTAGGTCAATTTAAGAGACATGTAGAGATGGTATAGATATAGACATATAGCAGACTTGTGAGATACAAAATATATGTATCGAAATCATTTTTGTATTTGAACATTGTATCATGCAATGATCTATAGATAGCTAGGAAAGAAATTTTGGAGGATAAGTAATACTGGTAATAGTTCAAGATTGTGAACCGGTACTGAGCAAAACCAAAACCAGAACTCTATTTGGCATACCAGATGCATTCTTGAGTTCAATTTCAATAATTTACTTTGGCAGAAAGCTTGTAGTTAGTGAGGCTCTTTAGTGATGAGCAATATGCTCTAGGCAATATGCCTTCCTACAAGTGCAGGCCCCTGTTTATGTAATATCTTTTCATATGGCCAGTGAACTAATATTGTGGGTCACAAATCCCACAATGGTTTTTCCTCATTGAGGTTTTCCAGGTATAAATTCTATGTGTTATGATGTTCATTTATGTGGATGGTTTATTTGCTTCTTGATATATTCTTATTTGTTTACAGGTACATACATGCATGGTTTAGAAAATTAAAGATTGTTGATTCCGACAGAACACTGATTCACCCCCATCTCAGTGTTCTCAAATCCAAAAAATTGGTATCAGAGATTGGTACCTTGGAAGAAGTTTAACAGCTAGAGGAAGATTCTAAAACTAGAACCTTTGAATATGGCTATGGAGAAACAACTTTAGATGTCTCTTGAGGATTATGATGCTGAAAGGATGAAGAAATTAAAATTACAAAAATAATTGAATTATGCAAATGAATTCATTCTTATCCTGCAAGAAAGGTTGTCATCTGCTCAAGCCAAAAGAAAAGAACTTTTGTAACAATCGTATGATGAGGAGAAGAATTATCTTAAGGAACAATGTCAGAAATTAAGTCAAGCCAATATGCTCATGAAGAATTAAATGCAAGATCTGACCATGAGGTTATCAAAAGATATTGAGGACAAAAAGAAGAAGGAAGATAGTCTTGTTTTATCTCTGAAGAGAAAATTTGATGAATGTGGAAGATTGACTCATGTGAATAATCTGTTGAAAATTGGTTTGGCACACTCTTGGAGCAATGAACAAGAACTTGAAAGGCAAATAACTACTCTGAGAGATGATTTGAATACTGCAAGCGAATATAAAGAAAAGTTTAGGATCAGTGTTGCACAATTGGATGACTTACTGAAAAGACAAAGACAAATTGATTATTCTAGAGGACTTGGATTTATACAAGGTGAAAGCTCCGGTATTGGTAATAAAGATCAGACAACTGGTATGCAGAACTCATCATAACAGAGGAAACTGGTAAGGCAACCTAATGCTTATAAATTCAATGGTAGATGCTTTGTTTGCAATAAATTTGGGCATATGGCTAAATAATATATAAATAAGGCAAATCAAAACTACAATTATGTTCCCGATCAATGCACAAACTGCAAGAAATATGGCCATAAATTAGAAGACTGCAGAATAAATATTAAATGTCATGCATGTGGATAATTTGGACATTTTACTAATAATTGTAGGTCAAGAAATAATAATAACACCGAATATGTCAAAGCAATTCAGAAGATCAATGTTACATGCTATGCATGCAACAAAATAGGTCATATTGCTAAGTATTGTAGAAGCAAGACTCAACTGACTAATAATGATAAATACAATGAGAAAGGGAAGCAGAAGGTAGATGAAATACAACAAGATCATACCAAGAGATGGGTTAGAAAATCCAAAGAACAAAGTGGAGATGGATTTATACTGGTAAATCCACCAGTAGAACAAATTAATCCTCCACCAATAGGAAATTCCATTGGTAACTAAGGTAAAAGCCTTAGGAGTTGACAAAGTCACTGCTAAATTTTGCATATTACCCCAGAAGAGATCTAATGAGATTTGGAAAGAAATTTCAGGAGAACATGAGGCAAAGGGAATGAATCTCTAAGAATATTCTGAAGTACTCCACTGACATATGTTTTATGATGAAAATAGATGAAACACTCATGTAAGTAGTTGAACCCAGGCAAATCTGGATCACTGAGCTTGGATATGAGGTAGATGATAGTATTTTTTAGCTTTATGCAAAGATGTTGTTAGATGCGCCATTAGATGATAAGATAGAGCACTTCAGTACAGTAGGAGAAAAGGCTCTTAAAGTGAAAATAGGTTTCAATAGAAAAAGGAGAGAAGAAAATTGATAAAATGTCTGCATATGTGCAGAATGTGACTTACAAGATAGATACTTAGCTAGGTTCCAAATATAAATAGGTAGTCAAACCGGTAGAGGTTGCTACTGAAGAAGTGAAGAAACCATAAGTTCACATTTCCCCAGTCACTTCCAACTCTGACCCAGATGATAATGAGCCTCTGGCTTTCAAAAGGGTGCAAAGGAAGGATGTGGTAAAACCACCGGTAGAGCAAAAAAAGGCAAAACCAAGGAGGATACTTGTCAGAAAGGCAGCTTAGCCTACTGCACCTCCACCACTAGTAAGAAAGCCTATGCAGAAGAGGAAACCAGTCAGACTGACAACAACAAGCAAAAAAATAGAAGGGTGATGATACCAGATTTGGTAAGACAACAATGACCTTTGATAAATTATTGATGAAGTGACAAAAGATGGGATATTAAAGAATTTATCAAAATATTATGAATTTTTTGAAGAGAGTGAGCAAAATGAGTTAGAGGAAGCTATTTTATTGTATATAGATATCTATAAGAAGGTATTAGTTGAAATTTTAAAAGAGATACCTTTATCTCTATACAAAAAACTTGAAGCTAGGAGAATTGATGCTATCAAGAGGGATAAGGAAATCAAGGAAGCTACACTTTTGGAACAATGTGGCACTATAAATAATGAAGAGATGAAGAGATGTATAGACACTACTAATAAGAAAAATTTTAGTAGTAAAAAATGGCAGATAGGTCTTATGATGGGTAGAGTGAATGAGGTGGTAAATGAGACAAGTAAGGGGTGGACAAAATTCTTTCAGAAAACCCAAACTTTCTCACATCTCAGGAAGAATTTGCAAAGGCAACATTCCCTACAATTCCTGACAAATCAAAAGGAAAGGGTATTTAAGGTAGTTCTACTCCAATTTTGACACAATCACAACCAGTTGCAACTAAAGGAACGCATCCACAAATGACAGTCACAGAGAATGTATAATTTATACTTTCACAAACCAATTTTGAGCAAGAGAGTGTACAGGACACTGGAAACACTATGGATAATACTCCACCAACACTAACCAACACTGCACTAAGTGGCGAAGCCACTAGTGCATAAGAGGTTGAGATGGACAAGGTTAAATCAACTGAGTCCATATCGATAGGCAAAATAGATTCATCAACAAGAGTCTTGGCAATTTACACTTCTCAGGTCGAGAAGAAATTAGTTTTTGAGTTAAGTCCAACAGAATTAATGATGATGGCCACTTAAAAATTGTTAAAGGAAGGAACTGTAGACAAAGGGTTAATTGATAAATCGATCTCTGTATTACACAAAATGATGCCTGACTGTCAAATAGAGGATGGAGTAATCCCTTTAGGTAAGCTCAAAGATTTAATAGAACACATATCAAACAACTATCAATCCTTGAGACAGATTACAGATTGACAGGCTTTGGACAGTTTCTCTGCTACAAAAAGAGCAGCTTTTGATCAGCTTATAGGAACTAGGAAGAAGATAGAGGAAAAACTTATCTCTACTGAGTTTTGTTTGAAACAATGCACCAATATTTACAGTGTATGTTGTAATATAGGAAGTCTAACAACCAATGTAAATGACATATTGAAATAATTATATGACAAAATGGCTAATATTGCTAATTCTTTTGATGGGTTAACTACACTAACTACATCTATTGATGGACAAATTTTGTCCTTGGAGAACCAAGTTTTTGCTTTTGAGAAATAAAAAGATAAAATACTAAGGAGAGCAAGAAATTTAAGAGGACTTGTGAGTCCAAGACTTGATTCTTTGGGTGTTCACAAGAGAGAATGCATGGACATGCTAGCCAAGCCCACACTGGTAGATATCCAGGAGAAGGATGTTAGGTCCCAGATACAACTGAGAGGGGGGGGGGGGGTGAATCAATTTTATAATAAATTCAAACCAAAAACCAATTAACCAACTTAATGCTTAATACCGGTAAACCAGTTAAGTATGTCGGCAGACAATGTTAACAATAAATTGCTATACCGGTAATGATTAATGCATGAAACATAAACATAAACACAAAGTCATCCACAACACATAACACCAATATTTGTACATGGAAACCCTGTAAGGGGAAAAACCACGATGGGAAACCTTACCCACAATCAGATGATACTACTGTAGATAGTAAGTGTACATAATGGGGTATGCACATGCAGAAAGGCCAACACCCTAGAGCTCACTGCTCAATCAGTAAATGGGAGGCACAATGACTACAGTTGGATGGTTAAATCCAATAAGAATGTACTGCACAAAATAGCATCTTTATATGCTAGATTCAGTACCGGTGTAATGCTGATATGCTTCTACAAAAACCTAGCTTCACCTTCAAATGATGTCTTCATGTATACCTCTGCTTAATCTTGCGTATACCTTCACACAATTCTTTTTCGTATTCCACACTTGATCTTACAAATAAGATCTTACATTTATACCATAACCTAAGACCAATTTTAGTAGGTCATCTCTACAAGATATTACAATAAACATTTTACATACAATATCATATCTGATGTAATAACTGATTAAACATGTCAGCTTAATGCATTTACATCAATCATAAATCATCTCCATAGCGTGCCATGCTGATCTAGAAAAGATAAAACTATCGGTGTAACCCTAGATAACCTAGACCTATTTGCCAGTAAAAGAAAATATGCAAATATGAATATACCAATGATTAATTATTCAAAACAAAGTGTCCACACGATGTCTTCGATATTATCAAGTGTCTTCCATAACATTCCAAGTGCTAGTGAACATTATATCTTGCCGATGAACCATATAACAGTAACTGTGCAATAGTTACTTGCTTGCCAGTGAATGTTGCTGGATCTCTAGAGTGCTTGTTTTCAGTAGGTGTTGACATCAATGACAAAACCATACCAAAATACTAACAATTTCCCCCTTTGGCATTGATGGCAACACAAGATGGAAAAACCATCAAAGTGCCAAAACAGAAATGCCAAATACCAAAAACCAACAATCTCAATTTCTCGCCCTGGGAGCAACATGAGTTTATCCAAAGATTTACTTTCAATACCAATCTATTCTCAAAAGATAATGTGTTTTTCCATAGATATCTCTCCCCCTTTGACATCAAATGCCAAAGCTACAAAATTCAAGTTCATACAAAATACCAACTACTCCCCCTAAGAAGTAGCTTCCTCATCAAAGACCAGAATAAAAGATTTGTCTTTCAATTCTGCCGGTTGATGATAATCATCAACTGTCTAAGTCTCTATCGGTGGTGGTATGACTCCAAGCTAATCTCTAATATATTCAAAAGTCTCCTTAGGTAAAGGTTTTGTGAAAATATCTGCAAGTTGTTCTTTAGTATTCACATAAACCAGTTTTATCTCCTTTTCTTCAACTTTTTCCCTTAGAAAATTCAGTTTGATAGAAACATGTTTTTTTTTAGAATGTAATACTGGATTCTTAGATATATCAATTGCTGCAGTGTTATCACAATATATAGTAATGGGTTCCTTGCATTTTACCTTTATGTCTTTAAACATTTGTTTAAGCCATAGTACCTATGTACAGTTAGTTGCTGCTACAACATATTCTGATTCTGTTGTTGATAAAGATGTACAACTCTGTTTCTTACTCAACCAAGAAACTAATCTCTTTCCAAGAAAGAATGCTCCTCTAGTGGTGCTTTTTCTATCATCCACATCTCCTACCCAATTTGCATATGTGTATGCACATAGGTCAAAATTTTCATCTCTAGGATACCATAATCCAAGATTTTTTGTGCCTTGTAAGTACTGGAAAATCCTTTTTACTGTTGATTCATGATTTTCATTAGGATTACTTTAAAATATAGAAACAATACATATTGCATTCATAATATCAGGCCTAGTTTGTGTCAAATATAGTAAACCTCCTATCATAGATTTGTATCTAGTTGGATTAACAGGTGTAAATTCATCCCTTTGAGATAAGTTGTCATTTGTAGTCATAGGTGTGCTTACCGGTTTAGAGTTCTCCATCCCAAATTTCTTTAGTAATTCTCTCAAGTACTTGGATTGACTCAAAAATATACCTTTATTAGTTTGTGAAATCTGCAATCCTAAAAAAAATTTTATTTCTCCAATCATAGACATTTCAAATTCTTGCTGCATTTTAATAGAAAATTCCTTACATAATCCATCTTCTCCTCCAAAGATTATATCATCAACAAATACTTCAATAATCAAGATGTCATCATTAGTTATTTTGTAATATAAATTGCTATTTGCATTTCCTTTGGTAAAACTAATCTTTAAAAGATACTTATCCAACATTGCATACCAAGCTCTTGGAGCTTGTTTCAATGCATACAAAGCTTTTCTTAACCCGCAAACCATATCATTGTCATCTGTCAAAGAAAATCCATCAGGTTGTTCAATATATACTTCCTCTCCAAGATCTCCATTCAAAAATGCATATTTAATATCCATTTGATAAACTTTGTAGTCCTTGTGAGCTGCAAAAGCCAAGAATAATCTAGCTGCCTCAATTCTGGCTACCGATGCAAAGGTTTCATTGTAATCAACTCCTTCTTTCTAAGAATATCCCTTACACACTAGTCTTGCTTTGTTTTTGACAACCTTACCATCTTCATTAAGTTTGTTTCTAAACACCCATTTGGTTCCAATTACATTTTTATCTTTAGGCAGGGGAACTAATGTCCAAGTATTATTTTTCTCAATTTGTCCTGATTCTTCTTCCATAGCTTTAATCCAAAATTTACCTTCACATTCCTCATTGATAGATGATGGTTCAATTTCAGAAATAAGACATACCTCTTGATTTGCCAATCTTCCTCTTGTCATAACTCCTTTAAATTTGTTTCCAATTATCTAATCTTCAGAATGATTCAATCTTACATACATGGGTGTCTTAGGTTGCTATTGTTCTTCAATTACTGTGGAATCCTCTAATGATATCGAGGTAACTGGATATTCATTCTGTACTGGTGGATTTAGTGTAGGTTCATTCGTCACAATTTCTGTTGCCGGTTCAGAGTCTAAATACCTTGAAGTTCCTCTAAATTGTTCATCAATCTTTACATTTGTACTCTCAACAATTTTTTGCAATCTCTTATTAAAACATCTATATGCCTTGCTCTTAGATGAATAACCAAGAAATATTCCTTCATCACTTCTAGGATCAAATTTGCCAATATACTCATCTCTTCTAATATAACATTTACATCCAAAAATTCTGAAATACTTAAGAGTAGGTGTATTACCAAACCATAGTTCATGAGGGGTCTTACCGGTTTCACCTTTGATGTGAACTTTGTTGAATGTATAGACAGCAGTGCTGACTACTTCTCTCCAATACACATGTGGTAGATTTGCTTCTGATAACATACTTCTTGTTACATCCAAGATAGTTCCATTTTTTCTTTCAACAACTCCATTCTGTTGTGGCGTCCATGGTGCTGATAACTATCTTTTGATTCCATTCACTTCACAGAATGTATTAAAGTCCTTAGATGTGAATTCTCCTCCTTGATCCGATCTTAAACATTTGATTTTCTTACTGGTTTCATTTTCAACCATTGCTTTGAATAGTTTGAACTTTGCAAGTGCTTCTGATTTTTCTCTGAGAAAAGTAACCCAACACATTCTAGAATAATCATCAATAACTAGTATGAAATATCTATCACCTTGTAAGCTTCTAGTTCTAGCTGGACAATATAAATCAGTGTGAATTAAATCAAGAGAATTATTATATTTTTCTAGAATACTTTTGAAACTAGCTCTAACTTGTTTTCCAAATTGACATTCCTTACAAATTGTATTATGAGGTTTTACAATTTTAGGTAGATCTCTAACTGCCTTAGAAGTATTGATTTTTACCATGCAATCAAAGTTTACATGACATAGTCTCTTATGCCATAAGCAACTTTCATATATATATGTGCAATCAAGCATGCCTTTTCACTATTGTTCAAATGAAAGATATTACCTCTAGTCCAATTACCGGTTGCAATTTTTAAACCAGTTCTATTCATGATTTTGCATTTTCTATTTTTAAATTGTAACTAAAATCCCTTCTCAACTAATTGACCAACACTTAAAATATTATGCTTTAATCCTTCAACATAGTAGACATTGTCAGTGTAAAGTTTTCCATTAAGAGATATTGAACCCTTACCTTTGATTGAATAGGCTTTGTCATCTCCAAATCTTACTAAACCTCCATTGTATTCTTGAAAGTTCAAGAATTTACCTTTGTCTCCTGTCATATGATGTGAGCATCCTGAGTCAATGATCCATTCATCCTTTACTTCAACTTTGGCTGCTAGGGCTTATTCTACCAGTTGAGCAGTAGGTGTTGGTTGATCTTTTGTTATAGCAACAAAAACCCATCCATTGTCTATTGGATCCTCATCAGAATCATCAGTCACACCTTCATCAGCAATGTAACAAGATTTGTCTTTGTTTCTCTTAAATCTGTATCTCTGATATTCAAGATTAGGCTTGTATGTTCTTCTAGCTTCTTCTCTCAGTCTAGCATGTCTATTAGGGCATCTCAAAGCCATGTGACCAATCTTATTGTAGTTAAAACATTTAAAGGGTGCTTTACCTTCATACTTACTTCCAATTGGACCTTTTAGCATTTTTCTTGCAAATAGTGCTTCAAGTTCTTCAAGCTGTTCATTCTCCTTCTTGGTTTCTTCAAGTTCCCTTGCATAAAAGGCTTTCCAGTCTGATTTGTCAAATGATGGAGCAAATGATGTTGATGCTTTAAAGGCCAAATCAGTTTTTATAGTTGTAATGGGACCGAATTCCTCAATTTCAAAGGCTGAAAGTTTTCCAATCAATGTATCCCTAGTCTCTGATGTATTAGGCATTGTTCTCAACTTATTTATAGCAGTAACCTTCATTTTATATGCCGATGGAAAACCTCTTAAGATTTTTGAAACAATTTCATCCTCACTCAAAGTTCGTCCACAACATTTAATACCTAAAACAATTTCATTTACTCTTTCCATAAAAGCAAAAATACTTTCATCTTCTTCCATTTTCAGATGTTCATACCTGACTCGAAAGCTTTCAAGTTTTGCAATCTTGACTGTAGAATCTCCTTCATTTAGTGTTTCAAAATGATCCCAAATAGCTTTAGCAGTAGACCTATATGATAATCCCATGATTTGTTGATCTGATAATGCGCTTAAAAGTGCTTCTCTTGCTTTGCAATCATTCTCTTCATCTTTAGCCAAGGTAGTTGGAGTAGTCTGACTAGCTACAACAGTAGTACAACCATTCTTTGTAACTTCCCAAATGTCTTTACCTATGCAATTCAAATGTGTCTCCATTCTGATCTTCCATATCCCATAGTTGGTTCCATCAAGTTTAGGACTGTCCTTCCTAAAGTAATTAGTAGACATTGGAGCTCCTCAAGTTGTTAAACTTTTGCAAAAGAGGACTAGGCTCTGATACCAATTGTTAGGTCCCAGATACAACTGAGAGGGGGGGGGGGGGGTGAATCAGTTGTATAATAAGTTCAAACCAAAAACCAATTAACCAACTTAATGCTTAATACTAGTAAACCATTTAAGTATGCTGGTAGATAGTGTTAATAGTAAATTGCTATACCAGTAAGGATTAATGCATGAAACATAAACATAAAGTCATCCACAACACATAACACCAATATTTGTATGTGCAAACCCTATAAGGGGAAAAACCATGGTGGGAAACCTTGCCCACAATCAGATGATACTACTACAGATAGTAAGTGTACATAATGGGGTCTACACATGCAGAAAGTCCAACAGTCTAGAGCTCACTATTGAATCACAAAATGGGAGTCACACTAACTATAGTTGGATAGTTAAATCCAATATGAATGTACTGCACAAAATAGTATCTTTATATGCTGGATTTAGTACCGATGTAATGTTGATATGCTTCTACAAAAACCTAGCTTCACCTTCAAATGATGTCTTCGTGTATACCTCTGCTTAATCTCGCATATACCTTCACACAATTCTTTTTTGCATTCCGCACTTGATCTTACAAATAAGATCTTACATTTATACCATAACCTAAGACCAATTTTAGTAGGTCGGCTCTACAAGATATTACAATAAACATTTTACATACAATATAATATCTGATGCAATAATCGATTAAACATGTCAGCTTATTGCATTTACATGAATGATAAATCATCTCCATAGCGTACCATGTTGATCTGGAAAAGATAAACCTGCCAGTGTAACCCTAGATATCCTGGACCTATTTGCCAGTAAAAGAAAATATGCAAATATGAATATACCAATGATTAATTCTTCAAAACAAAGTGCCCACATGATGTCTTCGATATTACCAAGTGTCTTCCATAACATTCCAAGTGCCAGTGAATATTATATCCTGTCGATGAAGCATATACCAGTAACTGTGCAATAGTTACTTGCTTGTCGATGAATGTTGCTGGATCTCCAGAGTGCTTGTTTTCAGTAGGTTTTGACATCAATGACAAAACCATACCAAAATAACAACAAAGGAATCACTTGCCCACTTACTCAATGGACTTGCATCAGTATTAGACACTTTCAAATCAGGTTGGGACACATATCTTCTGTTGTTGCAAATGCATACCCAGAAATTCTGAAGATGATTAAGCTCAAATGACTCTAAATGTATTCTTTGATTCTTTATTCCTTCACCGGTCTTCGGCATGACTCTAACTGTATTCTTTGGGAAATAAAAAGATAAAATACAGAGTAGAGAAAGAAATTTAAGAGGACTGGTGAGTCCAAGACTTGATTCTTTGGGTGTTCACAAGAGAGAATGCATGGACATGCTAACCAAGCCCACATCGGTAGATATCCAAGAGAAGGAATCACTTTCCCACTTACTTAGTGGACTTGCATCAGTATTAGACACTTTCAAATCAAGTTGGGACACATATCTTTAGTTTCTGCAAATGCGTACCTAGAAATTCTGAAGATGATTAAGCTCGAATGACTCTAACTATATTCTTTCATTTTTTTATTCCTTCACTGGTCTTCGGCATTAATGTCAAAGGGGGAGTATGTACATATGTGTAAAATATCAGGGAATATGCTATCAGATGAAGTGTGTTTCTCAGGGGGAGCACACCGATAGGGAATCCATTTTTTACATGAGTGTTGCCATCAATGCCAAAGGGGGAGATTGTTGGCAACTAACACTCATTGGATTCATTTTGTTGTCATTGATGGAAACAAGATCAAATAGAAGGCAACAAGACTTGATGGAAGTTACAAATCGACACTGGGAGGCATATACCGGGAGATACCGACATTGGAAGCATTCAGGCCTACATCGACACCGACACCGGCACCGGGATCAGTACTTCAAGGAAGCCGACATCAAGAAAGATTTATTTTAGTAAATCATTTTATAACTATTGTCGAGGATGACATTGAATATTCTTTGTAAATGCATTGTAAGCCGACATAAGGCATATCATATGTAATAGGTATATAAATCAGTCTGCTAGGTCAATTTAAGAGACATGTAGAGATGGTAGAGATATAGACATATAACAGAACTATGAGATGCGAAATATATGTATGGAGATCATTTTTGTATGTGAACATTATATCATGCAATGATCTATAGATAGCTAGGAAATCACTCTTGGAGGAGAAGTAATACCAGTGATAGTTCAAGACTGTGAACTGGTATAGAGTAGAACCAGAGCTGAAACTCTATTTGGCACACCAGATGCATTCTTGAGTTCAATTTCTGTTATTTACTTTGGCATAAATCTTGTAGTCAGTGAGGCTCTTTAGTGATGAGAAGTATGCTCTAGGCAGTATGCCTTCCTACAAGTGTAGGCCCCTGTTTATGTAATATCTTTTCATATGGCTAGTGAACTGATATTGTGGGTCACAAATCCCATCGTAGTTTTTCCTCATTGAGGTTTTCCATGTATAAATTATATGTGTTATGGTGTTCATTTGTGTGGATGGTTTATTTGTTTCTTTTTATATGCTTATTTGTTTACTGGTACATACATGCATGGTTTAGAAAGTTAAAGATTGTTGATTCCAGTAGAACACTGATTCACCCCCCCTCTCAGTGTTCTCAGATCCTAACAGAAGCTCCATATGAACTATAGGTAGTCGTGGGCAACTTTTAAACCTGACCATAGTTAAATTCCATCGCATCAAATCCAACAATCAATTTTGCCTCTTAACATCCACTGTAGAAGGTGGCTCTTCAAACTCCCCAGGTGTGCTAATGTGTGTGCAAAATTTTACAAAAAATACGAGCCTTGTATTATCTCATCTCATTTGTCATGTACCCAAAAACCAACTCTTAACAAAATCATAACATCATGGGAATACAAGGCCTTTAAATCTTTGAGTTACCTCACCTTCCATTTCCCACAAACTCGTGAGTTACTTTTAGGAGAGTTCCACAACAACGCGGGATACTAGGATTGAACATCTTCAATTTACTTGGAACTAGAACACATCTCGAGAACCTGTTATGTATAATTTATCATTATAGACTCAATGCGAGTAACCAAGGCTCACTTCTGCTTTCTTTTATCAAAGCAGAAGGATTATTTAGCATGTAAAAACATGGTCGTAAAATTAATCGCGATACATCCTACTGGCAAAAAATATTAAGGACAAAGATGGGGCCGATTAACATATGATGAACAACCCATGAAAGAAAACTTAAGTGGCAGATAACCACCTGATCAGGTCAAAAGATAGATACAATTAAAGGATGCTTGGGAAACATATTTCACACAATCAACTAGAAAACCCAAAGTTCACACTCTGGGACAATGACAATAAATCATGCAATCAAGCCAGAGGCAAAAAATTATCAACCCTAACACCTTGCTCATTCAACTTATTTCTGAATACCCATGTGGTTCCTATTAAATTCTTATTCTCCAATATAGGTACCAGCTCCGAAGTCTTGTTCTTTTGAATCTGATGTAGTTGTTCTTCTATTGCCTTTACCCAACTTTTATCTTTACTTCATTCCTCATAATTCTTCAGCTCAATCATTGATAAAAAATAGTATTTGGCTTGATCTTGATCTTTTGTATTCTTCCTTCGTATCTGAAAACCTTCCATTTTATCTTCAATCTTCCCACCTGCTCTAACTCCTTTTGCAACTATTTTACCATTCTTTTCCTTTTTGATCACACATCCGATGTTACTAAAAAAATTCATAGTCTTTTCTACACATATGAATAACACTTAAAAAACTATATCGTAATCCCTCAACATAATAAACATCATTAGTTTTATGCTTACCATCAATAGAAACACTTCCAATACCTCAAATAGTTGTACCATATTCTCCAGCAAGCTTCACAAATCCTCCATCATAATTCTTGAGATTAATAAACCTGTCTTTATCACTAGTCATATAATTTGAATATCTGGAATCCATAATCCATGTATTTGTTTTTGTCTTAGCATGCAATGCAGTCTTAATTATTCTCTCTTCTTCTGATTTCTCCAAATCATCCTCTTTATCTTCAATTACTAGAAACAAGGATTCTTCATGTTTAAGTCATCATCAACTTCATCTTCAAATTTATCTTCCTCAATAAAACACAAGCCCTTTTCCTTTCTATTGAAATTGTGTCTTCTAAACTTATCCTTTTCATCATCATCTGATCTCTTATAGTCTTCTTTATAAGTGCAACTTGAAGCATGATGTCCAATTCTACCACAAGAACAATATTTCAGAGGTAACTTACCTTTGCATTTTCTAGTGCCTCACTATAATCTTCTCACAAAAGTTTCTTTAGCTTCATCTAGATCTCCCCTGTATTTTGAATCATCTCTTCATCAAATGTTGCTTCTTTCTTTTCTATTTTTCTCTTTTTCCATTTCTAAAATCTCAAAGATGCTAAGGTACCAATAAGCTAATCAATGGTATACTTAACCGAATCATTTCTCTTTTGTATAGCACATCTTTGTGGCTTGTAGGATTCAAGAAAAGTTAGCAAGATCTTATGCACATCATCGCATTCCTCCAAATGTCCACCGGTAGCTCTAATGCCATCAACAAGATCATTCACTCTATTAATGTAGTTCTCAACAGTTTCATCTTCAAGCATTCTTAGGTACTCATACTTTTGTCTTCAAATATCCTTCATATTCCAAACACAACTTATTCCACATAACTTTAGTTTCCTTCAATCCTTTTACTTTTCCAAACACTGAATCACTTATACAGTTGATGATTATAGCACTAGCCTTTGCATTAGCCTCCTTCAACTTTATCTCATCCTAAGTTTAAGCACCACCCTACAGAGGTATCTATTCAATTTGAATAATTTCCAAACTTCCATTTTGTAATGTCTCCAAATGCAACTCCATTCTCTCTTTCTAGTATGGAAATTTTGTGCCATAAAAGATAGAAACATTGTAATGCATGTCCTACATCATACCAGATCTACCTCAAGTGGTTAAGCTTACTCAAGAGGAACCTTTCTCTGATACCAATTGTTGAACCCAAGGTAGGACTAAGAGGGGGGTGATTCAATCCAAACAAATAATTAATGTAGCATATAAATAATTACACAACAATACACTCCAACACATGAACACCAAGATTTTATACATGGAAAAAGCAAACAAGGAAACACCACAGTGAGAACTTTCCCACAAAATATATCCACTATGTATATTAAATTACAAAGAAAAGAGCTCACTGCTTCGAACTTGGACATCAAGGCTAACTGCTCATGGTGCAAGATACAAAAGAGGACTTGCAAAAATTGAACCTAACTTCAATAGGGCAAGATACAAAAAATGATATGAGAAGAAGGATCTCTTGATCATGAAGTTGTCCTTAAACTCTGCATCAATTGACCAACATCAACATACACAACTCAAATCTCTACTGCCAACACTCTGTCTCATATCAATAAAACATAACACTTCTTCTCTACTCTTCACCAAACATCACTGATTATCTTGTCATCGTGCATCTACATTCCACACCTCATCGCATACTTAACTCAATCACATTCATCCTTATGTATAGGATAGACCATCAAAGCTTGAACCAAGTTGGGTTGAACCAAAATATACCTTTTGGACCAAAAATACATACCCTGATCCACTCCAAGAGAAAAAGGGGACCAAATCAGATCTTTCAAAGATCAATTCACTTATCTACAATCATCACAACATAACCAACAACATATCCACACACTACATATCCATATAACCAATTAATGATCAAAACATATTGTCCAATGCAAATAACTCAAATACAAATCTCCACACATTATGGTGAGACCCATAACACATCAAACAATCTTCCACAAATCATATATAGAGCTAAGGATAGGTCTCATATAGACTCTCAGAGCTGGCAATGATCAATGCCACAACACTTGAAGAGCACAAAGATGTTTACGGATCATAAAACTATCATATCCATGATACCAAAACTATATCCAATAAATATAACAATGATAATCAACATCAGCAACAATTTCTGGACCTAAACACTTCTGAAAAAACTACTAGAACCACTGCAACATTGATACAACAAGATAACTTTACACCATAGACATTCCAGACCAAACCGGAATAACAAGTTTGACATCAATGACAAGCACATCAACACATACTTCCAATAACCACAATGGTTTTCCTTGCCATAATTTTCTATAAATTAGAGCCATGAGATTCTAGTTTTATTTTGAGTTCTTTCTTATAATAGGTTCTATCAAGTTGATCAAAAGATAGTAGTGAAGATTATTATTATGCATCTCTTTGTTGAAGATTACTAATATACTTTCCATCTTACTCAAGTGATTTTTTTTCTCAAAATGGTTTTTCCATATTAAATTAGTGTCTCCTAAGGTTTTGTAATTTTAAAATTACTATTGAATGTCATATCAGAAATATAAATCTAATTTGGTAATCTTACTTTTATATTTTTAATCAATTACATAATTTATTATTACATCTTTACTTCTCATTATTTCTAAGTGCATTTATCTATCTATTTGAATTTAATCATTTATAGTTTAATCTTTAGTAATAAGGGTTTTCCTATGGTAAGTGGGGATTGTTTCTATTAAGTCATCTTTTTATCCAATTTATCTATTTAGTTGCATGTGGAGGTAGACACATTGAAACAAGGATTTGATTGAGTCAAACCCATATACAACCCCAACAATTTTCATGTCTTAGTGTGTGTAGGTAGTGAACAAGTCTGAGGAGTGTGCAAACCTTTATGGTACATTTCTAATATTTTTTGACTTCTATTCATATGGACTATAGTGAGATACACAAACATCCTGTTAGTGTCTATGGCCAAGGATTTCCTAGTCTGAGAGTAAAAACTTCACATTGTAAACTTTTTATTTATATTGTCAAAATATTTTTACCTTATCATATGTTTTAGATATTCAGTAGTTTCAACTCTTTACAATATTAAAGTAATTTAAATATCCTTTCTTGTATTGTTCTTCATACTTGACCAAAGTGCTAGTTAAGTGAGGTACACAAGGACTATTTGATCATTGAGATCATGTTGTCTTTAAGGTATGTGTAGGGGAAAAAGTGAGACTAAGTATGGAAACCCTAATCCCACTCTCATACACACTCATGGAATACAAAAGAGCCTAGGGAGGTAATGCACGTTAGGTACTTCTTATGAGAAAGAGAGAGTTGTGAATTAGCTCTTAGGTTTTCTATTCCTTTGTTGTAAATGAGAGAGAGGAATGATGCAAAATGTGATCTAACCTAGAAAGTAGGTAAGCAAGCAAATCCTAATCTGAGAATGCAGATCAAAGAACAAGTGATACACTGTTGAAAAGTATAGATCATAAGGCAAAATTAGAGGTGTACCTATGTTTGAAATCTAAGCATAAATGTCTCAAACTAGGGTGCCACACCACTGTCCTGATTCTACAATTCTGGAGTTGCAACTGACAAGAGGGATTTTGAGATCTGGAAGGTATTGTTCTGCCAAGTCCTGCTGATAAAGGGTAGGACCATGGCACCACGCCACTATCTTGGGTAGGACCAAGGCACCATGCCCTTGTCCTTGACAGATTTATGCACTTCTAAGACTTATGGGTGGTGTTGATTCCTGTTCCAAATTTGTAATTGCTTCCAGATTCCTGTTTCCGCACTTGCAATTAAAAAGGGAAGGTTTGGGGTGGCTATATAAGGTTTTGCCATAGTCAAACCCCTGTGTTGGTAATTTACACTTCCATGAATAGCCGATAATGTACTAAAAATGTGTGTGCAAGATCCTTGTGTATATGCAAGATCCTAAGACTGAAAGTAAACAACCTAGAGCAACCCTAAAGAGTAAACCCTAATTGCTTATAATTGACAAAGTAAATGCTCTAAATCCACAATGCAAAGTGATCTAAAGAATGAATATGAATCAAGATTAAGCTTATGCAAAGACATGAGAACAACATGAAACCATACCCAACCCCAAGGGAGAGGTACAAACCAATCGTTAGTCGGTGATCTATTGTTCTTCTACAT
Source organism: Cryptomeria japonica (assembly GCF_030272615.1). Classification (NCBI taxonomy): domain Eukaryota; kingdom Viridiplantae; phylum Streptophyta; class Pinopsida; order Cupressales; family Cupressaceae; genus Cryptomeria; species Cryptomeria japonica. The sequence continues at coordinate 295,997,751 of NC_081408.1, forward strand.
CTTCAAAAGCCCCCAATTAATAAAATGATGCTTGATTAATGTTTGATGGATAAATGATGAATGTTGTTGAAGACTTCAAAGATCTACTCTTTCATTGCAAAGAAGTCTCTAATACTCCAGAAACCTACTCTTGTTAGGTCCCAGAGACAACTAAGCGGGGGGGGGGGGGGTGAATCAGTTGTCTAATAAATTCAAACCAAAAACTAATTAACCAACTTAATGCTTAATACTGGTAAACCAGTTAAGTATGCCGATAGATAGTGTTAATAGTAAATTGCTATACCGGTAAGGATTAATACATGAAACATAAAGATAAAGTCATCCACAACACATGACACCAATATTTGTATGTGGAAACCCTGTAAGGGGAAAAACCACGGTGGGAAACCTTACCCACAATTGGATGATACTACTGCAGATAGTAAGTGTACATAAATGGGGTCTGCACATGCAGAAAGGCCAACAGCTTAGAGCTCACTACTCAATCACAAAATGGGAGTCACACTGACTACAGTTGGATGGTTAAATCCAATAAGAATGTACTGCACAAAATAGCATCTTCATATGCTGGATTCAGTACCAGTGTAATGTTGATATGCTTCTAAAAAAACCTAACTTCACCTTCAAATGATGTCTTCATGTATATCCCTGCTTGATATCACATATATCTTTTCTTAATTCTTTTTCGCACTCCACACTTGATCTTACAAATAAGATCTTACTTTTATACCATACCCTAAAACCAATTTTAGTAGGTCGGTTCTACAAGATATTATAATAAACATTTTACAAACAATATAATATCCGATGCAATAAATGATTGGACAAGTTAGCTTAATGCATTTACATCAATAATAAATCATCTCCATAACGTGCCATGCTGATCTGGAAAAGATAAACCTGTCGGTGTAACCCTAGATAACCTGGACCTATTTGTCCGTAAAAGCAAATATGCAATTATGAATATACCAATGATTAATTTTTCAAAACAAAGTGTCCACATGATGTCTTCAACATTTCCAAGTGTCTTCCATATCATTCTAGGTACCGGTGAACAATATATCATGCCGGTGAACCATATACCAGTAACTATTGCACAGTTTACTTGCTTGCTGGTGAATGTTGTTGGATCTTCAAAGCAGGTGTATTAGTAGGTGTTGACATCAATGACAAAACTATACCAAAATACCAACAATCTCCCCCTTTGGCATTGATGGCAACACAAGATGGAAAAACCATCAAAGTGCCAAAATAGAAATGCCAAATACAGAAACCAACCATCTCCATTTCTCCCCCTGGAAGTAACATGTGTTTATCCAAAGATTATTTTAAATACCAATCTCTCCTTAAATGTGTTTTACAAAATCTCTCCCCAAAATCTCTCCCCAAAAAGATAATGTGTTTTTCATAGATATCTCTCCCCCTTTGACATCAAATGCCAAAGTCACAAAAAATCAAGTTTATACAAAATACGAACCAATTCAATATACCAACTACTCCCCCTGAGAAGTAGCTTCCTCATCAAATACCAGAATAAAAGATTTGTCTTTTTAATTCTATTGGTTGATGACAATAATCAACTGTCTAAGTCTCTACCGGTGGTGGTATGACTCCAAGCTGATCTCTGAGATATTCAAAAGTCTCCGTAGGCAAAGGTTTTGTGAAAATATCTGCAAGTTGTTCTTTAGTATTCACATAAACCAGTTTTATCTCCTTTTCTTCAACTTTTTCCCTTAGAAAATTCAGTTTGATAGAAACATGTTTTATTTTAGAATGTAATACCAGATTCTTAGATATATCAATTGCTACAGTGTTATCACAGTATATAGTAATAGGTTCCTTGCATTTTACCTTTATATCTTTCAACATTTGCTTAAGCCATAATACCTGTGTACATGTAGTTGTTGCTGCAACATATTCTGATTCTGCTGTTGATAAAGATGTACAACTTTGTTTCTTACTCAACCAAGAGACTAATCTCTTTCCAAGAAAGAATGCTCCTCTAGTGGTGCTCTTTCTATCATCTATATCTCCTGTCCAATTTGCATCTGTGTATGCACATAGATCAAAGTTTTCATCTTTAGGATACCATAATCCAAGATTTGTTGTGCCTTGTAAGTACCGAAAAATCCTTTTTACTGTTGATTCATGATTTTCCCTAGGATTACTTTGAAATCTAGAAACAATACATACTGCATTCATAATATCAGGCCTAGTTTGTGTCAAATACAGTAAACCTCCTATCATAGATTTGTATCTAGTTGGATTAACAGGTGTAGATTCATCCCTTTGAGATAATTTGTCATTTGTAGTCATAGGTGTGCTTACTGGTTTAGAGTTCTCCATCCCAAATTTCTTTAGTAATTCTTTCAAGTACTTGGATTAACTAAAAAATATACCATTATCATTCTAAGAAATCTGCAAACCTAAAAAGAATTTAATTTCTCCAATCATAGACATTTCAAATTCTTGCTGCATTTCAAGAAAAAATTCCTTACATAATCCATTTTCTCCTCCAAAGATTATATCATCAACAAATACTTCAATAATCAAGATGCCATCATTAGTTACTTTGTAATATAAATTGCTATCTGCATTTCCTTTAGTAAAACCAATCTTCAAAAGATACTTATCCAATCTTGCATACCAAGCTCTTGGGGCTTGTTTCAATCCATATAGTGCTTTTCTTAACCTGCAAACCATATCATTGTCATCTATCAAATAAAATCCATCAGGTTGTTCAATATATACTTCTTCAAGATCTCCATTCAAAAATGTACATTTAATATCCATTTGATAAACTTTGTAATCCTTGTGAGTTGCAAAAGCCAAGAATAATCTAACTGCCCCAATTCTGGCTATCGATGCAAAGGTTTCATTGTAATCAACTCCTTCTTTCTGAGAATATCCCTTACACACTAGTCTTGCTCTATATATGACAACCTTACCATCTTCATTAAGTTTGTTTCTAAATACCCATTTAGTTCCAATTACATTTTTATCTTTAGGCTAGGGAACTAATGTCCAAGTATTATTCTTCTCAATTTGTCCTAATTCTTCTTCCATAGCTTTAATCCAAAAGTTATCTTTGCATGCCTCATAAATAGATGATGGTTCAATTTGAGAAATAAGGCATACCTCTTCATTTGCCAATCTTCCTCTTGTCATAACTCCTTTAAATTTGTTTCCAATTATCTGATCTTCAGAATGATTCAATCTTACATACCGGGGTGTCTTAGTTTGTTGTTGTTCTTCAATTATTGTGGAATCTTCTGATGATACTGGGGTAACTGGATATTCATTTTGTACCGGTGGATTCAGTATAGGTTCATTTGTTATAATTTCTGTTGCCGTTTCAGAGTCTATATACCTTGAAGTTCCTTTAAATTGTTCATCAATCTTTACATTTGTACTTGCAACAATTTTCTGCAATCTTTTATTAAAACATCTATATGCCTTGCTCTTAGATGAATAACCAAGAAATATTCCTTCATCACTTCTAGGATCAAATTTACCAATATACTCATCTCTTCTAATATAACATTTAATTCCAAAAATTCTGAAATATTTAAGAGTAGGAGTATTACCAAACCATAGTTCATGAGGGGTCTTACCGGTTTCACCTTTGATGTGAACTTTGTTGAATGTATAGACAGTAGTGCTAACTACCACTCTCCAATATACATGTGGTAGATTTTCTTCTGATAACATACTTCTAGCTGCATCCAAGATAGTTTTGTTTTTCCTTTCAACAACTCCATTCTGTTGTGGTGTCTAAGGTGCTGATAACTGTCTTCTGATTCCATTCACTTCATAGAATGTATTAAAGTCCTTAGAAGTGAATTCTCCTCCTTGATCTGAACTTAAACATTTGATTTTCTTACCGGTTTCATTTTCAACCATTGCTTTGAATAGTTTGAAATTTCCAAGTGCTTCTAATTTTTCTCTAAGAAAAGTAACCCAACACATTCTAGAATAATCATCAATAATTAGCATGAAATATCTATCACCTTGTAAGCTTCTAGTTCTAGCTGGACCACATAAATCAGTGTGAATTAAATCAAGAGCATTATTGGATTTTTCTGGAATACTTTTGAAACTAGCTCTAACTTGTTTTCCAAATTGACATTCCTTACAAATTGTAATCTGAGGTTTCACAATTTTAGGTAGATCTCTAACTACCTTAGAAGTACTGATTTCTACCATACAATCAAAGTTTACATGACATAGTCTCTTATTCCATAGCCAACTTTCATATATATGTGCAATTAAGCATGCCTTTTGATTGTTATTCAAATGAAAGATATTGCCTCTAGTCTGATTACTAGTTGCAATTTCCAAAGTAGTTCTATTCATGATTTTACATTTTCCATTTTTAAATTGTAACTGAAATCCCTTCTCAACTAATTGACCAACGCTTGAAAGATTATGCTTTAATCCTTCAACATAGTAGACATTGTCAGTGTTATGTTTACCATCAAGAGATATTGAACCCTTACCTTTGATTGAATAGCCTTTGTCATCTCCAAAACTTACTAAACCTCCATTGTATTCTTGAAAGTTCAAGAATTTACCTCTATCTCCAGTCATATGATGTGAGCATCCTGAGTCAATAATCCATTCATCCTTTGCTTCAACTTTAGTTGCTAGGGCTTGTTCTACCGGTTCAGCAGTAGGTGCCAGTTGATCTTCTATTATAGCAACAAAAACCCATCCATTGTCTATTGGATCCTCTTCAGAATCATCAGTCACACATTCATCAGCAATGTAACAAGATTTATCTTTGTTCTTCTTAAATCTGTATCTCTGATTTTCAAGATTAGGCTTGTATGTTCTTCTAGCTTCTTCTCTTAGTCTAGCATGTCTATTAGGGCATCTTGAAGCCATATGACCAATCTTATTGCAGTTAAAACATTTAAAGGGTGCTTTACCTTCATACTTACTTCCAATTGGACCTTTTGGCATTTTCCTTGCAAATAGTGCTTCAAGTTCTTCAAGCTCTTCGTTCTCCTTTCTAGATTCTTCAAGTTCTCTTACATAAAATTCTCTCTAGTCTGATTTGTCAAATGATGGACCAGATGATGTTGATGCTTTAAAGGCCAAATCAGTCTTTATAGTAGCAATAGGACCAAATTCCTCAATTTCAAAAGCTGAAAGTTTTCCAATCAATGTATCCCTAGTTACTGATGTATTAGGCATTGTTCTCAATTCATTTATAGCAGTAACCTTCATTTTATATGCTTGTGGCAAACCTCTTAAGATTTTTGAAAAAATTTCATCCTCACTCAAGGTTCCTCCACAACATTTGATACCCAAAACAATTTCATTTACTCTTTCCATAAAAGCAGAAATCCTTTCATCTTCTTCCATTTTTAGATGTTCATACCTAACTCGGAAGCTTTCAAGTTTTGCAATTTTGACTATGGAATCTCCTTCATTCAGTGTTTCCAAATGATCCTAAATAGCTTTAGCAGTAGACCTATCTGATAATCCCATGATTTGTTGATCTGATAATGCGCTCAAAAGTTCTTCTCTTGCTTTGCAATCATTTTCTTCATCTTTAGCTAAGGTAGTTGGAGTAGTCTGAAAAGCTACATCAGCAGTATAACCATTCTTAGTAACTTCCCAGATGTCTTTACCAATACGATTCAGATGTGTCTCCCTTGTGATCTTCCATATCCCATAGTTGGTTCCATCAAGCTTAGGACTGTCCTTCCTGAAATAATTAGTAGACATTGGATCTCCTCAAGTTGTTAAACTTCTGCAAAAGAGGACTATGCTCTGATACCAATTGTTAGGTCCCAGAGACAACTGAGAGGGGGGGGGGGGGGTGAATCAGTTGTCTAATAAATTCATACCAAAAACTAATTAACCAACTTAATGCTTAATACTGGTAAACTAGTTAAGTATGCTAGTAGATAGTGTTAACAGTAAATTGCTATACTGGTAAGGATTAATGCATGAAACATAAACATAAAGTCATCCACAACACATGACACCAATATTTGTATGTGGAAACCCTGTAAGGGGAAAAACCACATTGGGAAACCTTACCCACAATCAGATGATACTACTACAGATAGTAAGTGTACATAAATGGGGTCTGCACATGCAAAAAGGCCAACAACCTAGAGCTCACTGCTCAATCACAAAATGGGAGTGACACTAACTACAGTTGGATGGTAAAATCCAATAAGAATGTACTGCACAAAATAGCATCTTCATATGCTAGATTTAGTATTGGTGTAATGCTAATATGCTTCTACAAAAACCTAACTTCACCTTCAAATGATGTCCTCGTGTATATCCCTGTTTCATCTCACATATATCTTTTCTTAATTCTTTTTCACACTCCACACTTGATCTTACAAATAAGATCTTACATTTATACCATACCCTAAAACCAATTTTAGTGGGTCGGCTCTACAAGATATTACATTTAGCCCACACTTTAGCAATCATATGACACTACGTGCATATGCAAGTTAAAGTACAGAGAAGTAAACATCATTTGAAAAAGGATATATCCATAAGTTGTTGAATGAAGCCCCCAACGGTATCTGCAGTACACAGTTACGAACCACACCCTACAAAACCACATGTTAGATCAAAAAATCACCTAATTCTTACTAAGGAAGGTGATGAAATTTGTAGGTAGCTATATGCCCCCCTATTTTGACTTGCTTATTTGTGAGGTGAAACAGGGTATCATATTTTCCACAGGGAATTATGATAAAGATTTTGATGAAGTGAGTTCACAACAAGGATTGATTACTTATCCAAGAACATTATGGAACTAACGTGGAGTGAGAGGATGAACTCATGATTCGAATGCCACCGACGGTGCAAGAATTGGAGCTTCCGAGCTCAAGATATGATAGATTGAAGAAAAAGTGCAGAAATTAGGGTTTTAACTTAAAAACATAAAGTCAAATAGTGCATAACACATAAATATGAAAGTGACACCTTCATTTGTCACTTTATAACTTTTTGGCACTATTCGCTATAGAGGAGCCCACATACAAGCCATTATGCCTTGACATCGACTTGAGCGACCTACACAGATGGAGATCCTATGCCAATTCGTACTCGCCGACCGATCGCTTGACGAGGTGAGTTGACTTTTTTTATTGTATTTGACTTTGCCATGTTTTCATAGTTTTCAAAAGTGATGATATCATCACCTAGTCTAATTCAAAGCCCATCCTTTAGAAACCTAGGGGTCCTAGGGCACCCTGGTCCTCCTAGGACACCATGATCCCAAGGGGGCACCATGGTCCCCTCTAGGTGGACAAAGGTGGAGGTCCTACGAGAGAGACTATGACAGATAGAGCGTGACCTAGCAGTATCACAGACATAAGCAACCATATACCGAGGGATCATGATGGAGAGAGATTGTAGGACCTCCTCGTGGTTCGTATCATAATACACCCCCATGGGGCCACCCCCACAACCAGATCAGGAGGGGGCATCTAGCCACCATCCTCCTGCTACTAGTCCTAGGGATGGGAGATGATTTTGATGTATTGATGTATATATAAGGACACTCATGTTTATGTTATTTTTAATGCTTAACAATGTACACATTTCTTAGATTAGAAGTAACATATTGAGTAATGAGCATGCATATTTGATGAGTGATTTCTCAATACTTCATGATTAAATTGATACATGTGATTTATTTGAATAACTAAGTATTTAATCAAATGCTACTTTGATGATGTAAAAGAAGAATGTATTAAGCATGAGAACTATATGACTAATGTGATGTAATTAACTCTAATTAAACACAACATGATATAATTCTACTTAACACATAAGAAATTGTATAACATGATAGCACATATGAAATGTAAATCCATTACAATTTATATAGAAAGAATCCAAGACAAACAATATAGTAATGAAATATGCTTGTCAAGAATGAAGTAATGTAGACCAAACAATACAACATCATGTAAGCTTACATGCTTTAATAAAGACGTGCTAACATATTACCCAATTTTGAAGAAAAAGATGATACAGAGAGAGAACAGAAAGAAGACTAGAAAGAGAGAGAGAAAGAGAGAGAGAGAGAGAGATAGAGAGAGAGAGAGAGAGAGAGAGAGAGAGAAATAACTAGGCATAGTATCTATGAGGGTGTATAGCATTTATGGGTTCCTTGAGAGGTGTACCTTCCACATCTGCTATCCTATAAGCACTTGATCCATAGACCTCCACAGAAATGTATGGTCCAAGCCAATTAGGACTGATTTTTCCTTTCCCCTCAGGTAAGGCATTCATGTTGTGCTGATTCTCATAAAGGACTAAATCCCCTACCGAGAAGGAACGTTGAATAACCTTATCATTGTATCTTTTTTGCAAATTTTTATGATACATTTGAATATGCTCAAGGGTATTTATACATTATTCATCGAGTATCTCAAGTTGTTGAAGTATTTTCTCTCTATAGGAATCATCATCCACTATGTTGTTGGCAATATGAAGGAATTGATTATGTGTTGCATTGATGTTCTGTCATTAATGTCAACACTAACTGTTATGGCTAGTTACCGATAGATAGGTTTTGGTTACTGATAGAAGAACTAGTGTTACCGGTAAGGGTTTAAGGTTTTATCGATAGAGATTTTACTGAAAATCTTTGACATGATGCATAAGTGGTGTTGGTGTGGCTTCTAGATGGAATTCAGTATGCAAAAGGTGATCCTTGATCATACCTCAAATGATTGGAGACATCACTTTGGCGTGGTGGACCTAGATTAGGTCTGGTACCTATCCAAGTTATGGATCGGTATCATGTTAACGTGTTCTCTACACATGACCAGGATGATTTATGGATTGGTTAATGTTGTTTGGTCTAAAGCCGACATGGCATATCATTGTAATATGGATGTATGTAATGATCTTATTGTAATATCATTTAGGTGGCCAACCTAATTGGTTTAGGCCTTAGGGTTTGTATAATTTTTTGTAAGATCTCGTTGTAGATCGTGGGTGTAATGGTTGTGGTCATGGAATGAAATATCATATGCAAAGGAGATTTGCTCGATCATAGGTGATCGAATTGGGTATAAGTAAAAGGTCAAAGGACTTTGGTACTTTAATCAGGCATGGTAGTGTTAGTTTAATCAGTGAGCAACTAAGAGGGGGCGGGGGGTGAATTAGTTGTTAATAGATTATGTCAATCAAACCACTTAATAACCTTTAACTAGAGCATATAAACATTAAATACCGGAATAGAAGAAATAGATATCGATAGACAATACAACTTAACAATAAATCAGATAATAAACACAATGCAACCATACCACATAACACCATTATTTTTACGTGGAAAAACCACAGTGGGAAGCCTACCCACAGTCAGATGATACTTCTGTAGAAAGTATGTGATATAATGGGAAGGCACACTGCCTAGAGCTTACTGCACCTAAATAAGAATGTTATTGGAACTAAATAGGTTTTTAGAAATAAACTAAATGAGGATGGTCAAGTTGTAAGGAGCAAGGCTAGATTGGTTTGTAACAGATATTCTCAAATGGAAGGAATTGATTATGGTGAGACATTTGCACCAGTAGCTAGAATTGAAGTTGTTAGACTATTTCTTACCTATGCAGCATACAAGAACTATAAGGTCTATCAAATGGATTTTAAATGTACATTTTTGAATGGTGAATTTGAGGAATAAGTATATATTGAGTAGCCTGATGGATTTTCACTAACAGATGACAAAGATATGGTTTGCGGGCTAAGGAAAGCATTATATGGATTGAAACAAGCTCCTAGAGCTTGGTATGCAAGGTTGGATAAATATCTTTTGAAGCTTGGTTTTACAAAAGGCAGTGCTAACAATAATTTATATTACAAGATCATTGATGATGATATTTTGATTATTGAAGTATTTGTTGTTGATATCATTTTTGGAGGTGAAAATAAATTGTGCATGGAATTCTCTAATAATATGAAGGATGAATTTGAAATGTCCATAATTGGTGAGATGATATTTTTCTTAGGTTTGTAGATTACTCAAACTAACAAAGGCATCTTTATTTGTCAAACTAAGTATTTGAGGGAATTATTGAAGAAGTTTGGTATGGATAATTCCAAACCGATAAGTACTCCTATGGTGACAAGTGTGAAATTATCTATCAAAGACACATCTACACTAGTGAATTCGACAAGGTATAAGTCTATGATTGGTGGCTTGTTATATCTAACTCAGACTAGACCGGATATTATGAATATAGTAAGTATTTTTTCAAGATATCAAAGTAATCCTAAAGAAAATAATGAATGTGCAGTAAAGAGGATATTCTGGTATTTGCAAGAAACAACAGAATATGGCTTATGGTATTCTAAAGATGATAACTTCACTTTATGTGCATATGCAAATTCAGATTGGGCAAGAGATACTGATGACAGGAAGAGAACTTCTGGTGGAGCTCTCTTTCTTGGAAAGAAATTGGTTTCATGGATTAGCAAAAGACAATCATGCATTTATTTATCTACTGCAAAAGCTGAATATGTTGCAGCAGCAACTAATTGCACTCAAGTCTTGTGGATGAAGCAAATGTTGAAGGATATCAAGGTAAATTATAGTGAACTGGTAGTTATCTATTGTGATAACTCTGTAGCTATTGACATGTCTAAGAATCTCGTATTTCACTCTAAGACTAAGCACATATCAATAAAATATAACTTTCTTAAGGACAAGGTGGAAGAAAAGGAAGTCAAATTAGTTTATGTGAACACTAAAGAGAAGATTGTAGATATATTCACTAAACCATTGTCTAAGGAATCATTTGAGTATTTGAGACACATGTTAGGGGTATCTACCCCTCTGGCAAAGACTTAAGTGATGTAGGTTGGCATCATTCTGGTATCTATGTCATATCTTTGGCATTGATGTCAAAGGGGGAGAGTTATATGTGAAAAATAATGCTATATGGGAGAGAGATTCAGATCAGTTTCAGATTGGATTGCACTCTTCAGGGGGAGTTGCTGGGATTTCTTAGTTTTTCATTGTTATATCTTCTATGAGAAATTTTCGGCACTTCTTGGCACTTAGATATTTTATTTTTCACATCTAGTGTTGCTATCAATTCCAAAGGGGGGGATTGTTGGCAATATGAAGGAATTGATTATGTGTTGCATTGATTTTTTGTCATTCATGTCAACACTAGCTGTTATGGATGGTTATCGACATACATGTTTTGGTCACTGGTAGAAGAACTAGTGTTACCGGTAAGGGTTTAAGGTTTAACCGATAGATATTTTACTCAAAAATCTTTGACATGATGCATAAGTGGGGTTGGTGCAACTTCTAGATGGAATTCAAGATGCAGAAGGTGATCCTTGATTGTGCCTCGACTGATTGGAGACATCGCTTTGGCGTGGTGGATCCAGATTAGGTCCGGTACCTATCCAGGTTATGAATCGGTATGTTTGTTGGCTTGATGATGATTGTAATATATTCATCATATGTTGTCATTGATGAAACACATACACACACATGTTTATATTGACTACCAGCGTAACTTCAATTGTTTACACTATCAACTGGTATACTTAGTGGTTAATCTCTAACTGGTACTTTGTGATAACCGGTATGTGCATAAGAGACATTCTATGGTTATACTAAGTCGGCATCAAGATGAAGATCAAGATGGAGATCAAACAGAGATCATGACAATAAATTCAAGGATAACGATTTATATGTTTTACTTAAACTGGTATTTGATTGTTCCAACCAGTATTCAGTAATTTTGTGATGAGTTACCACAGATTGTGATGAGTTATCCCACCTACCAACTTTTAGGGGTAATTTTTGTGATGCGTTATGATCATTTGTCTAGATACACTGCACCTAGGAAATTGTGTTATGATTTCTTAAGGCCGACATGAAACCATAATGTCTATATATTGACATCACAATGAATTATTTGATATAAGTGAAAGTGTTATGCTGCGTGAAAAAGGAAAAAGAGTTAAGCTATAGAGTATGAAGAAGAGCAGTGTTGAATATGTTTAGAAGGATTTGATCAAGAAAGTATTGTGCTACTCAAATAGATCAAACCAATCCTATTATTTTCTAACAATTACAGTAGAATCAAATCCCCTAACCAGATAAGCTCTAACAAGATTCAATGTATAAATCCTCTAATAGGGTGATCAATTAGTTTGGATTCAGAAATCCTCCATCAAGGTTACTCCTAACAGGGTACTACCTTTCATAGGGTATAAGCCGATAATCAAGCTTTGGGATCTCTAACAAGATTTGCTCCTAGTAGAGCACTTTGTAGACCTTAATTGGTTAGTTATCTATTACTACAGATAGTTAACTTGTGAGTTCCATCTCATTGTGGTTTTTACCTATTTGGGTTTTCCATGTACAAACACTTGTGTTATGGTGGATGTTTTTCTTTTTGTGGATGTTCTTATATCATTATGGATCACATGCATTGTGTTTAAAAGTTTTGTTATGTTCATCTACCGGTTAGTGTTTAAAGTAGTTTTATTTTTGGTGTCACTGATTCACCCCCCCTCTCAGTGCTTTTCAAGTCCATCAATTGGTATTAGAGCCTAACTTCTTTGAAGCCTAATCTCTTAGAAGGGAGCCTTGAAACCACCATGGGGAACATGATCTACTTCGAGATGGCTAGAGAGCTAGAAGCTAGTAGAGATGAGATTGAAACCCTTAGGGTCAAACTGAAAGCTTCACAAGTCAAAAAGAGAGAGCTAACAAAACAACTATTAGAGATATCTAATAATAGTTCTTCAGATGAGGCCAATATTGATTCTTTAATAGAGGAAGTTGAAAATTTAAACGGTGAGAAACTAAATCTGAGGAGAGAGTTAGAAGGTCTCACTATATGCATGAGTCAGAAACTAGAAGCTAGAAGAGTTGCTAAAGATCTTATCAAGGAAAGAGATCAAGAGATTTCCAAGATCAAGCGGGAAAATGTCACTATGCATGAGCATTTGGTTGCTGAAAGAGAAGAAAAGGAGAACCTACAACTAGATCTTGAACTTGGATCATCTCTGAGAGAGAACTTGTCAAAACATAATGAAGATCTCACAAGAAAACTTACCGAAGTCAATGAGAAATTGGAGAAGTTCAACAGAAGTTCTACCATGAGGGAAGAAAAAATGCAATCACAAAGGATGAAGGGTGATATCTCTAGACTTGGTTTTCACACATCTAAAAAAGGTGAATCCTCCAGTACAAAGAGAAACACTCTTAAGAACAAATATGCTCCTAAGATCAATAAGCCTACCAGTAAGAAGGTCTTTAAACCCATTTGTTTTGTTTTCCATAAACCTGGTCACACTGCAAATGTTTGTAGAGATAAAACCTAACATAAATGAAAGTTACAATACTAATGCTAGGTATGTGTCCAAGAAATTTGAAGGTCATTGCTTCACATGTGGAATGTATGGACATAGATTTGTTGAGTGCAGATATGGAGCAAACAATCATGTACTGTACATGCATCCAAGACCAAATGGTGATTAGATGAGGAATTTTGACAACTGGGTAAACTTGAATGGGAAAAGACCCTATGACAACTAGTTTAGTCCATTTGAGATGAAAATGGTAACAAATGTTATTTGTACCATCTGTAATAACTTTGGTCATGTGTCTATGAACTGTAGAAGAAGAACAAGAAGAGGAAATGTAGGACCTTGGAGATCATCTGGTATGGCCTGTTATCACTGTAACAAACTCGGGCACTTAGAAAAATTCTATAGATCAAGAAATAACAAACTGGTCAATTCTTCTAAGGAACAGAAAAGAAAGCATAAAGTTAATGTTGAAGAAACCAGAGAGGAAATGAACTGGATTTGGAAGGAGAAAAGTGATGACTCACCTAGAGAAGAAACTGTTCCTTCACCCACTGAAGAGAACCTTGCACCGGTGACTAAAGCCTTTTTAATATGGCTAAGGGGAGCTTAACGGTCAAATTACCTTTGGAACCCTTGAGAAAAATGAGCGGTGAAAGAATTTTGAAGCATGAAACTTTGGTAACTTTTTTTCAATATGTTATCGACCGGTTTTTCTCCTTGAGAGGTGAAATTAGGGTTTGTAACCCTAACAGGTGAGCATTTAATGCAGTAGGTAAAAAGGATAAAAGTGAGTTTTTACTTTGTCATTTTTACCCTAACACATTCGAAAAAGAAATTTGGAGCGCTTGCTGAGCTGAGAAAGATTGTTTTGTTGTCAATTTCCAAGTTGCTTTGTGATCTATGTAATCAAGTTGAATTCAAGGTTGCAAAAGATCGAACTGGTGTGCACTTGGACATTCAATCAGTAAATGGGGCAATGTGTGAAAAACAAGGTATTTCTTTGAAAATATTGCTTTGAAGTCTTGTTCATCTACAATGGTATCATATTTAAAACCTGTAGAGAGGTTAATGATTACTTCAAAGCCTATGGAAGCTATAGTTGCTGAACAAATTGTGTCATACAATGCATTGTCACAAGTTCTGAGTGGAGTTTTGGTCAAAGGTGGTTTATCTAGTTATATTGATTGCAAGATAGAAGATCTAGGATCTCTATACATTTATACTCAGTTGAAATCACTTTGTGATGAGAATGGAAAGATTGAAACAAAGTATGCTAGGGTTTTCGAAAAGGGTTTTCATAATGCTACTTACTTTCTTGAAGATTTCAAGGAAAAACATATCAGAATCATTTTGAGTCAAGTTCATGGTGAGAACATGCATTTAGAGAGAACTCGCACAATTACCAAGGAAACCATTCAGGTTATAACTCATTATTTCTCAACCGGTGAAGTACCTGTTCTAAGACAAATTTTAAAAGATACTGTATTCTCTTTAACCAATTCTACTTCTCATAAGTGTGCTTTTTCTATTAACAATATCAAAGACCTTGTTGTGAAACTAGCAGCAATGGTGATAGGCTACCGAGTATTTTACTCCAGTAGACTAAATAGTGTTCCATTAGCAATAGTACACATAGTTTACAAGATGATAGCTGAAAATGCAAATTATGATCTTTGTGAAGCAATTAGAAGACAATTGTTTCTAAATTTGCAATCTATCAAAAAGGACAACAGTCTAAAATTCAAATATGGTCAGCTATTAGTTGGGTTATTCATCTATTTCCAGAACTTTGTACTAGGAATTGGAGACATTGAATGGTCAAAATACCTACCAGTCACTGCACAAATCAAGAACAACATTAAGGTTGTAATAAATACTTTCCCCGTAGCTATGAATAAGTATTTTAATGAATTTCAGAAAAAGATGAACATGAGAATAAGATTGCTTGAATATGTGGTAAGCCATTTTGCAAAAGACATTATTTTTATAGTTACCACTGATTTTTGTTTGATGCAAGCAATTGAGCTAAGAGAAGAAGAAATGGAAGACATGAGTTATGAGGTGAACTATTATCTACTAGTTGGTTATGCTAATATCCTATTAGCATCGTTTAAAGACAAAAATAAGGCAAAATTGGACAATGTGGTAGTCCAAGTTGCACCAGCAGAAACTGGTACTACTCCTATTACTAATGTGAAAGGAAGGAAAAAAGAAGTTTGATGAAGCACCTCCAGTGATAAAGACTACAACGGTAACTTGGAGTATTCAAACCAAAAAGGAGTCAACACCTAAAGTCTATACAAAGAAGGAGAATGCATCAAAGAAGAGAAATCGAGAACTTATTCTCCAACCAGAATCTAAGGGTATAGATACTAAAGAAGAACCTAAGAAGATGAAGGCTACCGGTAGAGTAGAAAAAATAGTTAAGGAAGTGCCAAAGGCAACTGTGCCTATTGATATAGCATCTTACAAGCCTGAAACCCATTTTGAAAGAGCAATGAAGACACTAGGGAGGAATAGGTTTGACAATGTCAAAGAGCATTTTGATTCCTTCACTGAAGATGAGAAGAAGAAAGTCATTGAACAGACAATCACTCATTTGTGTCATTACAATAGATATCCACATGATCTAGAAAAAGGATATCTCAATTTCTTTGTACAATATTCTTTTGGATAAATGGGAGGAAGCTATAAAATTGGAAAAAGAAATCATTGATGAAGTATTTGTATAATATTTTCCTAAATTTTCTAAAGATGAAATTAGTGCTTTATTTGATCAATACAAAGCTCAGTTTATGTTTAAAGAAAGGAGACTGACGTTAATCAGTGGAAAGAGGGTAATTATTAAAACTAAGACCCACCAAAGAGCCTATGAAATCAAAAAGATGGAAGAACTCATCCATTCATCTAAGAATGAGGAAGATGTTGTTGATCAATTGGAAATGGATGAAGAAGAGATTGTTCAAGATGATGAAGTCTATCCTATCAAGAAGAAGGATGACACCATTATTCATGTTGATGAATTTTAGGATTTAGTTGATCTATCTAGAGACATCAATGCACCAAATATGAAGCTTCCTAAAATTACTAATATACAGGTTACCTTAGTTGAGCAACCAACAACTCAACTAAAAGTGGTCAATCCACTGAAAACAAAACAACTGGAGAAACCCCAATCTCCACCGATCTTACAAGATACTCAGAAGGAGTCTACTGAAAAAGTTGTCACACAGTCCTCTGAAAAAGGAAACAAAAAAGAATCAAGAGAAAGCAATCATTAAGGTTGCATCCTCTGAACCAACAAAGCCATTAGTCACTCCATAGATTTCTGAGGATGATAATGATTCATTAGGCATTTCAGGGCCTATTGATGTGGACAACATGAGCACATCTAAAATGATGAAGATTGCTAATGTCATGCAATCTAGGGTGCATAAGAAGAGACTCAAAAGAGCAAAGGATTGAGGCAAAGACAATTCAGACTACAGTAGATATTTTAGCTGGTCTACTACCAAACACTTCTACAGCACATCTGACATCTCCTATTAGCAAACTTGGTTAGTTAGTTGTAGATGCATCTAATCAAATCAAGTCACTTGAAGAAGCTTCTCAGACCTATGCTGAGAAAAATCACAAGAAGTATGGAGAGAAACTGGCAAAGGATATTGATAGTGGAAAAATGGCTCTGTTGCACAATAATTAAGATTTGTTGGGAAAATCTATTGAAACATGAGGAAAGTATCTTGCTTCCACCTCTAATGTTTCTTTATTTTATTTTGACATTTCATAATGACAAATAGAAATAGAGCAAGAGCTGGAAAGGATATGCAAGGCATATTTCCCACTTCAAGACTCTATATTTGCCTTTAACAAATCTGTAGATGATTTGCATAACAGACTGGATATCTATGATAATGAGAAGGAAAAGAGACTCTGGTCTCTAAAGGAACTCAAAAATTTTCTCAAATCACAAGTAGACATACTTCAAAGAGCCTACTCAAATGTAGAAGCTATCCTAGCAACTCCTGAAACCTGCACACTAGATTCCATGGAAGAGTTTTGTTCACAACTGATGTCTACATTTGAGTACACTAAGAATGTGTTGGTGTCATGGAAAAATGCTTTGTCACAATTGAAGAAGAGCTACAATGTTATTTTCATGATAATTGCTTATGCCTGAACTTTGATTCAAGTTTTTCAGTTATTATTGATACAAATTTTCTCTCTGTCTCTCTCTATATATATATTGCTTTTTCAATTTGGTATTGTTGTCAAAGGGGGAATAGAAATATGTATGTGTGTTTTTGAAAATTTTGTATAATGTATGTATTAAGGGGGAGAATGAGTATATGTGTAAATTTTTTATGTAAGCACACTTAGCAGTATTACTATAAAATTTTCTAAGTGTTGCCATCAATTCCAAAGGGAGAGATTGTTGGCTTGATGATGATTGTAATATATTCATCATACGTTGTCATTGATGAAACACATACACACACATGTTTATATTGACTACCGGTGTAACTTCAATTGTTTACATTGTCAATTGGTATACTTAGTGGTTAATCTCTAACTGGTACTTTGTGATAACTGAGATGTGAATAAGAGAAAACCTATGGTTATACTAAGTCAGCATCAAGATGGAGATCATGATAGTAAATTCAAGGATAACGGTTCATATGTTTTACTCAAACTAGTATTTTATTGTTCCAACCGATATTCGGTAATTTTGTGATCAGTTACCACAGATCGTGATGAGTTATCCCACCGACCAACTTTTGGGGGTAATTTTTGTGATGAGTTATGATCACTTGTCCAAATACATTGCACCTAGGAAATTGTGTTATGATTTCTTAAGGCCGACATAAAATCATAATGTCTATATATTGACATCACAATGAATTATTTGATATAAGTGAAAGTGTTATGTTGTGTTCAAAAGGAAAAAGAGTTAAGTTGTAGAGTATGCAGAAGAGCAGTGTTGAATATATTTAGAAGGATCTAATCAAGCAAGTATTGTGCTACTCAGACAGATCAAACCAATCCTGTTGTTTTCTAAAAATTACAAGAGAATCAAATCCCCTAACTGGGTAAGATCTAACAATCTTCAATGTATAAATCCTCTAACAGGGTGATCCTTTAGTTTGAATTCAGAAATCCTCCACCGAGGTTACTCCTAACAAGGTACTACCTTTAACAGGGTATAAGCTTCTAATCAAGCTTTGGGATCTCTAACAAGACTCGCTCCTAGCAGAGCACTTTGTAGACCTTAACCGATCAATTATCTATTACTATAGATAGTTAACTTGCGAGTTCCATCTCACCATGGTTTTTACCTATTTGGGTTTTCCACGTACAAACACTTGTGTTATGGTGGATGTTTTACTTTTTATGGATGTTGTTATATCATTTTAGATCACATGCATTGTGTTTAAATTTTTTGTTAAGTTCATCTACTATTTAGTGTTTGAAGTAGTTTTATTTTTGGTGTCACTGATTCACCCCCCCCTCTCTCAGTGCTTTTCAAGTCCATCAATGCTAACGTGTTCTCCACACATTACCGGGATGATTTATGGATTGGTTAATATTGTTTTGGTCTAAAGATGACATGTCATATCATTGTAATATGGATGTATGCAATGATCTTATTGTAATATCTTTTAGGTGGCTGACCTAATTGGTTTAGGCCTTAGGGTTTTAATAAATTGATGTAAGATCTCATTGTAGATCATGGGTGTAATGGTTGTGGTCATGGAATGAAATATCATATGCGAAGGAGATTTGCTTGATCATAGGTGATCGAATTGGGTATAAGTAAGAGGTCAAAGGCCTCCAGTATTGAGCTTAATCAGGACTGTAATCAGGCATGGCAGTGTTAGGATAACTGATGAATAACTAAGAGGGGGGTGAATTAGTTGTTAATAGATTATATCAATCAAACCACTTAATAATGTTTAATTGGAGCATATAAATATTAAGTACCGGAATAGTAGAAACACATACCCATAAAGAATACAAATTAACAATAAAATAGATAATCAACACAATGCAACCATACCACATAACACCATGATTTGTACGTGGAAAACCCGGAAAGGGAAAAACCATGGTGGGAAGCCTACCCATAGTCAGATGATACTTCTACAGAAAGTATGTGATATAATGAGGGGCCTGCACATGTTGGAAGGCACACTCCCTAGAGCATATTGCTCATTACAAAAGAGTCTCACTGACTACAGAGAGGTTATAACCACCTCGAGATAATTGGACAACAATCCAAAAGAATGAACTGCCAGAGATAGCATCTACCATGCCTGATTACAGTCCCAGTTAAGCTCAATACCAGAGGCCTTTGACCTCTTCTTTAAACCCAATTCAATCCTCACTACTCGACCAAAACTCCTTTGCATATGCTATTACATTTCCATTCCCATATCAAAATCTATAATGAGATCTTCCATCAATTTATACCAACCCTAAGGCCTAAACCAATGAGGTCGAAAACCTAAAATATATTACAATAAGATCATTGCATACATCCATATTACAATGATATGCCATGTCAGCTTGAGACCAAAACAATAATAACCAATCCATAAATCATCTCAGTAACGTGTAGATAACATGTTAAAATGATAACAATCCTTAACCTAGATAGGTACCAGACCTAATTCGGGTCCATCAAACCAAAGCAATGTCTTCAATCAGTTGAGGCATGATCAAAGAACATCTTCAACATCTTGAAATACATCTAGAAGCTACACCAACACAACTTATGCATCATGTCCAAGATTCACAATAAAAGCTCTATTGGTAAAACCTTAAACCCATGTCGGTAAGGGTTTACAAGAGTGTATGATAGCATTGATCACCAAGTCAATACCAAATAACCAAAACATACTCCAGGAACATGTAACACATAAAGTCAAACATACTTCATTGATCCAAACATGATGGAAGTGTCCAATAGATAGTCCCTTCTACCGGTAACACTAGATCTTCTGCCAATAACCACAACTAGTGTTTGTTAGTTAAATGAGAGGGGGGTGAATCAGATAAACTCACAATACAATATTCTAATCAGATTCAACCTTGGTAAAACTTACTTGATATGCAACTATGACTGTAAATCATTCAAACTCATAAACTGATAAACTTGAAACATCAAAACACATTTAACCCCAGATTCAACGTGGAAACCCTAATAGGGAAAAACCAATGTAGGATTTCAGACTCACAAAGAAAATATGCTCTTCTAGAGTATGCTTGGTTAAAATCCAATCCTATTAAAGATTACATAAACACATTGCTAAATGTGTCCCGGTCAAGGGATTTCCCTCAGATCTATCAGAATCTTGCACTTTGTTAGAAGTGACCTTGTCAAAGGATTTCAAACACTCAATTAGAATGTTACCTTGCTAGAGGATCTACAAATAAGTTTGTTAGGTCCACTTGGTTAAGAGATTTCCTGTCACTTACAAAAATAAATAATAGTAATAAAATATATCTGCAACTTCACATTTGAAATGTTATAGCAGACTCTATGTGCTCAAAATAATCTTGTCATAAGACTTATCTTCCACCTTGCTGGGCTTCTCACTCTATTCTTCAATCAGATCTTCAATCTTTTGTACTTGGTAATCACTTCTGCAACATCACTTCTCTTCTATTTGCCTGCATACTTTGTTCATCAACTTTTCTTTATTTATAAGTAATACCTAACCGCTTAATCTCCTTAATCACATTTCCCATGATTAATATTAGCCATCAGATCTTCAAACTTGACTAGGTTCATTGAATCCTTTGAACTAAAAAATGTTTTATCTTGTCTTGAAACTTTATATTCCTTCCTTGGTACTTGTGCTCAGTTATGACCGTTCAATCTGTGTTGTAGATCTAACTCTTGAATTTTCATTGCCGTTGATCCTTAACAAACTTCTTGCACAACATTCCAATCTTCTATAAATCTCTAGCTCATTGGCATCCTTCATTTAATAATGTATTTATTCATCCAATGCATTTTGTTACTGTTCGGTTGATACTCGGTTAATTCTGAACTTTATTCGGTAGACATTCTGTATTTGTCTCGGTTACTGTCTTGGTAGCTTTGCTTGCTGACGATGCTCACTAACTTCTTTCTTCTTTAACCAACACCGATAACCTTGGAGTATACCGACTGGCTCTCTACTTGGTAAAATAGAATAGTTTGAAACCTTTACTCATTCTATTGCATGAAATCTTTTCTCCTTCTTATTCAGTCTTTGAATACACATATATAGGATATCAAAACAATCAAAATATCATAATCTCATCACTGTCTAATTCGGTAATAGTTTCCCATTGAATAACTTATTACTCCCCTTCATTTTCACATTCTTTCTGTGTCACTTATCGACAACTTTATACTCATCAAAACATACTCTTTAAGATATGGCAACATCATACTGAATCAGAAAATCAATTGCTTGACATCAATGACAAAATAATATTATTAAGACATTAATCATCCTTTATCAATTATACCATCAATCTTCAACAACCTTCTCAATATCATCATACCAACAAACTTATTGTAATGCCAACAATCTCCCCCTTTGGCATTGATGGCAATACCAACTTGATTTATTCCAATTGATTCAAACTGCTATTATTCTTCTCCTATTATCCTTGAGCTGTAAACTTCTCTTGTAATCTTCTCCCCCTGTCATTAGTCTTCTCCCCTTTGACAACAATGCCAAAAGTAAAACTAATCCATGATTACTTCCCCTTTGAAGTAATTTCCTTGCTGTTAAAACATATACAAATGTATCATCTTAGTCTCGGTCAGAGCATCTTGTCTGCATTCACTATTTCCTGCACAACTTTAGACAACCTCCTAAAGTGTGTAAATCAGCATCAACTCACAAATAGTATTCGGTAGAGTCATAGAATTGATGCTTTCACCGAACTCTGTTAGTGAGTACTAGATAGGGGTAGGACCCCTAACTTACTTTTGAGATACTCAAAAGTGTCCCTTGGCAATGGCTTTGTGAAGATGTCTGCTATTTGTTCCTTTGTGCTAACATATTCCAGTACAACTTTCTTTTCTTGAACTTCTTCTCTTAGATAATGATACTTTATAGAAATATGCTTTGTCTTAGAGTGCATTACCAAATTCTTTGAAATATTAATAGCACTTGTATTATCACAAAATATAGTTACTGGCTTGGTAGCTATCTCATTCATACCTTCCAACAGTTGTTTGATCCATACTATATTGGTACAATTCAATGTTGCAGCAACATATTCAGCTTCAGCTATTGACTGTGAAATGCATCCTTGTTTCTTGCTAAGCCAACTCACTAGTCTTTCTCCCAAAAAGAAAGCTCCACCGCTCATGCTTTTCCTGTCATCAATGTTTCCTGCCCAATCAGCATCAGTATAGACTTTTAAGTCAAAATCATTCCTCTTTTTATATAGCAAACCATAATCTTCAGTGCCTCTCAAGTATCTCAAAATTCTCTTGATTCTTGTCATATGGGTTTCTTTGGGATCTGTAGAAAATCTTGCAGCTATACCTACTGCATGTGCTATATCAGGCCTGCTGTGAACTACATATTGCAACTTTCCAATCTTAGATCAGTAAAGTGTTTCATCAACAGATGCAGATTCATCATTCTTTGATAGTTTACAATTAGTAGTCAGAGGAGTACTTACAAGGTTAGAATCCCCCATTCCAAATTTCTTCAAGATTTCCTTTATATACTTGGATTGAGTAATGAAAATCCCATTTTTCATTTGCAGTATTTGTAAACCTATAAAATACTTTATTTCACCAATTAATGACATCTCAAATTCTTTGCACATTTCATTTCCAAAGTTGTTACATAAAGAATCATTTCCACAAAAAATAATATCATCAACAAATATGGCTGAAATCAGTATTCCATTATCCTCATCATTCTTCATATACATGTTGTTTTCACTAGTCCTCATAAATCCAATCTTGATTAAGTAAGAGTGCAACCTTTCATACCATGCTCTAGGTGCTTGCTTTAGGCTATATAAAGCTTTGTTCAACTTACATACCTGATCTTTATTCTTCTCTTCAATAAATCCTTCAGGCTGTTAAATATAGACTTCTTCTTCTAGCATACCATTCAAAAATGCAGATTTAACATCCATTTGATATACCTTGAAATTTTTGTAAGCAGTATATGCCAACTATGTTCTCACTCCCTCAAGTCTTGCCATAGGTGCAAAAGTCTCACCATAGTCTATTCCTTCTTCTTGAGCATAACCTTTGCAAACTAGCCTTGCTTTATTCTGAATGACCTCACCTTTTTCATTTAGCTTATTTCTGAAAATCCACTTTGTACCGATTACATTTTTCTCTTTTGGTCTTGGGACCAGTGTCCATGTTTCATTTTTCATGATTTGTTCAATCTCTTCTATCATAGCATTCACCCAATCTTCATTTCTTAATGCCTCTTTTACTATCCTAGGTTCAAACTCGGATATCAAACATGTGTTCTGTCTTAGTTTGTTCCTTGTCATCACTGGAGCATCCTTATCTCCTATAATCTAACTTGATGCATGATTTCTTCTGACATATTTTGCTAATATAGGCTCGGTAGGCTCTGTATGATCTTCTTCATCACTCGATAACTGAGTATTTTCTTCATCGGCTTTCTCGGTAAGATTTCTTGGTTGTACATATACAAACTCTTCATAATCTTCTAGTTCTTTGGAATTTCCTTCATCATTCCTTTCTACAAATTCATCAATTTTCACATTTGTACTTTCCACTATTTTGTTAGATGATTTGATCAGACATTTAAATGCTTTACTCCTAGAGGAATAACCAAGAAATGTTCCTTCCTCACTTTTCTGATCAAATTTTCCATTTCTGTCATCTTTGTGAACATAACATCTACTTCCAAATATTTTAAAATAACTTACATTTGGTTTCTTGTCATACCAGATTTCATATGGTGTCTTCATAGTTCCTTTCTTCAGTTGTACTCGGTTCATGGTGTAAACTATAGTGCTTATTGCTTCTCTCCAAAATATTTGAGGTACTCTCTTTTCTATCATCAAAGTTTTGGCACAATCTACAATTGATTTGTTTCTTCTTTCAGCTATCCCATTTTGTTATGGTGTTCTCAGTGTAGAGACTTGTCTCTTTATACCATGATCATTGCAAAATAAGTTAAATTCATCTGAAATGAACTCTCCTCCTCTATCAGATCTTAGACATTTCAACTGTCTTCCTGTTTCTTTTTCAACTCTTGCCTTATACCATTTGAACTTTTGAAAGGCTTCTGATTTCTCTTTTAAAAACATAACTGACATCATCCTTGAGTAATCATCCACAAATAATATGAAGTATTTATCACCATAATAACTTTGAACTTTCATAGGACCACAAAGATCAATGTGCACAAGATCTAAAATTCCTTTAGAAGTGCAAGACTTACTTGTAAAGCTTGATTTTGTCATCTTACCCATTGGGCATCCTCGACATATTGCATTCTCAGGTTTTTCCAAGCTCGGTAGACCTCTTACTCGGTGCTTCTTACTTATTTTGATTAGGTTATCAAAATTTACATGACAAAACCTTTTATGCCATAACCAGGTATCTTCTATTTTTGCATACTGACAATTGTTCAGAGTTGAGTCAAGATGAAATGTAGTACCTCTTATTTGAGTCCCAGTAGTAGCCAACTTTCCATGTTTGTCATGAACTTTGACAATTCCTTTTTGAAATTATATTCGGTATCATGTATTGTTTAGCTGTGCTACACTCAACAAATTGTATTTTAGACCTTCAACCCAATATACATCATCACATTTAGCATTGTCAATAAGTGTGATAGATCCTTTACCTTTCATAGGACATGGTGCATCATTACCAAATCTTACATAACCTCCATCATAATCTTCTAATTTAACAAACTTGTGTTTATCACCTGTCATGTGATGTGAGCATCCACTATATATGATCCAAGAATCATTATTATTTGTGTGTGATATTAAGGATTTTTCTTCATACCTTTCTTCATCTGATCCATCTTTGACAACCACATATACAACTTCCTCTGTCTTAGTCCCATCAGATTTATCATCATTGGATTCCTCATCAGCTACTAGGCATGTCTTTCTATCTCTCCTTTTGATGTCTCAGTGCCCTCTATATTGGTTGTCTTTCTGTCTATCATCTCAGTATTCTCTTTTTTCACTAGATTCTTTGTCAGGACAGTTAGAAGCCATATGTCCAATTTTATCATAGTTAAAACATTTTAAAGGTAACATTCCTTTATACTTACCTTTGCCTCTTGGTAACCTTCTGGTCAATAATGCTTCAAACTCTTCTTGCTTTTTGATTTCCTCACATAGTTTGTGTACTTCTTCCATGTTTTTGTGAAATCTCTCACTTGCTCCACTGTGATTTCCTTCAGCATACTTATACATTCTATCATTGTAATCATTATATTCATCAAGATGAAAAGAACTGAATGCATATTCAACTTTGTTTACTGAAGACCCACTATTATCAAAATTACTTAGCTCAAAAGCATGTAGCTTACCGATAGTAGCATCCAAAGAGACTATCATGTTTGGTATAGATCTTAATTCATTAATTGCAGAGACTCGAATGGCATACGTAGGTAGAAGTGTTCTCAGCAACTTACTTGTTACATCCTTTTCTTCAATAGTTCCTCCTGCTCCTTTGATTTGATTGACAGTTTCCTTTAACCTTGTACTGTATTGGATTATGTTCTCACCTTCATTCATTCTCATGGATTGAATTTGTCCTCTTAGACTATCTACTTTTTCTCTTTGAACATATTCATCACCACCATATACAGATGTAAGCTTATTCCACATAGCTTTGGCATCATTACAACCTTCTAGATCATTAAACTCTGAGTCGGTCAATGCTGATGTTATTTCAATCATTGCTTGAATGTGTTCTTGCTTTACCTTTATTTCTTCCATTGTCATAGGGTAGGTGCTAGGTGCAGTGTAATCATTCTCCAGATAATATGTTGCATATTCTCCAATTCTTGATAAGTGCACCTTCATTCTTTTCTACCATGTGGTAAAACTTGACTTGTTCAACTTTGGTGCATCCCTTTTATACATCTTCGGATCTTGCCTCAAGTTCCTTTAAACTTTTCTTTTGGAGTTCTACCTCTAATACCAATTGTTAGTTAAATGAGAGGGGGGGGTGAATCAGATAAACTCACAATACAATGTTCTAATCAGATTCAACCTCGGTAGAACTTACTTGATATGCAACTATGATTGTAAATCATTCAAACTCATAAATTGATAAACTTGAAACATCAAAACACATTTAACACCAAATTTAACATGGAAACCCTAATAGGGAAAAACCACTGTAGGATTTAGGACCCACAAAGAAAATATACTCTTCTAGAGTATGCTCAGTTAAAAGCCAATCATGTTAAAGATTACATAAACACATTGCTAGATGTGACTTGGTCAAGGGATTTCCCTCAAATCTATCAGGATCTTGCACTTTGTTAGAAGTGACCTTGTCAAAGGATTTCAAACACTCAATTAGAATGTTACCTTGCTATAGGATTTACAAATAAGACTGTTAGGTCCACTCGGTTAAGAGATTTCCTATCACTTACAAAAAATAAATAACAGTAATAAAATATATCTGTGTTGTAGATCTAACTCTTGAATTTTCATTTCCATTGATCCTTAACAAACTTCTTGCATGACATTCCAATCTTCTATAAATCTCCAACTCATTGACATCCTTCATTTAATAATGTATTTATTCATCCAATGCATTATGTTACTGCTCGGTTGATACTCGGTTAATTTTGAACTTTATTCGGTAGACATTCTGTATTTGTCTTGATTACTATCTTGGTAGCTTTTCTTGCTGATGATGCTCGGTGACTTCTTTCTTCTTTAACTGACACCGATAACCTTGGACTATACCAATTGGCTCCTTGCTCGATAAAATAGAATAGTTTGAAACCTTTACTCATTCTATTGCATGAAATCTTTTCTCCTTCTTATTTAATCTTCGAATACACATATATAGGATATCAAAACAATCAAAATATCATAATCTCATCACTCTCTAACTCAGTAATAGTTGCCCATTGAATAACTTATTACTCCCCTTCATTTCACATTCTTTCTATGTCACTTACCGACATCTTTATACTCATCAAAACATACTCTTTAAGATATGACAACATCATACTGAATCAGAAAATCAATTGCTTGACATCAATGACAAAATAATATTATTAAGACAATAATCATCCTTTATCAATTATACCATCAATATTCAATAGCCTTCTCAATATCATCATACCAACACACTTATTATAATGCCAACAGTGTTGACATCAATGAAAAAATATCAATGCAACACATAATCAATTCATCCATAATGCAAACAATCTCCCCCTTTGGCATTGATGACAACACTAGAAGTGAAAAACATCTAAGTACCAAGAAATTCCAAATAAGTCTCCCCTTGTGGAAGACAACCAACAATCTCTTGAATATCAATAACTCTCCCCCTGTGAATAATATGTTTGTAAAGTTTTGAATTTATTTTTCACACCACTATCACTCCCTGCTTGACATCAATGCCAGAAATCTACCAAAAATATCAAAGTAATGATATAAGCTTCTAAATCTCAAAATTGACTACTCCCCCTGAGTAGTAGCACCACTCATCAATGCCGAAATGAATAGTATCTCTAATAATTCATGTCGTACTGATGCCAAATTGCATCAATCAAGTCTTTGATGGAGGGATAGAAACCCCTAACCTATCTCTCAAATACTCAAATTATTCCTTAGATAGTGGTTTAGTGAATATATCTGCAATCTACTCTTTAGTGTTCACATAAACCAATTTGACTTCTTTTCCTTCCACCTTGTCCTTTAGAAAGTTATACTTTATTGATATGTGCTTAGTCTTAGAGTGAAATACTAGATTCTTAGATATGTCAATGGCTACAGAGTTATCAAAATAGATAACTACCAGTTCACTACAATTTACCTTGACATCCTTCAACATTCGCTTCATCCACAAGACTTGATTGAAATTAGTTGTTGTTGCAGCATACTCAGCTTCTATAGTAGATAAAGAAATGCATGACTATTTTTTGCTGATCCATGAAAACCAGTTTCTTTCCAAGAAATAAACCTCCACCAGAAGTGCTCTTCCTATCATCAGTATCTCCTGCCCAATCTAAATCAGTATAAGCACATAAAGTGAAGTCATCATCTCTATAATACCATAAGCCATATTTTGTTGTTCCTTGCAAATACCGGAATATCCTCTTTATTGCACATTCATGATTTTCTTTAGGATTACTTTGATATCTTGAAACAATACTCACTGCATTCATTATATCTAGTCTAGTTTAAGTTAGATATAACAAGCCACCAATCATAAACTTATACCTTGATGAATTTACTAGTGTAGATGTATCTTTGATAGATAATTTCTCACTTGTCACCATAGGAGTACTTACCGGTTTGGAATTATCCATACCAAACTTCTTCAACAATTCCTTTAGATACTTAGTTTGACAGATAAAGATGCCTTTGTCAGTTTGAGTAATCTGCAAACCTAAGAAAAATTGCATCTCACCAAGCATGGACATTTCAAATTCATTCTTCATATTATTAGAGAATTCCATGCACAATTTATCTTCTCCTCCAAAAATGATATCATGAACAAATACTTCAATAATCAAAATATCATCATCAGTGATCTTATAATATAAATTACTATAAACACTCCCTTTAGTAGAACCATGCTTCAAAAGATATTTATACAACATTGCATACCAAGCTCTAGGAGCTTGTTTCAATCCATATAAAGCTTTCCTCAATCTGCAAACCATATCTTTATCATTTGTCATTGAAAATCCACCAAGTTGTTCAATGTATACTTCTTCCTCAAGTTCACCATTCAAAAATGCACATTTAACATCCATTTGATAGACCTTATAGTTCTTATAAGCTACATAGGCAAGAAATAGTCTAACAACTTCAATTATAGTTGCAGGTGCAAATGTCTCACCATAATCAATTCCTTCCATTTGAGAATATCCTTTACAAATCAATCTTCCATATATTTTAACCAATGTTCATCTTTACAAGCTTCAATAACAGATGTCGGTTCAATTTGAGAAATAAGACATACCTCTTCATTTGATAGTCTTCTTCTTGTCATAACTCTATTTTTTCTATCTCCAATGATTTAATCTTACATAAGTTGGTGTCTTTTGAACTTCATGTTCACTATTCTGATCATCAGTCATAGTTGAATTTTTTGATTGTGCTGGTGTAACTGTCTCAATTTCTTGTACCGGTTGAGGCATTGTCGGTTAAGTTATGATCATTTCCACTATTGGTTCCCTATCATATGATATAGATTGATTTTTTTATTGCTCATTCACTTTCACATTTGCGCTCTGCATAATTTTCTACAATCTTTTGTTATAACATCTATATGCTTTGCTTTGAATTGAATATCCAAGAAATATTCCTTCATCACATCTAGGATCAAACTTCCCAATTGAATCATCCCTTTTGATATAGCATTTACTTTCACAAATTCTAAAATATTTAATAGTAGGTGTATGTCCAAACCATAATTCATGAGGGGTCTTACCAGTTTCACTTTTGATGTGAACTTTGTTGAGTGTGTAGATTGGTGTACTCACTACTTCTCTCTAGTAGATGTGAGGCAATTTGGCTTCCATCATCATGGATCTTGTTGCATCCAAAATTTTTATATTCTTCCTTTCCACTACTCAATTCTGTTGAGGAGTCCAAGGTGCAGATAATTGTATCCTAATTCCATTTATCTCATAATAACTGTTAAATTCATGAGAAGTGAACTCACCGCCTTGATCTGATCTTAGACATTTGGTTTTCAATCTAGTTTCTATTTCTAACTTTGCTTTAAAGATCTTGAATTTCTCAAAAGCTTTAGACTTCTCCCTTAGAAAAGTCAACCACATCATTCTAGAATAATCATCAATTATTAGCATGAATAACCTATCACCTTGAAAGCTTCTAGTCCTTGTTGGACCACATAAGTCATTGTGAATCAAATCAAGGACATCATTAGATTTATCATGTATTCTATTAAAAGAAGTTCTAACTTGCTTTCCCAATTGACATTCCTTACATACCGGATTATGAGGCTTCATAATCTTAGGTATATCTCTAATTGCCTTAGTTGAACCAATCTTAACAATATAATCAAAATTAATATGGCACAACCTCTTATGCCATAGCCAACTCATAAATATGACCAATCAAACATGTCTTATTACTAGTGTTCAAGTGAAAGATATTACCTCCAGTATGAATACCGGTTGCAATCTCCAAACTAGTTTTGTTAATGATTTTGCATTTTATATCTTTGAATTGAAGTTGGAATCCCTTGTCCACCAATTGACCAACACTCAAAAGATTATGCTTTAAACCTTCTACATAATAGACATTATTAGTATTATGCTTACCATCCAAAGAAATAGTACCTCTACCTTTGATCATACATGCTTTGTCATCTCCAAATCTGACTTAACTACCATTGTATTCTTGCAGGGATAGAAATTTCCTTTTATCTCTAGTCATATGATGTGAGCATCCACTATCAATTACCCATTCATCCTTATCTTCAACTTTTGCTGCCAAGGCCTTTTCTTCATTCTTGATAGTCGGTTCCTATTCATCTTCCTTTAAAGCATAGAACACCCATTCCTTTCCATTGTAGGATCCACTAGAAGAATTTGATGTCGATTCATCCTCAGAGTCATCACTTACTCCTTCCTCATCTGCTATGTAGCATTATATTTTTCTCTTGAATCTATATCTGTTCTGATTAGGCTTAAATGATTTCTTAACTCTCTCTTCAAATCTTGCATTTCTTTCAAGACATCTAGATGCAAAATGACCAATCTTATTACATACAAAACATTTAAAAGGTTCTTTTCCTTCATACTTACTTCCTGTCGGTCTTTAGGTACTCTTCTAGCAAATAGGGCTTCAAGTTGCTCAAATTCTTTACCCTCTTTCCTCATATCTTCCAATTCTTTTGCATATAGGTCTTTCCAATCATTCTTGCCAGTAGATGATGATGATGCATGAAAAGTAGGTTCAGACTTTGCAGCTCTAGAAGGTCCAATTTCTTCAAGCTCAAAAGAAAATAATTTCCCAATCAGTGTCTCTGTTAACTGAAGTGTTTGCCATTATTCTCAATTCATTAATTACAGTTGCCTTCATCTTGTAAGCCGGTGGAAGGGCTCTCAAGACTTTGGAAACTATCTCATCTTCACTCAGAGTTCCTCCACAATATTGAATTCCCATGACAATCTCATTTACTCTTTCCATAAATGTAGCAATTCTTTCATTGTCATCCATCTTCAAGTTTTCATACCTTACCGGGTAACCATCAAGTTTAGCAATTTTGATAGTAGGGTCACCTTCATTCAGAGTTTTCAATTTATCCCACATAACCTTTGTTGATGATTTATTAGTCAATCCCATGATTTATTAATCAGTAAGTGCAGACATGAGGGATTCTCTAGCTCTGCAATCATTTTCAATATTTTTGTCCAAGTCTGCAGGAGCAAGATTGCCAGATGCCAGATCATAAGGTGTGTATCCTTTCTCAGTGATCTCCCAAACATCCTTGCCAAGACATCTAAAATGAGTCTCCATTCAGATTTTCCATATCCCATAATTTGTTCCATCAATCTTAGGGATTTCTCTTCTAAAAATAGTTGCCGGTGGATTTGAAGTGTTAGTTGCCATAGGATCTTTCTCAAGCAGTTAAACTTCTACAAAAGAGGACCAAAGCTCTAATACCAATTGTTAGGATAATTGGTGAACAACTAAGAGGGGGGGGGGTGAATCAGTTGTTAACAGATTATATCAATCAAACCACTTAATAACCTTTAACCAAAGCATATAAACATTAAGTATCAAAATAGCAAAAACAAATATTGGTAGACAATACAAACTAACAATAAAATAGATAATCAGCACAATGCAACCATACTGCATAACACCATGATTTGTATGTGGAAAACCAGGAAAGGGAAAAACCATGGTGGGAAGCCTACACACAGTTGAGTGATACTTCTGCAAAAAATATGTGATACAATGAGGGGCCTGCACATGTAGGAAGGCACACTTCCTAGAGCATACTGTTCATTACAAAATAGTCTCACTGACTACAGAGAGGTTATAACCACCTCGAGATAATTGGATGATAATCCAAAAGAATGAACTCTCAAAGATAGCATCTACCATGCCTGATTACAGTCCTAGTTAATCTCAATACCGGAGGCCTTTGACCTCTTCTTTAAACCCAATTCGATCCTCAATGATCGATCAAAACTCCTTCGCATATGATATTACATTTCCATTCCCATACCATAATCTACAATGAGATCTTACATCAATTTATACCAACCCTAAGGTGTAAACCAATTAGGTCGGCCACCTAAAAGATATTACAATGATATGCCATGTCGGCTTGAGACCAAAACAACAATAACCAATCCATAAATCATCTGGTAACGTGTAGAGAACATGTTAACATGATACCGGTCCATAACCTAGATAGGTACTAGACCTAATTTGGGTCCACCACGCCAAAGTGATGTCTTCAATCAATTGAGGCACGATCAAAGAACATCTTCAGCATCTTGAAATCCATCTAGAAGCTGCACCAACACCACTTATGCATCCTGTCTAAGATTCTCAATAAAAGCTCTGCCAGTAAAACCTTAAACCCATGCCAGTAAGGGTTTACAAGAGTGTATGATAACATCTATCACCAAGTCAATACCAACTGACCAAAACAAACTCGAAGAACATGTAGAACATAAATCAATCATACTCCATTGATCCAAACATGTCGGAAGTGTCCAACAAATAGTCCCTTCTATTGGTAACACTAGATCATCTATCGGTAACCAAAACCTGTCTTCTGGTAGCCAACCATAAAAAATAGTGTTGACATGAATGACAAAACATCAATGCAACACATAATCAATTCATCCATAATGCCAATAGGTAGATGTTATCTCTGGGAGTTCATTTTTTTATATTATTGTCCAATTATCTTGAGGTGGTTATAACCTCTCGGTAGTCAGTGAGACTCCTTTGTAATGAGTAGTACACTCTAGGCATTCTTCCTTCCTACATGTGCAGACTACTTATTGTATCACATACTTTCTGTAGAAGCATTATCTGACCGTGGGTAGGCTTCCCACCATGTTTTTTCCCTTTACCAGGTTTTCCATGTACAAATCATGGTATTATGTGGTATGGTTGCATTGTGTTAATTCTCTATTTCATTCGTAAGTTTTACTGCTTACTAGTATCCATTTCTTCTATTCCCGTATTCAATGGTTATGTGTATTGGTTAAAGATCATAAAGTGGTTTGATTAATATAATCTGTTGACAACTGATTCACCCCCCCCACTCTTAGTTGTCCACTGGTTATCCTAACATATGCCCCTAAGAGAAACTCTCAAAGAAGGCATAATGGCGTCAGTGCCATAAACAAGATTATAAGGGGTACACCCTATAGGGACACATACACTCATGCGGTAGGCCAACAAAACATAGGTTAATTGGGTATGCCAATCTTTACCATCCTTGTTTACAGTCTTTCAAAGAATTTGTTCAATTAGCCTATTAGAAGACTCAACTTGACCATTTGATTGAGGATAATAAGGTGTAGAAAATTTATGTTGAATATGATATTTCTTGAGAAAATTCTTCACATCCTTATTTTTGAATGACATTCCATTATCTGAAACTAAGGTGGAAGGTATCCCAAATTGAGAAATGATGTTTTCCAAAATGAATTGAAAAATTACTTCAATGGTAGTAGATGAAAGAGGAACGACTTCCACCCACTTCATAAAGTAATCAGTGGAAATTATGATGAAAGTATGTCCTTGAGATGAAGGAGGAGATATTTTACCATCGAGATCCAAACCCCATGTAGAAAAGGGCCAAGACGCTACTTGTGATCAAATCTATTGGGCAGGGGCATGGATCAAATTGCTATGTTGCTGACACTAATGACATTGTTTAACAAACTCAAAAGAATATTTTTCCATGGTTTCCCAATAATATCCCATTCAGAGCAATCTTTGAACCAAAGACCTACCCCCAAAATGCCCCCACAAGCACCTGAATGCACTTCTTCGATAGTGATAGGGACCTTAGCCTTGTTTAAGCATCAAAGAAGAAGACCATTATAACCTCTCCTATAGAGAACATTAGAAAGGATAATGTATCTAGTAGCCAATGTGTGAACCCTACCCCTAATATTCTTATTCGTAGAGTCAGGAAAGGTACCATCAGTCAAATATCTTATGACATGCAAGTACCATTTGTCAAAATCTATAATGCAACAATATGCCACATCACTAGGATTATTAGCAATAGTCGGGGAAGCAAGGTTGTGAATAGTGAATTGAAGATCTACCAAGGGGTCCTCTAGACACACAAGAGAGGCAACACATGCCATCGCATCATCATGTCAATTATCTTTTCGAGGAATGGGCTCCATGGTATAAGAATTGAATTTTTGTAACAAGGATAAAGATAGATCTTTATATTGTGATAGTTTGTCTTTCTTATCTTGATAAGCTCCCATCACTTGTCTTATGATTAGCTAAGAATCTCCATAAATATGTAGATTTTTCACACTCAATGCCAAGGCTGCTTTAATTCTAGCTATAAGAGCTTCATATTTAGAAATGTTGTTGGTACATAGGAAATTCAGACGATATGATAAAGGAATAGGCTTCTTCTTAGGAGAGATTAAGACCACCCTTGCCCCCAATCCTGTACGACACTTAGAGCCATCAAAGTACAACTCCCAAGTCTCATCAACCTTAATGGAAAGAATGTATTCATCGAGAAAAGACTCTAGATTAGGTAGGGAGAAGGGTGAAGGAGAATCAACTAAGTGATCAGTCAATGCTTGACCGTTTATTTCCTTTTGTGAGGAAAACTTTAGGTCAAACTCAGTCAACATCATAACCCACTTAGCTAAGCATCCGAAAAGATCAGTTTTGGAGAAAAGATATTTAAGAGGATCAAATTTAACGATAACATGAATCTCATCATTCAAGAGATAATGCCTCAAATTTTGAGTTGCAAAGACTAAAGCAAGGCTCTATCTTTCTATCGTAGAATATCAGACTTTGTAATTGAGTAGAGTGTGGCTTATGTAATAAAGTAGGCATTCTCTACCATCCTTATCACATTGTGCCACTAAGGCTGCAAGAGCTTGAGGGGAAGCAGCAGTGTATAGAAGGAAAAGCTTAGTAGGATCAGCCAAATAAATCTTTAAGTCTTCAAATGCTTGATGACAATCCTCATTCCATTGGAAAGTGATATTCTTCTTAAGAAATTATGTGAAGGGAAAGGTATGATCCACAAGTTGATAGACGAACCTATGAATAGCTTGGATCTTTCCTTGCAAAATTTTTAGTTGAGAAACATTCTTAGGAGGTGGCATATTAACAATAGAATCTATCTTCTTTGTATCCAGCTCAACGCCATGATGTGAAACTATGAATCCTAATAGTTTTCCTCTATGCACACAATTTTTTTTTTTGGGGGATTCAAACGCATGTTATACTTATGAATTCTCTCAAAGATTGGAGGAAGAATCTTAACATGATCCGTATGAAGGATGAATTTGGCTAAGATGTCATCAACTTAATCTTCTAAGGTTTTATGCACATAGTCATGGAAGATGAGACTCATAGCACGCTGATAGGTTGCGCCTGCATTTTTTAATCCAAAAGGCATCCCAATCCAACAAAATGTACCCCAAGGAGTGGTGAAAGAAGTTTCATATTGATCTTGGGGGTTGATTAAAATTTGATTATATCCTGAGAAACCATCCATAAAAGATAGTAAAGCATGCCTTGCTACTGAATCCACTATCATATCAATGTTCGGGGGGTGGAATTCATCTTTTAGAGAGGCTTTGTTCAAATCATGAAAAATCAGTACACATCCTACTCTTGTTTTTAGCTTTAGCCACAACCACAATATTTGAAATCCATGGGGAATAATTGATAGGACGAATGAATCCAACACCCAAAAAAATTTCAATCTCATCTTTAACAAGTAATGCTACTTAAGGGTGAATCTTTCGAATCTTTTGCTTCACAGGTTTAGCATCAAGAATTAGGACAATGTTATGAGTGACAATCTTAGGATCTACGCCAGACATGTTAGAATATATCCAAGAAAAGATCTTAGGAAATTCATGTAACAACTCAACATATTGTTTTTTCTCTTCTTCGTCAAGACATGTCCCTATCTTGATAATTTTATCTTCAACACAAGGATCCATCTTGATATCAATGGTGTCATTTATTAGGAGATTTCTTTATTGAGGAGTATATCTCAATTGAGGAAATTCTTTAAATATCTCATCATTATTTCTTTCTTTCCCAAAGTAAGCTTCCATATTTAAACAATAGGGAAAACTATGATTATGGTGATAATGAGGAAGGTTGTCATAAGCTCCCAAGAATTCAGCTAAGGAATCATCAGTAGAAAAAAAATCCAAAGCAAAGACACAAGAAGGATCAAAGTCAATATATTCTAGATATTTTAGCGAGAGAGAAGCATAAATGACATTAACACTAATAGATGGTCTCTTAGAGACTTTAGTACACTTAAAAGGATCATAACCAAGCCCAAATGCCATATCACAAAAGTTGGTTTCCAAGGGAACTTTAATCCCTTGTTCTTTAGCACCACATCTATTTTCATTATATCCACACCTAGCCAGGATATGAAAACTAGGACCATAAAGGTTAGTCATTTCCGAAGAATGAGGATTTTCAAAAAGTTAACGATCAAAATCCTCTAGAACAAAAACTAAGGGAGATGGAATCTGAGAAGCTACCACAAATTTATTACTCAATGGCCTAGATAAAGTAGATTTATTTTTAGGTTCTTCTTCTTCTTTCTTCTTTTTGACCTTAGGTTCTCTAGGGGGAATTCGGTATTCTCCTATGAAAGTAGGATTGAAATCAAGGGATTCCCAATCATCTTCCACAATAATCTATTGAGGAGAGAAAGTGTTCTGAATTGTAGAGTCAGGCTAAGAAGATTCTTCCTCAATAACCTCAGGTCCATTTGAGGAAGTATTGGGGACCGATTCTGATATAGGAGATAGATTTGATGAACTAGTCACACTGATTCAGGGACTTCATGTGGTCATACCTTTTGACTCGATTGTTCGATTGGGCTGAAATTTTACGTGGGTGTGTATCTTGAGGAGTTGATTAGATTGCCATCAAATATAGTTCAATAGGGCCTCAGAAAATTCAAATTTTTCAGGTCCGGATTCCTTCATCTAAGACCTCAAAATTGGCTTTTACTATTTTTTTGGGGATTTTAGAAAGTCATTTTTTAGTTAATTTTGAACTCGTAATCTTTATGGGTTTAGAAAGTTGGAAATTTGTGCCATAGGAATGTTTTTTAGATTTCCAAAAGATTTTGTTATTATTGGGATAGATTTGAAAATTTCCATAAAAGGCAAATCTCAGATTTTGTAAAAATCCAACCAAAAAGGAAATTTTTGGTTGTTGATTAAAATAGGGACTTTTTCATTGTAATGGAAGAATGGGTGGAGTTTACAAGGAAGGGTAATGAAGAACATTTGATCCAGACTTGTGTTAATTTTCAATTCTCATTTATTATATTGATTATGTTGGCAAATGCACACTCCAATGAGACATTGTAGGTGATTGAAGGTTTTGTCATTGATGGCAACCTTACAATCCTATGACACCAGTAAGGCAATCCACCGACACCAACAAAGTTATATTTTACACTGGCACATAGACCACCGACACCGACAGTGAAAGGAAGCATACTGGCACATAAACCGATAGAAATTTTGTTTGTAATTTATTTTGTTTATTACTATAAAATCATTGTAAGCCGACTTGGCAAATTTTAAAATGACTCATATATGTAAGAGATCATTGTAGAACAATAATGTAAGCATGGAGGAATGTAATTAGGCGAAATAAGGTAGACCTATTATGCGAATTATAGGTTAAGGATTTATGTAAGAAGCAAAGCTATAAACCGGTACTGGATCTGACATAGTAGATGTTATTTTGAAGCAGTACAAGACATTGGATTTATATCATCCATTTTGTAAGTCAATGAGACTTCCCATTTTGTAATTGAGCAGTGAGCTCTAGCCACTTGGCCTTCCTACATGTGCAAGCCCCTCTTGTAGTAGTAATATTCTCTTATTGGCCAGTAAGTGAATATTATGGGTTACAAATCCCACCAATGTTTTTCCCATAGCGGGTTTCCTCGTTAAACTATTATGTTATGGTGTGTTTTTCATGTGGTTGCTTTTATCTTTATTTACCAGTATACATTATTAATATGTTCTACATATTTTAAGTTAAGAAAATCATCAAACTAGTTAGATACTGATTCACCCCTCCCTCTCAGTATCTGTGGGAATCCTAACAATTGGTATCAAAGCTTGGTCCTCTATTTTCAGAAGCCTAACAGCTTGAGGAAGATATTGACACGAGTAGAGATGGAAAACTTGATGAAGCAATTAGAAGTATCCCTCTTAGACTATGACGCAGAAAAATTGAAAAATATCAAACTTGAAGATGATCTAAAGGCTGCATAGGATATTATTCAAGCACTTCAAGAAAATATTACTATTGCAAGAAATAAGAGAAGAGAACTTTGTGAAAATATGCAAAATGAGAATGATGAAAGGGAAACTCTTAGTGATCTGATGAATAAGATGAAACAAGAAAACATGACAACAAAGAATGAGATGCAGGATATGACAATGAGATTTTGTAAAGAAATTGAAGATAGAAAGAAGAATGAAGAAGATTTGACTAGAAGACTAAGTGATGCTGCAAATGAGAACACCAGACTTAGCTATGAAAATGATATGTTGAATATAGATCTGATGCATGCATAGAATGACTCAAATGAACTCATGAGACAAAAAGGTATCTTAGAAAGAGAACTGGATACTGCAAATCAGCACAAAGAGAAATTCAAGAAAAGCTCAGAAGAACTTGGTGACTTGTTGAAGAATCAAAAACCAAATGGTGACACTAATGGCCTTAGCTTTGAAGTTGGTGAAAGCTCTGGTACTGCAAACACACAGGATCATAACAAACCGGTAAGACAACCTAATGCTTACAAATTCAATGGTAAATATTTTAACTGTAATAAGTATGGTCATAGAGCAAATCAATGTAGACCTAGAAATTATCAGAACACCAATACAACCACCGGTCAATGTTCAAAATGCAACAAAGTTGGTCATAATTCTAAAAATTGCAGAATGAATGTGAGATGTTATGTTTGTGGAAGATTTGGACATTTATCTAATCAATGCAGAACACAAATCGACATAGGATATGGAAAAGCTATTCAGAAAAATAATGTGACTTGTTATGCTTGTAACAAGATTGGACATATTGCTAAATTTTGTAGAAGCAAGTCCTCACCGATAAACAACAATGGTGCTAGTTTGAAAGGTAAAGAAAAGGTTGAAGAGGTAAAGCAAGAATTCTCAAAACAATGGGTCAAGAAATCAGAAGTAAATATTGACAGTAATACTCCTCCACCGGAAGAACAGAGTAGCACTCCGCCGACAGGAGACTCTTCATCTAATTAAAGAAAATTCCTTTGAGGGTTTGGCAATCAAATGTGAAACATGCTATTATTCCCTCGGTTGATGGTAAGAAGTTGAAATTACTTCTATACCGGTGGATAAGTTAAGTGATTACTTAATTGACAAGCATTAAATATGGTGGTTGGCAAAAATAACATTATAAATTAGTGTTTTTGGCTCCATTCTACTTCACCAAGCATTCAAACATTCGAAGAGCACGAAAATTCTGAGCAAAGACATTTCAAGAAAAGTAGCAAAGGAATTCAACAATCAATCATTCCTAAGGCAGAGAAAGGTATTTATAATCATGGCATCTTCTTCTGTACTTGAATTCATAGCAAAACCTACTGTAGTCGAAGTAATCAAATGCCCTAGGCCCATATTTCAGTTAGTTCCTAAAATTGCTAAGAAGGATGATAATGTTGGTGCATTTTCTCAAATTCCCAAAGGAGTAGTTTTTGTAGAAGACCCTAGAATGTACATTCATTGCCACATAGAAGAATTAGGTGATGAGGAAATTAAGAAAATGTATAAGACTATAATCTATGATGATTTCGGTAAAGTGAAACCTGAACACAAAATAGTTGAAACCCTAGGATTCACTGAAATTCTCAGCATTCCGGATTTCCCTAAGGAAGTGATAAGGATAGTTTTAAGAAGGGTTCATGGTGAATTTTTTTGGTTGTATTCAATCCACAAAATTACTAAAGAGGTAGTAAAAGTTGTAACAGGGTTACCCTCCACTGGTAATAGACCTGATAAGACAAAGGTGGTCTCAAATGACCTAGTAATGAACCTAACAGGTGCAACGTCTGATAAAAGGTCTTTAAGAGTAAATGATGTGACTGACATCAATGTCAGATTCATTAGCATGATTCTAGGCTACAAAACAACACATGCAAATAGGCTAATTTCAGTTTCTCATTTATGCATAAAGAGTGCTTATGATATGATCAAGGATAATGCAAAAATAGATGTGTGTGAATGGTTGAAGGATGAATTGATTGATAATCTTGGAAAGATCAAGAAAGACAAAAAGGGGACATTTAGATTTTGTAACAAAATAGGTGCCTAGTATTGGCAATAAAAATCTAGGTTTTGACATACCGGTAGGCAAACAACTGTCTGATTTATTGCACAACATAGGTGAAAATAGAGAAAAGAATATAAATGAATATTTTCAAGCATTGAAGGCCTGGATGAATACTCGAGTCAGACTTTCACAAGCAATTGTAAATAAGTGTAAGGATGAAATATGCTTTGTTATTAAGAAAGATGAGATTTGGATGGAGGCAGTTGTCCCAAGAACCATTTGGGTTACTGAAATGGGTTATGAAACTAATGACCACATAATTGAAACATATGCAAAAGCCCTTCTAGAAGCACCTAAGGAACCTAAAGAAGAGGTATTTGGCAATGCTGAAACTATTGAAAGTCAAATCTAATCAAAGAAAAGGGTAAAGAAGGTAGAAGCAACAATAAGAAGAGGATCTAGGCAAGCAAAGGCTATCAAAGAAGATGTACTTAAACAAACCGGTATCACTGAAGATGAGTTAGAAACACTATAGCCAGAAACTCACCTCTCACCGGTAGCAACTTCTTTGGAGAGTGATATGCTAGTTGCATTTAAAAGAGTTGTGAGGAAAAGAGAACCTTCACATGTATCTACACCTTCACCTAGAAGAACCAGACAAAAACAATAGGTAGTAAGGCCCCTGGCTAAGAAGACAACTCTAAAGAAGAAAAAGTTAACACCAAAGAAAAAGACTCAACAAAATATTGCTCCAATTGACAAACTTTTAGATGAAATAACAGAGGAAGGAAAGCTTAAGAACATCAACAAATTATATGATACATTATCAGTTGATGACAAGGAGAAAGTTGAAAATAGTGTAATTCTACACTTGGATATCTATAAGAAATTTTTGATGCAAGTTGTAGATGAATTACCGGCATAATTGTTTAAGAGACTTGAAGCTAGAAGGCAAGCTGTTGTAGAGCTTGACAAGAAAATAAAACTTGAGAAACTACTTGTTGTTTATCCTATTAACTCACCAAAGGAGATAGATGATATGATCTCAGAGGCTAATCAGTCAGTATTATCAACTACACACCGGCATGTAGCACTTATGGTTGGTAGAGTAAATGAGGTTGCAGAGGAAACTGTTAATGCATGGGACATATTCCTTGTTGAGAAAGAAAAGAAGGAAGAGTATAGAAATCCTAAACCTATCAGAGTATATCAAAAAGATAAGGATAAGGGTTAAGGCAAGGTTGGTGGACCTCAGAGCATAAAAATAACAGATAATCTACCCCCATCACCTTTGGATACTCCACTGGTAGTTACAACTGAAGATCAACTGGCTAATGAGAGTATGGAGATACCACAAGAGGACACAAATCCAAACTCTAAGGTGTTATACACAGTGGACATTGATACTCAGAAAGTTAACATTGTGGTAGATAAGGACACAACTAGAAAGACAGATATGGATAGTGAGGCACTGGTAACAGATAACACAGAAGGTAAACCGACAGATGGTAACACAGAACAACAAGTAGAGCAATAGGCTCCATCACAACAACAGGTTCACACAGAGTCAATGCCACCAACAACAGTTGAGTAAGACAAACCTTTGCTTAAGGAAATGGAAACACAAACTGACCTACCAAGGGTCACCACAAGCAAGGATAATGCTCCCACTAGTGGAATACAGAGTGTTGGCCCTTCAACTGCAGGATTTAAATCAACTAATGTAACAAAAGTTCTTTTGGACTCCTTAAAGAAGATAACTGACTGAATCTCACAAGCATACAAGGAAATAGATGACACCATTCCAATTTTGAAAATGATAGCACCAAAATGTAATGTAGAAAATAAAGATTCTTTGAGTCAACTTGACACTTTGTCGAAGTATATTACTGAACACACTATGAAAATTGAACAAATAAAAGAGGAAGCATTCAAGGAGAGATTAGAGAAGGAAAAACACAAATTCTTTGAGGAAGAAATAAAGAAGTGTACAAGGCAGTTTGACACACTTCTACTGGAATTATGTTGCACATTGAAGGAATTCAAAACTTTGTACAGGGATACATGTAAAACTAACTTTTTGACAGTTGATATAGACAAGAAAATTAGCAAGATACAGGAAGAAAT
Organism: Cryptomeria japonica; assembly: GCF_030272615.1. NCBI lineage: Eukaryota > Viridiplantae > Streptophyta > Pinopsida > Cupressales > Cupressaceae > Cryptomeria > Cryptomeria japonica. The sequence continues at coordinate 296,041,011 of NC_081408.1, forward strand.
AAATCAACTAGCTAACAATTTCATTAATTCATCTGATTCATTATCTATTTTTGAGCAGAAGATAATAGGTTTTGAGGAAGAACTATTAAAGTTGGAAAGAGACAAAGAAAGAATAAAAGGAAAGGCTAAAGATCTTAAATGGAGACTTAGTCCAAAATTGGACTATCTCGCCTCCTTAAGGAAAGAAATATCTAATGCCTTGATTCAAGGACAGAAAACACCGGTAGAGGAAATGCAACACCTCACCGGTACAGTTTAGAGGACAAAGGCTGCAATAAAAGACAACAAAAATTTCATTGAGAGCTTGAATCTAGTTTTGGTAGATCTTTTTCAGATTGTAACCAACCGGTTACAAGGATGAAGCTGGAAACCACACTTTGTTGACACTTTGACAACCTTTGTCATTGATGCCAAAGGGAGAGTAGTGGTATGACAAAAATCCAATAACTTAGGGATCATCTGCTCAGGGGGAGCACACATTTTTGGACTTCAATTTTTGGATACACTTTTGAATTTTTGTCATGAGTGTTGCCATCAATGCTAAAGGGGGAGATTGTTGGCAAATGAACACTCCAATGAGACATTGTAGGTGATTGAAGGTTTTGTCATTGATGGCAACCTTACAATCCTATGACACCGACAAGGCAATCCATTGGCACCAGCAAAGTCAGATTCCACACTGGCACACAGACCATCGGCACCGATAGTGAAAGGAGCATACCGGCACAGAAGCCGACAGGAATTTTATTTGTAATTTATTTTGTTTATTACTGTAAAATCATTGTAAGCCGACTTGGCAAATTGTAAAATGACTCATATATATAAGAGATCATTGTAGAACAATAATGTAAGCATGGAGGAATGCAATTACGATAAATAAGGTAGACCTATTATGCGAATTATAGGTTAAGGATTTATGTAAGAAGTAGAGCTATAAACCGGTACTAGATCTGGCATAGTAGATGCTATTTTGAAGTACTACAAGACACTGGATTTATATAATCCATTTTGTAAGTTAGTGAGAATTCCCATTTTGTAATTGAGCAGTGAGCTCTAAGCACTTGGCCTTCCTGCATGTACAGGCCCCTCTTGTAGTAGTAATATTCTCTTATTGGCCAGTAAGTGAATATTGTGGGTCACAAATCCCACTGAGGTTTTTCCCACATTGGGATTCCTTGTTAAACTATTGTGTTATGGTGTATTTTTCATGTGGTTGCTTTTATCTCTATTTATTGCATTACTTTCTGTTTACCGGTATATAGTATTAATATGTTCTACATATTTTAAGTTAAGAAAATCATCAAACTGGTTAGATCTCGATTCACCCCCCCCTCTTAGTATCTGTGGGAATCCTAACAGATTATGTTTTAGCTAGCTACATCACACACTAATCAGAGTAGAAGCTTTAGAGGAATTATCTAAGATAGTTGGGGAAGAATTGATTGAAGAGGATTTAGAAATTGATTTTTGTAAACAATCCTAAAATCTCATGTCTCCTAACAAGGTTTATGTTGTGTTGTTGTGAATAAACTTGATTTTCCTATGCAATGTAGAGGGAACAACTTGCATGCTATGAATCCAAGGTCTCCCTAGGAACAAGTTGTATGTCAATTCTTCAGACATGACATGGATAGGTGTGGGTAAAGTAATAGGACCTACCTTAACAGGCAAGGTGATGATACCCAGTGAAGATTTAGCAGCATTATCGAAGCCACAGATACTAAGAGAATCAGGCTTAATAAGAGATGTATCAACATTGATCTTATGCAACAAGTTAATGCTACAAACATTAATGCCAGAACCATTGTCCACTAGTGCTCATCTTATTACACTATCATTTATGATAACCACAATCATTAAGGGGTCATATTGTTGTTTAATTTCACTAGAAGGCAGCTCATCTTGTGTAAACATAATCTGAGCCTTAGGTGATGTTGTATAGTGAATCAAGGAAGCCATATTATTGGATCTCACTACAGGTGGGACATTCAATGTTGTCAAGGCATCGTGTAGTATTCCATGACGAGTTGAGGAAGTTTGAAGCAAATCCCAAAGGGATATCTTGGCAAGAGTAGCTTTAAGTTGCTCGACAAGACCATATTCCTTACCAAGGGTTTGTGAAATACGAGGTGCTTGAGGATGAATGAGTTGAGAATTAGGTAGAGGAGTCAGAACAATCGGAGGAGGGTTAGGTTACCTATTGTTTCTTCTGTTATAGGTATGGGCAACCACAATATAACTCTCCTTAGTTAGTCGTCTAGCATAGCTATAAGGACTCTTAGTGGGATTTCTTCCTTGAACCATAATGATGGGTTTGTTTGGAGTGCTAAAGGAATAATAACCATACCCACCTTGAACTGTGAAAAGAGGTTGATTAGGAAGAGGTGAAGTTGGAGAAGGACAAGCACCTTGGATAATAAAAAGTGGTTTTCTATGTTCATTCACATTGATCATATTGATTAACTTTTTTATAAGCATTATTCTTGTTTGAAATTTTAGGCAAAGACATAAAGTCATCAGGGCATCATCCAATAAAGTATGGTCATAGTGATTGAAAGGCTTATCTTCAGACTCAAAAGGAGACATAACATCATAGACAGAGTCATGGGAATCAACTATATTGCTAGATCTAGTGGAGGAGTTGATAGGAATGTATGCATGAGAGGAATCATTCAACTTATCTTTCTCATTACCACGAAATGGCATAGTAACAAGGTTGATTAACTTTTGGAAAAATGAGGGTTTAGAATGCTTAGGGTTCAAAAAATCATCTAGAGCTTCATCTAATTCATCCTTACTAAACTCATAATCAAAAAAATTGTATACCTCATCAAAAACATGAACATCTTGTAAATAGAAATCTGACATTATGAAATGAAATCACATGAAACGTAAACACACAATGCAAGAAAAATGAAAGAAACCTATCTCTATTTTTTTTCTTTTTCTCTTTTTTTGTGTTTTTTTTTATGTTTATGTAAATGAAATAAAATAGATCTAGATATAACAATGCAATGCAATACAAATGAAATTGGATTCACATTAGCTTCATCAAAGATGTGTAGGGGAAAAAGTGAGACTAAGTATGGAAACCCTAATCCCACTCTCATACACAGTCATGGAATATACAAGAGCATAGGGAGGTAACACACGTTGGCTAATTATTATGAGAAAGAGAGAGTTGTGGATTACCTCTATTATCACTATTTTAAAAATGGATGTTCTCGGTCCATAATTGGCTATTTGTTGTTGAAATTTTGAGTCTGGTTTTGGTCTTGTTACCTCTATTTTGTTGTAAGCTAATGAGAGGGTTTAAGGGTTTTAAGTTTTAATCTTTAGGGTGTCTGAGTAAAAACCTAGTTCTAATTCTACATTACTTTTTACCACTTAAGTGATGGGTCCATTTGTCATGAGAAGTGCCCCCCCATTTTATTTTTTTACCTAGGCGGTCACTTAAATTTTTTAAATTTTATACGCCTATTACTTTGCCTTTTTCTAAATGTTTATCGAGCCCTGTAAGTGTCAAGCAACTCTTTGTTGATCCAATGAGCTACATTGATTCATTGCCAAAAGGTTCTCAAGATTTAGCCTTCATGAAGTAGCGAAATGACATGGCGGCCCAGTTAGCGGTCCAGGTGGTTTAGGTGGAAAATCAGAAAGTCACATGTGGCCCCGAGGTTAATTAAATCAAAGAATAAACTTGGAGACCATATGGGGATTGACCATCAGATAAAATAAATGCAGATTTATTGTGATCCAACGGCTCATGTTGATTCACTAGCCCGAGATGCACATGGTATATGTTCTACGAAACAACGAAAACATGTGGCGGGTCCTAGAGACAAGCGGTCTTCCTTGGTTAAAGGGTGATCGGGTTGGAAAAGGATCAACAGTTCACGTTGATTTGTGGCTAGGAGATGCACACATTTTACCTTTTGTGAAGCAACGTAAAGGTGGCAGGTCCTGCTAGTAGGTCCAACTGGCAATGACAGAGCAGTGACGGGGCGCTCAGTTGGTGGTCCGCAGTGGGCCCAGGTGAGGTGGTCATTGAAAGAATAAACAACGAGCAAGTTCCTAAGATCTGACGGCCCGCGTGGATTCACAAAGATAAGATGCTAGTAAGTTAGTCATCATGAAGTGGCGAAAAAGGCCAGTGGGCCCAAAGGACAGGTAGGGCACGAAGTTAAAAGTTGATCAAGTCTGTTTTGATCCAATGATCCTCGTGGTTTCATAGCTGCAAGCTAAACAAAGATTAGTTTTCATGAAGTAGTGAAAAGAGGTGGAAATCACATAAAAGCATGATGTGGCATGATAGTTGGTGCATTTCACAAAGTTTAATAGTGATGTGTTGAATGCCACATGGCTCTGAAGGGTAGTTGAGGGCCCGCCTAGGTGTAATCGACAGTTATGTGGAGAAATGTGAAGCAAAACACATGGCAATTTCAGAATGGAACCTAGAGGAGTTTCTTGATCTAATGGATGATTGCCACGTGGCATTTGTTAACCAGTGACTAGGTAAAGTAAGTGGTCTCCAAAAAATAAATGGCCCACTTGAAAGGTTTAATGTTTCTTAAAAGGTATTCACCTTGTGCTTGATCCAACGATTCTCATTGTTTCGTGGCCCGAAGATGCCTAGAACTTAACCTCTGAGAAATGGCAAAAACCGTTAGCCATCAAGATGAGGCACGGTTAGTTAGTAAGATTGACGGTCCTAGTTAGAGTTAAAGATCAGGTGATTAGAACTTGATCTAATGGTTAGCATGGCTTCCTGAAGGAAAAGTACGCGAGTGTTAAAGCCCGCAAAATGGCGAAAAGAAGGTGGGGCCTGACATTAACAAAGAGTGATCAGATGGAGGTAAAGGTGGTGTAAGTTCTTGTAATCCAATAGCCAGCATTGTTTCATGAAATAAAGCTACAAAGGTTTTATGCACTGCAAAATAGTGAAAGGCCAAAACAGAGGAAAGACTCAGAGAAGTTATGACCTGTTGGAGCTAGTTTTGAATTTGATTTAGCAAATTCAATTCTGAAAAGATAGCCTAAGCATGCAAAGTTAATTTCTAAAAAATTCAATGCCAACTTGTCCTTTAGATTCCACATCAACTTGATTGTTAGCATTGTTTCATCAAAGTCTCTTGCAGAGCAATTGGTGCGGAGCAATTCTCTTCAGGTGAATAATTAGGTTTTTTGTGCTTTTCTTGATAATTTTGGTCTATTTCCAATCGTTGTTGTCTGAATTATTTCATTAGAGGTCTATGCTAGTTTCAAGTGGTATAGTTGCTTATTCAGAATGGCACCAAGAAGAGAGTTGACATGAAAATTGAATAATCAAGACAGGAACATTTGTGAAGATCTTTTAGAATAGTTAACCATGTCCACCAATGCTGGGGCTAAGGCTAAAGAGTGGGTACCAAGACCCCTCATCTGAAAATTAGGGATGGCCTATATGATAAAGGCAATTGGTTAAGGGACCCTAAGATAGGGATATTAGGTTAAGGACTATTCAAAGTTGGTTTTGGGCAGAGAGATTCCCCGGGTCCTTTAAATAGCATATAGTAATTGGATGTAGGAAAACTTGTGGTCCCTAGTGTATTCATGGATGTAGATCTGTTGACCCTAATTGCACAGAATTATGACCCTGTAGCAAGATGCATCAGAAATATAAAGGGATCAACCCTAGTTGAAATCAAAGATGATGAGTTTAGAAATGTTTTCAAGATCAGTGAGGCCTCCAATTTTTTAGAACCTATTGACTTTGAGTCGTTAGCCCAGATTTACAATGCACAGAGGGATCATCTTAGGAGTGGCCCATTGAAAGAATTCTTTGTTAAGATAGGGGGGTTTACAGTTGTAGGCCCCAACACAATGGAACCATTCTCCCTCAATTTTTTTACTCTAAGAGCTAAGGGTATGTGTTGGGTACTATGTCAGATCTTTGGAGAGGATGCTGAAAAGAACATGCCAACCCATTACATGTTAATGATTGCACAAATTCTAAACCCCTCCCTCGCAATAACATTTGATTATGCCCCATACCTTACTGATGCAATTCATAAAGGGCTAGTAGGGATCAAAAATGGTAAGGTGGATAGGCCGTTTGGATGGTATTCCATGTTAATGCACATGTTCTTGTTCAAAGGTGTTGATTACTTTGCAAAGGAAATGGACTTGATCAAGGTAAAGGATAAGCGAGAAATGCATGTTCAACTTTGGAGCACTCTCTTATCCTGGGATAGAGAATATGCTAGTTTTATAAAGTTTGATAGATGCTTTGCATCTAAGATTAGAATTCTTTTATGTAGAGAAAACCCTAGAATTCCTAAGGCTCTTTTGGAATTCCTCAGACCTAAGGAATTTGCAGAGGATATTAAGATTGTTCACAATTGGGGAGACATGTATTTCTACCCTGTTTCTACTATTTTCAGAGTGTATGGTTTTAGAGGAACCCCCTACCTACTGCCTTATCAGGTCCCATTGAAGATAGGGATTGCAAAAATGTTAGGACAGATTGGGGGAGTGCAAGAAGCAGAACTAACCAATAGGGGTAAAGGGACCATTTTCCCAACTATTACCATGGCCCACCATTTTGTAATCACTAAAGGTGGATGAAAATATTTTTAAGAATTGTTTAAGCCATATAGGTTGTCACCTTTAGTTTCAAGATGTGCAGACCCTGGGGACTTTTTCAATGGTATGTTAAGAGAAGAGAGCAGTCTATAGAGGTAGGCCTCACCAATTTCAGTTCCCTGAAGATTTAATTAGGAATGAATTCAACTTAGATGAGTAGGAACCAAGGAAGGAGAAATGGATTGCATATAAGAAAGCACTTGATTTTATCCATCAATTTGGTAGTAGCTATGACCCTCTTTCTAGCTTCAACCCTTTTGAGGAGAAAATCAAATTCTTGATTCTCTATTTTGAAGACCTCATGCAGACCTTAAAAGAAAAAAGGGAGGCTATAATGTAGAATGATCCTGATAGGGTTAAGCTGGTCTTGGCTAAGCCTGCCTTTGCTAAGGCTATTCTACTTGGTAACTATGTAATGCATAAGAAGTCAAAGTACACTATGATGATTCTAGTGACAAGTGAGCCTTCCACTTCAAAAGGGAAAAGGAAAATTGAAGATGTCATTGACATTCAGGATTCCCCTAAAAGGAAAATAGTAGGAAAAGAGGTTGAAACTAATGAACCTCAATATTCTCCATCTCAGTCCCCTATCCACATTGGAGATGAGCAAGTGGTGGCTGAACAATTATTACAGTGAGGAGTCTAGGTGAGATTGCTTACACTTATGAGGAGACCCAAGAGGGGATGTCAGAGGAGCCACCTAGTGCTGAAATGAACTTAACTGATGGTGAGCTAAGGGGCAAAGAATTAGACCTTACTATTAAGCAAGCCAGTGAAGAATTCCTAGCTGATAGTAACTTTGTTACAACAAGGGCTTTCATGCAATTTTTGTGGAAGCAGAACATGGAACAATTCAAGACCAAATGTGAGTAGAAGAAGATTGAACAACCTCTCAGAGATGCTAATCTAATAGAAGAAGAAATAAAGCAAGAAATGATGTGAGAATTCAAAGCTATTACTCCTGAAGCTGGAAGAGAGATGGTGTCAAAGGCTAGTATTCTGATCCTCCTTGAATGGGATATAGCTAATGCTTTAGTTTTTGATGTAGTAAGGAAGGAGACAAAGCCAATGGAAGGAGTAACCTTTAGCAAGGATAATGTTGCTCTTGTCATGTGGTCATTAAAAAAGGATGAGAACAAAAGGAGGAAAAACACATCAAATGCTAGCCTCTTAGGAGGTATGATTGTTAAGAGAGTCCAAGATACAAGGGTAGTGGAAGCTGCAAGCACTATTTTAGAAACTACAAAGTTTAATGTGGCAATAGTAGAGAAAGAGGCATGAGAAAGAGCGAATCTCCAATTGAAGATGGAGACTATCTTAAAGGCTTACAATGAGGCTAAAGAAGGAATAGCCAACAAGGACAACATCATTACTAGACTCCATAGTCAATTGGCAGGTCAGTACCATCTAGGTGAATCTTCTACACTCATGATAGCCTTCTGTCAAGCAAGACCCCCTCCTACTAGTCCCATCATAGAATACCCCCCTTCTCCTATGCCTTCTAGTTTCCAATCAGCTAAGACTGTCCAACATGAGTTGGAAAAGTTAAAACAAGCTCAAGCATTGTTTACAAACAAATATGAAGAGAAGGTGAAAGCCACAATTTTGAAGTTTGCTGACTTAGTCAAGGCCTCCATTGTATACATGAGTATGGAGAGGATTTTGGAGGTTATGATCAAATTCATAGAAGATGAGGCCACTTTGGAACCAATCCTTAATAAGTGGATGCCCAGAGGTAAGGAGTTGGAGCTCATGTGTTCATCCCATGCAGATGCAGAGGAGAATGACCTTCTAAGGTCCACCAGTGAGTTTATAAAAGAGATGAATATTCTCTCAGAGGAAAGGGCAGGTATAAAAAGAAAAGCCCAAGTATATAGAAAAGAATATTCGGATCACAAATTTGAATTGTTTCAAGGAGGTTTCATTGGTCCAATTCAATTAAAAGAAGAGAAGAACTGGTTATAGGAGCTGGACCACAATTTGTCCCAAAGGGTCAATCAAATTATCAACACTGATGACACATCTTTATTTATCCAAACTATTGAAGAAATTGAAAAGGTGAAATCTCATTACGGTTTCATAGAAATAGAAATTGGGCATTTAAGAGTCACTGGGAAAAGACTAGAAGACATGAAACAGAGGGTTGTTAGTTTTTCTTGGCCAAGTGACGATGTTTTTTAGGAATGGAAGGATAATTATGTCGGATAGAAACAAGATGCTCCAGAGTAGTTAGAAGAGGTTGCAATAGAACAAAAGGCACAAGAGGCTGTGGATGTTGAAAAGGACTTGTAACCGCTTCTTGGAGAAGAATTGCGGGTGTAACAAACTTTTTTTTGAAAAGGGTCCGAAGCTTGTATGCATCCATAATATTATAAATGGATACCAGGATTAGTAAAAAAGGATCACAAGAATTTGTAAAGAAACTCTGTAGAAATTTATCTGCATTTTTCTACTATTTTATAGAAAACTATCTAAGTTTTGTAAGATTTTCCAGATTGAATATAAATATATAGACCATGAACTTTGAGCCTAAAATTTGTGTTGTCTTTTGGTATTCTTTTAAATATTTTACTAGTTTCATTTGGGCAATCTAGGGTTATTTCAATTGAACAGGGATTGTAATGCGATCTTTATAGATATGTTTCTTAGCTTTCTTCTTTAGGAGGGGAATTAAATATGCGAGAAATATCTTTATCAGTAGGTTATTTGTTGGGAACTTTGAATTTGATGAACACTGTTTAGTATAACAAGGGAAGATTCTCAGACATGTCAGGCATGTATGGAGTTGGTAGAAGCCAAAGAGATTGAGATGCATGAACATGTTTAATTCTGGAGTTCTTATTTAAAATAGATGACTCTGTAGCTTGGATAAGGCACTGGTATCTATTAATGTTTTCTTTTCTAAATCTCTTGAAGATCAACACTAAAAATGAGCCTAAGTTTTCCTATATTTTTCAATTTTTCATTTAAGGCGATAAGATCCACTGGTTTTTGGACAATGGTTACTGTAGATTTTGTTTAAAAGTGTGAAAGTATTCACATAAGGTATACCCGCCTAAACTTTGGATAAGTTCGAAGTGTAGAAGGTTATTAAATCCTTGTCATATGTTGCTCTAAGGTTCTTGTTCCTTGATTTCTCCATTCATATGCAGAGTTATTCTTTTTCATCAAAGGGGATAAGAAGGGGATCAAAATTTGAGAACAACAAAAGTGGTGACTCTACTGGGGACAACCAAGGTGTGTCTATGTTGTAGATTGGTGCTTCAATGAACTATGAATGTTGTCTGGATATTTGTATTTAGAAATTTTCACAATCTTTGATTAGTGTTCCCTCTTTCTTTGAAAATTTTAGTGATTTTGGTTTGAAGATTGGCAAATATTGTGTGTGAAGCTTGTTTTCATTTTTCCCATTGTCTTTGTGGGTGGCGACTCTGTTAGTCTTAACCAATCCTTTTAAAAATAAATAAAATTCTAAGAAGAAAAACAAGCACAATGCAAGGAGGAAAGAACACTAGATCTTTCATGAAAAAGCATCCTCGTGAGACATTGGAGGAGGGATTACCTGAATAGTCATGAAGAGGTCAGAAAAGGTCAATACTACATGAGCCATCAAATGCTGCTTGGGTGCAAAAAAGAAACAATACTGGCAAGATATCTGAAAGACATGTTTATGCAAAGTCAAATTCTTTTTCTCGAGAATCTGAACATGATGTTTTGGGTTTCCATTCTGGTTTATTTGGAAATATAGAAGATGTTCATGTTTTAAATCAAGATATATCTCATACTAGTTTTTCTGGGAGAGACAAAAGTAGTTCAAATGTAGTTAGAAATTCTGTACCTAGAACAATTGATGGAAATTCAGACTTTGAAGAAATCTTTCCTAATGAAGATAAAGTATCCCAGGAAATAGAGGACCTAAATAGAAGGGTTCATCATTTGATCTCCTTAACAGCCCAGAAGGAAGCAAATAGGGAGAAAGAAGTTAAGGAAAAATTGATGGAGAGAGATAGGCTTGTTGTCTTCAAAATCTAATTCAGTTTAACATCCTTATAATAAAATGATTGAACTCTGTGCAGAAGAGATATCAAAGGGAAAGAAACTCTTAGGACAACATATGACAAGGTTTGATTCAACCTTCTACACTTTGGACTTACTTAGAGTCCAGGCAGGTATACCTTTGTGAACTAAATTCACACCTTCAAAAGATAAATCCACAGCAAACCAGTCTAGAAAACCAGTGGATCTAATCACCTTGAAACTAACTGAAACAAAGGAATGAAAATTATACTCATATTCAGTATTTTGACCTACAAAACATGTAATAGACAACTTCGATCTATACTAGTGCCTTATCCAAGGTCACAGAGTCATCTAAATTCAAACAATACTCCCCAAACAAAATATCTCTACACATGCCATTGGCTTGGATTCTGTTAATCCTTATATATGCCTGACACACATGAGAATTTATGCATACCAAATAAAACTATGCTCATCAAGATTCAAAGTATCCTACAGAGAATTTACTGGTAGAAGTGATCCCACATATTTAATTTCCCTCCTAAAGAGAAAAGCTAGCAAACACATCTACTAAAAGTTGCCTTACAACTTATATCAAACAGAATAACCATTGATTATTCAGAATGAAACAGTAAACAATTACAAGCACATTTGAATATGACACAAAGTTCTACTCAAAACTGATGGTCTGTATATTGATATTCTTCAAGAAAGTATTACAAAAACTTTTTAATGTTCTCCATTAAACTTAGAAAAGCTCAGATATAAATTTCTGCAACGTTTTCTTACAATTCTTTGCGATCCCTCTACTCTTAGTCCTGGTATCCATTTATAACAATATGGATGCACATAGCTTCAGACTTTCCTAGGAGAATTTGTTACAATCATTTCTTTTCCAAAAGAAGTTACAAAGCCTTTTACAAAAACAATTACAAGTCCTTTTTGACCTTTGCAGCTTCTTCAACTTGCTGTCTGGTTGCAACCTCTTCTAACTATTCAGGAGCTCCCTCTAACTACTCTACATCCTGGATGGCATATTTTGTTGTCCATTCATTGTACACATCATCAGTTGGCCATGTGAAATTAATCACTTTTGTCTTAGCCTTGGTCAACCTTTTCCAGGAATTTCTCATCTTGTTGACTTCTGAATTGAGAAAACCATAATGAGACTTGATTTTCTCTATCTCCCGAATCATCACAACAAAGAAGGAAGCATCATCCAAATCAACAATTCCTTTAATTCTAGCTAACAGTTTGGTCTCTAATTCCTTGATCCACACTTGTTTGTCCTTTGGTTGATCTAGGCTAGCAAAAACTCCTAGAAGCAACTCAAAAACCTGATCAACATACTCCTTTTTGTACAAGTTAATTTTCCTATCAGCATTATCCACCCCTTTTGCTAATTTTACTAGGTCTTTGATGGTGTCAGAAGTGGATTTGATGATAGGATTGGCCCCTACTTCATCATAAGATGCACAAATAAGCTCCAAGTCCCGCTCTCTAGTCCTCCACTTGTCAAAAATAGGTGTCAAAATGGCCTTATCTCCATTGAGCTCATTCCACATATCCAAAACCTTACTTATATTATTATATAGCAGCGAGGAATTCATTGTATCTACAAAACTCAAAACAGTAGCCCTTACTCTTTCCTCATATTTCTTTGCATATAGGGCCTGAGCCTGTTTCAAATTCTCTAGCTCTTGAGGAGTAATCTCAATCATTTGGGAGCTGGAAGGTGCTAGAGATGGTGGGAACTCAATGATGGGGCTGCTAAGTGGAGGTCTTGCAGGAGAGGAGGAGATCATCAGTGTTGAAGACTCACCTTGATGGTACTGTCCTATCAAATAGCTCTACAACTTAGCAATGATGCTATCCTTACCTCTTACCTCCTCCTTAGCACTGTTATAGGCCTTCAGAATCATCTCCAACTTGACTTGGAGGTCAAATTTTTCCTTGGCCTCCTTTTCTACTACTGCAACACTAAATTTTGCAGTCTCTAGCATAGTGCTAGCAGCTTCTACCATCCCTGTGTTCTACACTCTCTTCACTATCATTCCACCAAGGTAACTTGACCCTGGGGTATCTTTGCTTCTCTTATTTTCATCTATCTTGAGAGACCACATGACAAGTACAACATTATCTTTGCTGAAAGTAATTCCCTCCATGGGCTTGGTTTCTTTCCTCACTGCATCTAGTACCAGGGCATCTGCTATGTCCCACTCAGGGAGAATGAGCACTCCAGCTTGTGCCACCATATCTCTTCCTTGCTCAAGAGTGATGGTCTTAAATTCTTCCATCATTTGTTGTTTTATTTCCTCCTCCACTAGAGTTGGATCTTTGTTAGGCTGCTCAAATTTCCTCTTCTCACATCTTGCATTGTATTTACCTATATTTTGTTTCCATACAAACTGCATAAATGCTCCTAATGTGACAAAATTGTTGTCAACCAAGAAGTCATCATTGGTCTGCTTTATCTCAGGATCCCACTCCTGGCCTTTAAGTTCAGTGGTAGTAATGTTCATTTCAGTAGCAAGGGGTTCTTATGGCATACCTTCCTCTACTTCATCATATGTATAGGCAATTTCTCCTAGACTGCCTAACTGTATCAACTGCTCAGTTGTTGCTTGCTCATCTCCTATGTGAATAGGGAATTGGGATGGAGAGTACAAAGGTGTATCAGATTGTACCTCTTTTCCTACTCTCTACTTCTTAGGGATTTCTTGGATGTCAATGACATCTTGTATCTTCCTCTTTCCTTTGGAGGTGGAGGGCTCCTCTGTTGTAGGCATCAACACAATATAACTAGATTTCTTGTGCAGTGTATAGTCACCATGAGGGATTGCTTTGGTGGAGGAAGACCTACTTAGAATCATTCTTGCCTTTTCAGGGTTGCTTTTAATCATAGCTTCCCTCTTTTCCTTCAGGGTTTGCATCACATCCTCAAAGCAAACAATTAAAAACTTTATTTTCTTCTCAAAAGGGAAAAAGCTAGACAATGGGTCATAGACAGCATCAAACTGATGCACAAAGTTTAAAGCTTTCTTATAAGCCACCCATTTCTCCTTCCTCAGTTCCTGCTCATCTAGATCAAACTCATTTCTAATGAGGTCTTCAAGAAACTATAATTGATGGGGTCTACCTCTGTACACTGCTCTCTTTCTAAGCATGCCATTGAAGAAGTCTTTTGGATCAGCACACCTGGATATTGCAGTTGACAAATGATAAGGTTTGAGAAAGTCTTGAAAACAATTCCAACCTCCCTTAGTTATTATAAATTGATGGGCTATGGTAACCGTAGGCAAAATAGTCCCTTTACCCCTGCCTGTCAGCTCTACCTCTTGTACACTACCAATTTGTCTGAGGACTTCTGCAATTCCCACTTTGAGAGGGACCTGATAGGGCAGCAAGAATGGAGTGCCTCTAAAACCAAAAACTCCAAAAACTATTGAGACTGTGTATAGATAAATGTCACCCCAATTATGAACAATCTTTATACTCTCTGCAAATTCTTTTGGTCTAACAAATTCCAAAAGAACCTTGGGGATTCTTGGGTTTTATGAGCAGAGGAGAGTCCTAATCTTGGATGCAAAATATTTATCAAATTTTAAGAAACTGGCATCCTCTCTATCCCATGACAACATAGTACTCCATAGTTGCACTGGCATCTTTTCTCCCTCTTTCTCTTTTATGAGGTCCAGTCCACTGGCAAAGTAATTACCACCTTTGAACATGAATAGATGCATGAGGAGTGAATATCATCTGAAAGGCCTATCCACCTTCCCATTTTTTATTCCTACTAATCCTCCATGGATAACATCAGTAATGAAAGAAGCATAGTCAAATGTTATTGCAAGGGAAGGATTCAAAATCTAAGCAATCATTAGCAAGTAATGATTAGGCATATTTGCTTCAACATCTTCTCCCAAAACCTGGCAGAGTGACCAATACATTCCCTTAGCCCTGAGGGTGAATAGATTCAATGAGAAGGGCTCTTTAGTGTTGGGTCCTACAACTGTCAACCCACCTATCTTCACAAAAAATTCCTTAAGAGGCCCACTCCTAAGGTGATTTCTCTGTGCACCGTATACTTGAGCTAATGATTTAAAATTAATGGGTTCTAGAAAATTTGTAAACTCATTGAGCCCAAAAACACTTCTGAACTCTTCATTATTGATTTCAATAAGGGCTTTTCCATTTATGTCCTTAATGCTTCTTGTGGATCATAATTATGTACAATCCGAGTCAATAGATCCATGTCCATGAATACCCCTGGAACTACCAACTTCCCTACATCTAATTCCTAGATGCTATTCTATGGGGCTAGAGAATTTCTCATTCCAAATCCAACCTTGAATAACCCCAACCCAGACAATCTGACCTGTGGATCTCTCAACCAATTGCCCATATCATATAGCCCTTCTCCCATCTTTAAATGAGGAGCTCTAGGCACTAATTCTTTTACTTTTGATGCCTGGTTTGTTGACAACATCAACTGCTCAAGAAAATCATCACAAATGGCCCTCTCCTGATAATTAACTTTCCTGGAAAATTCTCTCTTAGGTGCCATTTTGAAAATTCAAGCAATTAAAATACTACCTCCAAATGGTTTAGCAACAAATCAAAACCTTAATTAGAACACCACAAAGAAATTGCCACACAAGAGTACAAGAAAACCTTATTTTGGCTCGAAGGAATCTTCTCTGCAACTGAATTGACTCGCTTTGTATTTGAAGACAAAAGCTCTGTATCTCCTCTTTTGCAACAATTCTTTTGAATGATACCTTTAATCAATTGATGGGAGATCATATATGGTACCCAGGGTCTTAACTACATCATTGATTCCACATGCTTTGGTCATCCCTTCAGAATTGAATTCCTAAAAGAATTCAAATTTTCACTCCAACGGGTCACAACATTCCTGCAATTTTTTCCTTTCACTCTTTCGCTGTTTTGTGAAGCATAACCTTCAGAAAATTTTGTTAAACGAAATCACGCCAATCGTCTGATCAAAAGAAACTTGATCAATCATTAAACTGACTTAACTATCTTGCCTTCACACTGGCCCCACCTCCTTTTCGCCATTTCGTAGACTTTATCTTTCAAGCACTTCTCCTTCGTGAAACCGTAGTAGACGTTAGATGGAATTCTAACTACTCGGCATTTAACTCTCACTGGGACCTTCGACATCTTCATTAACCATACCTTTACCTTGACTGCTAGCGGTCTTTCACTATTTTGTGAAGCTTAAACATCTTTCAACTTCGGGCCCATGAAACAACGTGAGGCATTGGATTAGATTGGAGATGACCATCCTTTAAGGGAAACCCTTTATGCCTGCTTTGCTTACGCCGCTTTTTCAATGGTTACTGACTACCATGTGGCACTCAACCATTGGTTTTAGAAAACTGTTCAAGCCTAGCTTAATGTTAGGCATGTGTCTCTCCCTTTTACCATTGGTTACACCTTGGCGGGCCCTCAACTTCTTCTGAAACCAAGTGTCCATGTACACGTCACCATCTAGCTTGACACTTGGATGAATCCCTTTTACTTTTGCTATTTCATGAAGCATATCCTTCAAGCATCTTGCAACCATGAAGTAATGCCAGTCGTTGGATCAAAACGAAATTGATCCTCCTTTAACCTCATGTTTTATCTGCCTTTGGGGATGAAAAACCTTTTCACCATTTCGCAAAGCATAAAGCATGAGCACTTTACCTTTGTAAATTCATGCGGGCCATTAGATTACTTTTTACTTGCTCGATGCTTAATCATCTGAACTAACTCTGGCAGATGTGGGCCCTCCAACTCAACGTCAAACACCTGGCATCTAGTCACTTTCAAAGCTGACATGCCAGTCTTTCATTTGCTGAGAGAAA
Organism: Cryptomeria japonica; assembly: GCF_030272615.1. Taxonomy (NCBI): domain Eukaryota; kingdom Viridiplantae; phylum Streptophyta; class Pinopsida; order Cupressales; family Cupressaceae; genus Cryptomeria; species Cryptomeria japonica. Next base: position 296,057,531 of record NC_081408.1, read on the forward strand.
ACACTGGGTTCCACCTCATCCTTGCCACCTGTATCTGCCAGGTCACCTCTTATCCCGCGGCATGACTCACTTTTGGGACCCACCTTCTTTTAACCCTTGGACCCACCTTGCTGACTATTGTGGCCTCTGCCACATGCCATCATCTTACTCACCCTCTCGACCAGCTAGACTGTCTACTTGGAGTGCCATGTCATTTTGCCACTTCGCGAAAGATAACTGACGAGCATTTTCATCCTGTGAAACAGTGCGAATTGTAGGATCAGATTGGACTTGATCACCTTTTAGTCACTTAGAAAATCCTCGCATGCAGGGTCCCACCAAACACTTTTGCCATTTTGTGAAAGGTATTTCGCTTGCAAATTTAGGCTATGAAATAATGCTAGCCGTTGGATCTTGGACAAGATGAGACCTCTTTAAACCGGACCAAAATCACCATTTAGAACGCATTTCCTTTTTGCTGTTTTGCGGGTCTTAAACCATGTGCAACTTCACCTAACAAAATAGTGAGAACCATAGATCTTCCTTAGAGATGCACACAACTTACTAGGACTGACAACATTAGGAGGAAAATATATAAGGCGTAAACTTTTACGATTAATTCAAATGACCGCCTAGGTAAATGACAAGGGGGGACACTTCCTACGAACCTGAGACCCATTACTTAAATGGATAAAGTAACAAAGAAATAGAAACTAGAGGGTTTTTTGATAAAACATTGAATAATTTAAGATTAAAACCCTAAACCCCTAGGACCTAACACAGAGCTGAAGCAATTGATAGCATGTCTAATTCAAAATTTCAAAACTTAGCCGATTTATGGGAAAGGAAAACCCATTTTTTAAACAATGATAACAAGGCTCTTGAGATAGATTGTTGATTTTGAGTTGCTTGGCCAAGAAAAGGCAAAGAGTGATGATGAAGGTCCTATGATTAGAGAAGTTTTAGTTCCTAAGACCAAATCAACATACAAGTTAGAAGTGCAACAAATAGAGAAATTTTTAGTGACCCACAGCCTTTTAGAAAAGATGTAGACAAAGCAAAGCAGAAATGCATGGAAGGTGGGTCAGGATCTAAGACTACAGTGGAAATCTCTCATAGATTATTAGCACATGAAAGGGAGATGGAAAGGATGAGGAAAGAGAAAGAAGATCTACAAATGGAGTTAGAGAAAGCTGAGTTAGAGGCAGCTAACCAAGAAGTTAAAAGAAAAACTGGTTATCTAAAAGCTGCCCCCATCATCTTTCCATCAGAAGATCTAAATAAACCTGTTCTTCAGCAAGTTTCCCTCCCTCCTGTTAAAATTCAGCCAACTTTGCCTGATAATTTAGCAACAGCCAGTCAAGCCCCTGTTATTAACCAAAATAACTAGATCTCTCAAACTCAAATCCCCAATGTAAGAATGAACATGGGTAATAACCATGCTATTAACCCATTTCAAAGAAGACCTATCAACTTAGAACTATATAGGCAGCTATTTTTTGATGGAATCCCTAGATATCCTAACCATGTTCCAACCAAGTTAAGAGATAAACTCCATAAATTTGTTGGGAACAACACAATTAGTGTGGAAGAGCATTTGAAATCTTTTGGTGATTTGATTAATGATTATGAGATCATAAATGAAGATGTCATAATGAAATTATTTGTTCAGTCCCTAATAGAAGATGCAAGAGACTAGTATAGGGGTCTTCCTGTTAAAAGCATTGGGTCTTGGGAGGATTTTAAAAATTGCTTTCAAGAATAGTATGGTGACAAAATAAATATGAGCTTCATGCTCTATGAGCTTCATGCTCAATGAGCTCAACAATATTACAAAATCTGATAATGAAATGGTCACAGATTTTAATTCTAGATTTCAGAAAGCAATGCATATATTATTTTAGGTAATGAGATTAGATGATAACATGTGCCTGAATACTTACTACAATGCCTTTGATTCTAAAATGGCATATATTTTGAGGGATAAAAATCCACATAGCCTAAGAGATGCATTTAGAATTGCTATAAATGTAGAGAGCAATAGAAAGGCATCTGGAAAATTAGGAAGAAGAACTGATGGTAGGCTATGATAGGAAACAAAACAGCAACCAAACAAAGTTGCTAAGGAAGAAGATAAAATAGAAAAGTTGGTGACTGCCATGAAGGATCTCACTGCCAAGGTGAACAAAAATGACAAACCTCATTATAATTGGCAAGATAGACCTCCTAGATTGCATGATATGCCTTACAACACCAATTGGAAGGATGGTAAGCCTCAGAATGAGAAGCCTAAGAATTTTCAGAGCCAAGATACCCCTGATCCCTTAAAAGGAAAAAATGTTCATAACATATAAAATACTCCTTGATGTGTAGCTTGTGATGGACCACACTCTCCTCATCAATGTGCAATAGCTCAAGCCCTTGAAGAATCCATGAGACAAGAGGATGAGCCTAATATAAACATATTTGAAACTATTATAGAAAGTGATGAGGAGTCTTTACAGAGTGAATTCAGTGAGTGTGATGTGTCAGATGGTAAAAGGTCTTTTCAAGGATAGCTAACACTTGATTGGCATCCTACTCTGAATGTGGTAACCATTGAGGATGAAGAAGTTCATCTTAGAAGGCCTAGTGAGGAAGAAGTAAAAAATCTCACTAAGGCTACTATAGCCAAAGCAAAGCACAATTATAATCTGAGGAGTACCAAAAGGGATAGTGATCAGGGTGAACTTGGTTCCATGTTTATAAAAGAAATATCCTAGAAGAAACCATCAAATAATACTCCTTTGCCTCAAGATGGTCAAGAGAAGAAAAATCAAGCCAAAGAAGCGGCTAAGGAAATGGATGATAAACCCAGTAGTGATATACAAAGAGCTGCCACAATAAAGAAGGTAGATCAACCAAAGCCAGAAAAGGTTAAGGCCAGTACTAAGTTGATTCCTAATTCCACATTTGATATGACTCAGGCTCTTACTCAGATGAAGGTCACTGTCCGATTAATAGAGTTGTTGAAAATAAAAGAACATAGAGAAGTTGCTTTATCTTTATTTTCTCAATTGTCTGATAGTGATATAGCTTCACCTTCTAGTTCTAATAAGAATGAAAAGGATCTAGAACTGCAGACTCCAGAGGTGTATGTAGGAACAACCATTACACAAGAACCCTCACATGTTGATCCTTTTTATGTTACTCTGTTGGTAAATAACCGGTTGATAAAAAATTGCATGATAGATTCTGGTGCAACTACAAATATAATGCCTTATGGTGTTATGAAAGAACTAGGATTTTTAGTGAATACAGTGTATGGGAAATGCTATGCTATGGATAACAAAGAAGTGCCTATGATAGGTAAAATGAAAGATGTTGAAGTTAAAATAGCAGCCTTCCTTGAGGCAACATATAAAATGGATGTCATTGTAATTGACACAAAACCCCATTATGGCATGTTGTTATCTAGGTAGTGGGCTGCAGCAGTGGGTGGAAATGTTTAGTTGGATTTATCATATGCTACCATCCCCATTAATGGAAACCAAGTAAAGTTGTATAGAGAGCCACGTGCCCCTAGAGTAATTGAAAAAGTAGATCCTAGTATGCTAAATTGTATGATTGAAGTGGATCTTGATAACTTTAGACTACAACCAATTCTGCCTCCATTGAAAAATAATGACAGTATTGTGACTGAATTGGAGTCTCAAAAACATGTTTTGTAGCACATGTACTTTGATGGAGCTTGCTCAAAAGAAGGATCTGGGGTGCGAGTTCTCTTTGTGTCCCCTTCAGGTATTACTTTCAAATATTCGTTTTTGTTAGCTTTTCAATGTACCAACAATACTGCAGAGTATGAAGTGGCAAAAGGGCATGGGATACAATTGTTAAGAGTGTTGGGAGATTCAGAGCTAGTCGTTTCTAAAGTTAGGGCTAAATATGCATTTAAGAATGAGCGACTGAAATGATATAAGCATGCAGTGTGGGATGTAATTGAATATTTTAGTGTATTCTCTATCAATTGGATAGAAAGGTCAAAGAATATAATGGTTGATTTTTTAGCAACTGTTGCATTGAATAATGATGATGTAACACTAACAGGTGTATCCACAATAGAGATAAAAGCTAGGCCTGCTATCCCTGAAAATGTTTATAATAGGCAAGTGTTTGAGGATGATAAAGCTATCCTTAGGTTCATACAATGCATAGATGATTATGACAGACATAAAATTGATTGCAATGCATCGGTAGAAGTGGTTGATAATAGAGAAACAATATTTGGAAAGGACTTGGTCTAGCTAGAAACCAATGAGATGCCAAAGAGGTTAGTAGAACTTGAAGGTATGTTTAGCTACAATGATAGTCATTTGCACCAGTAGTCAACCACTAAGTTAGATGAACTGGAGGAGGTAAACTTAGGGACTGAATCATCCCCTAAGTTGGTTTATATCAGAAAGAATTTGCCTCCTCATGTTAGGATTAATCTTATTAACTTATTAAAGAAGTACAAACATGTTTTTGCTTGGTCTTATGAAGACCTAAAGGCATATAGACAAGATTTGTTTCAGGATGAAGTTCCTTTGATTCCAGATGCTAAGCCTTTCAGACAAAAGAAGAGACCTATTAATCCCCTGCTGGAAACTAAGATGCATCAAGAATTGACCAAGTTGAGAGAAGGGGGGATCATTAAGACTATAAAGCATTCTTCATGGGTCTCCAATTTGGTCCCAGTTAGAAATAAAAATGGAGACATAAGGCTCTGTGTCGACTTCAGAAACTTAAATGTTGCTTCCCTGAAAGATAATTATTCATCTCCAAATATGGAAGCTATGTTGCAAAGGGTGACTAGTTGTGATTTACTATCTATGATGGTTGGATTCTTGGGATACAACCAGGTGCTAGTGAAAGAATCGAAACAATTCAAAACTACTTTCACCACCTCTTGGGGAACTTATGTTTATGTCAGGATGCCTTTTGGTTTAAAAATGTTGGAGCTACTTTCCAGAGGGCAATGGATGTAGTGTTCAAAGAATTTATAAATATCATCATGGTAGTATACCAAGATGATCTGACATGTTTCTCCAAGAAGGCAGAGGACCATTGTGGGCATTTGGAAAAGGTGTTTAGTAAGGCTCTGGAGTATGGTGTCTCTCTAAATCTAAAGAAGTGTCACTTTGTTGTCATTGAAGGAAAGCTGCTAGGGCATATTGTCTCCAAGGATGGGGTTAGGATAGATTCTGAAAGAATTGAAGCCATAGCAAATATATCTGAGCCCACAAGTGTTAAAGCTATTCAGTCCTTCTTAGGTAAAGTGAATTTTGTAAGAAGGTTTATTGCAAATTTTGCATAAATTGTCAAGCCCATTGTGAGACTGCTCAAGAAAGATATCAAGTTCTGCTAGGATCAAGAAGCTTCAAAGGCTTTTGATGAGATAAAAAGGGTCATTCAAGAAGCACCAGTGTTGAAATCCCTTGATTACAACAAGCCTTTCTCTCTGTTCTCTTTCGCTTCATATCACACAATAGTTGTTGTCCTTTTACAAAAGGATAATGAAGGGTATGAGCATCCCATAGCTTTCTATAGTAAATCTTTGCAGGCTGCAGAGTTAAAGTATGAAATCATGGAAAAGAAAGCATATGCTTTGGTCAAGGTTGTCAAAGATTTTAGGCTATATCTAGTAAATGCACAAGTAGTTGCTTATGTTCCACATGCTACAGTCAAAGACATTTTATCCCAATCTGAGGTCACAGGTAAAAGGTGCAGATGGATAAACATAATTCAAGAGTTTGATTTAGAGATAAAGATTACTAAATTAGTAAGAGGTTTAGGCCTTGCAAAGCTCATGACTGAATCAAATCTTCTTAATGTGGAAGTAAATAATGTTGAAGTTGATAACACTCTGGTCACTAGTATTGAAAGGCAACCCTGGTATTCAGAGATAGTCCATTTCTTAAGAGATGCAACATTTTCAGAAGGGATGACCCAAAATCAGAAAATAACATTAAAACTCAAGTCACAAAAATATGTTATCATTCAAGGTGATCTATTTTGGAGAAATAGAAATGGGGAACTACTAATGTGTTTGGATGAATCCTAGGCTAAGAAAGTGTTGATTGAAATGCATGATGGAGTGTGTGGAGGTCATTACTCTGCTAAGACAACTACTGGAAAGATAGTCCGGGTTAGGTATTATTGGCCTACTTTATTTAAAGATGCCCATGAACATGTCAGAAAATGTGACCCATGTCAGAAGTTTTCATCCAAATTGAAGTATGAAGGAGCTTTACCCCTAAATCTGGTCACAGTGGAAGCCCCTTTTGTCCAATGGGGTATTGATTTTATTGGAGAAATTATTGAGAGATTAGGAAGAGGTCACAGGTGGATCATAGTAGCGACTGATTATTTCACCAAGTGGATTGAAATTGTTCCCACCAGAAGAGCTACAAGTAAAATTGTCATTGACTTCCTGATGGATAATGTTATAACTAGATTTGGAGTCCCTACAAAATTAGTGATGGATAATGCCATGTGTTTCGAGTTAGAAGAGTTTGTTGCATTTTGCACTAGTCATGGAATAATTATGTTTTACTCTTCACCTTATCATCCTCAGGGAAATGGACAAGCTGAATCTAGTAATAAAAGCCTCTTGAACATTATCAAGAAAATCCTGGAAGAAAACAAGAGGTCTTGGGATCAAAAGTTGAAATTGGCTTTGTGGGCTGATAGGGTTACTGTCAAAAAGGCTATTGAAGTTTCACCTTTTGAATTAGTTTATGATACACAAGCCAGAGTACCAGTAAATAATCTTCTTCCAGTATATAAGTTCTTGCAAGCTGAAGACATGGAGTTGTCTGAACCTATGGGGGACCGAATGATTCAAATAGTGGAAATGAAAGAAATCAGAACTCTAGCTCACAAGAGAAATTTAAAGATCCAATTGCAGTCCAAATATCTTTTTGACAAAAGAACATTGCTAAGAAAATTCCAAATAGGTGATATTGTTCTTCAGTGGAATGCGAAGGGACAAGATAAGGGGAAACACAAAAAATTTGAGTCACTATGGATAGGCCCCTCTCTGGTTTGTAATCTAAATGGAAAGGATTCATATTTTTTGCATAATATGAATGGTGAGATACATGAATTCCCAATGCATGGACAATTCCTGAAGCATTACTTCTCTAAATGTCCATGCATAGTAGGTCCCTATTTGTATATATTTGGTTTTGCTTTTGTTGTTGTTTTTGGGCTTGTTTTTGGTTTGTTCCTCTAGAGAGTTTGTGAGATTCTTGTATTGATCTCATGATCAACCATCCCTAGTCAGAGCCACTATTATCACTATTTTAAAAATGGATGTTCTCGATCCATAATTGGCTATTTTTTGTTGAAATTTTGAGTCTGGTTTTGGTCTTGTTACCTCTATTTTGTTGTAAGCCAATGAGAGGGTTTAAGGATTTTAAGTTTTAATCTTTAGGGTGTCTAAGTAAAAACCTGGTTCTAATTCTGGGTTACCTTTTACCACTTAAGTGATGGGCCTGTTTGTCATGAGAAGTGTCCCCCCCCCCCCCAATTTTATTTTTTTTACCTAGGCGGTCCCTTAAATTTTCTAAATTTTATACGCCTATTACTTTGCCTTTTTCTAAATATTTATCGAACCCTGTAAGTGTCAAGCAACTCTTTGTTGATCCAATGACCTGTGTTGATTCACGACCAAAAGGTGCTCAAGATTTAGCCTTCGTGAAGTAACAAAAATGACATGGTAGTCTAGTTAGTGGTCCAGGTGGTTTAGGTGGCAAATCATAAAGTCACATGTGGCCCCGATGTTAAGTAAATCAAAGAATAAACTTGGCAAAAAGATGGATTGACCATTGGATAAAATAAATGAATCTTGATTGTGGTCCAATGGCTCGCATTTATTCACTAGCTCGAGATGCACATGGTATATGTTCTGTGAAATAGTGAAAGCACGTGGCGGGTCCCAGAGACAAGCGATCTTCATTGCTTAAAGGGTGATCGGGTTGGAAAAGGATCAAAGGTTCGTGTTGATTCATGGCTGGGAGATGCATGCATTTTACCTTTCATGAAGCAACGAAAAGGTGGTGGGTCCCGCTAAAGGTGGCAATAAAGGTGGTAGGTCTAGCTGGCAATGACAAAGCAGTGAGGAGGCACTCAGTTGGTGGTCCATAGTGGGCCCGAGCGAGGTGGTCATTGAAAGAATAAACAATGAGCAAGTTCCTTAGATCTAACGGTCCACGTGGATTCAGGAAGATAAGATGCTAGTAATTTAGTCATTGCGAAGTGGCGAAAAAGGCCGGTGGGCCCAAAGGATAGGCAGGGCATGAAGTTAAAAGCCGATCAAGTCTATTTTGATCCAACGATCCTCGTGGTTTCATAGCCACAAGATAAACAAAGATTAGTTTTTGCGAAGTAGTGAAAAGAGGTGGAAATCACATAAAAGCATGACATGGCATGACAGTTGGTGCATTTCATAGAGTTTAATAGTGATGTGTTGAATCCCCCATGGCTCTGAAGGGTAGTTGAGGGCCTACCTAGGTGTAAGCGGCAGTTATGTGGAGAAATGTGAAGCAAAACACGTGGCAATTTCAGAATTGAACCCAGAGGAGTTTCCTAAGCTAATGGATGGTTGCCATGTGGCATTTGTTAACCGGTGACTAGGAAAAGTAAGTGGTCTCCAAAAATAAAGGGCCCACTTGAAAGGTTTAATGTTTGTTAAAAGGTATTCATCTTGTGCTTGATCCAATGGTTCTCATTGTTTTGTGGCTTGAAGATGCCTGCAGCTTAACCTCTGTGAAATGGCGAAAACCGTTAGCCGTCAAGATGAGGCACGGTTAGTTAGTAAGATTGACGATCCTGGTTAGAGTTAAAGACTAGGTGATTAGAACTTGATCTAATGGTTGGTGTGGCTTCATGAAGGAAAAGTATGCAAGTGTTAAAGCCCACGAAATGGTGAAAAGAAGGTGGGGCCCGACATTAACAAAGAGTGATCAGATGGAGGTAAAGGCGTTGTAAGTTCTTGTAATCCAACAGCCAACGTTGTTTTGCAAAAGAAAGTTGCAAAGGTTTTATGCACTACGAAATAGCGAAAGGCCGAAATAGAGGAAAGACTCAGAGAAGTTATGACCAATTGGAGCTAGTTTTGAATTCGATTTAGTGAATTCAATTCTGAAAAGATAGCCTAATCATGCGGAGTTAATTTCTAAAAAATTCAATGCCAACTTGTCCTTTAGAGTCCACATCAACTTGATTGTTAGCATTATTTCATCGAAGTCTGTTGCAGAGCAATTGGTGCGGAGCGATTCTCTTCAGGTGAATAATCAGGTTTTTTGTGCTTTTCTTGATAATTCTAGTCTGTTTCCAATCGTTGTTGTGTGTATTATTTCATTAGAGGTCTATGCTAGTTTCAAGTGGTATAGTTGCTTATTCAGAATGGCACCAAGAAGAGAGTTGACAGGAAAATTGAATTATCAGGATAGGAACATCTATGATGATCTTTTAGAATAGTTAACCATGTCCACCAATGTCGAGGCTAAGGCTAAAGAGTTGGTACCAAAGAACCCTCGTTTGAAAATTGGGGATGGCCTGTATGATAAAGGCAATTGGTTAAGGGACCTTGAGATAGGGATATCAAGTTTAGGACTATTCAAAGTCAGTTTTGGGCAGAGACATTCTCTAGCTCCTTTAAATAGCATATGGGAACTGGATGTAGAAAAACTTGTGGTCCCTAGTGTATTCATGGATGTAGATCTATTGACCATAATTGCATACAATTATGACCCTGTAGCAAGATACATCAGAAATATAAAGGGATCAGCCCTATTTGAAATCAAAGATGATGAGTTTAGAAATGTTTTCAAGCTCAGTGAGGCCTCCAATTTGTTAGAACCTATTGACTTTGAGTCATTAGCCCAAATTTACAATGCACAAAGGGATCATCTTAGGAGTAGCCCATTGAAAGAATTCTTTGTTAAGATAGGGGGGTTTATAGTTGTAGGCCCCAGCACAATGGAACCATTCTCCCTCAATTTGTTTACTCTGAGAGCTAAGGGTATGTATTGGGTACTATATCAAATCTTTGGAGACGATGCTGAAAAGAACATGCCAACCCATTACATGTTAATGATTGCACAAATTCTAAACGCCTCCCTAGCAATAAAATTTGATTATGCCCCATACCTTACTGATGCAATTCAAAAAGGGCTAGTAGGGATCAAAAATGATAAGGTGGATAGGCCGTTTGGATGGAATTCCATGTTAATGCACCTGTTCTTGTTCAAAGGCGCTGATTGATCAAGGTAAAGGATATAGAAGAAATGCATGTTTAACTTTCGTGCACTCTCTTATCCTGGGATAGAGAAGATGCTAGTTTTCTGAAGTTTGATAGATGCTTTGTATCTAAGATTAGAATTCTTTTATGCAGAGAAAACCCTAGAATTCCTAAGGCTCTTTTTGAATTCCTCAGACATAAGGAGTTTGCAGAGGATATTAAGATTGTTCACAATTAGGGAGACATGTATTTCTACCCTCTTTCTACTATTTTTAGAGTGTATGGTTTTAGAGGAACCCCCTACCTACTGCCTTATTAGGTCCCATTGAAGATAGGGATTGCAAAAGTGTTGAGACAGATTGGAGGAGTACAAGAAGTAGAGCTAACCAATAGGGGTAAAGGGACCATTTTCCCAACTATTACCATGGCCCACCATTTTGTAATCACTAAAGGTGGATGGAAATATTTTGAAGAATTCTTTAAGCCATATAGGTTGTCAACTGTAGTTTCAAGATGTGCATACCCTGAGGACTTTTTCAATGGTATGTTCAAAAAGAGAGTAGTGTGTAGAGGTAGGCCTCACCAATTTTAGTTCCCTTGAAGATTTAATTAGGAATGAATTCAGCTTAGATGAGCAGGAACTAAGGAAGGAGAAATGGATTGCATATAAGAAAGCACTTGATTTTATCCATGAATTTGACGGTAGCTATGACCCTCTTTCTAGCTTCAACCCTTTTGAGGAGAAAATTAAATTCTTGATTCTCTATTTTGAAGACCTCATGCAGACCTTAAAATAAAAAAGGGAGGCTATAATGTAGAATGATCCTATTAGGGTTAAGCTGGTCTTGGCTAAGCCTTCCTTTGCTAAGGCTATTCCACCTAGTGAATATGTAATGCATAAGAAGTCAAAGTACATTGTGATGCTGCCAGTGACAGGTTAGCCTTCCACTTCAAAAGGGAAAAGGAAAATTGAAGATGTCATTGACATTCAGGATTCCCCTAAAAGGCAAAGAGTAAGAAAGGAGGTTGAAACTGATGAACCTCAATATTCTCCATCTCAGTCCCCTATCCACATTGGAGATGAGCAAGCGATGGCTGAACAATTGTTATAGTTAGGGAGTCTAGGTAAGATTGCTTACACTTATGAGGAGACCCAAGAGGGGATGCCAGAGGAGCCACCTAGAGCTGAAATGAACTTAACTGATGGTGAGCTAAGGGGCAAAGAATTAGACCTTATTGTTAAGCAATCCAGTGATGAATTCCTAGCTAACAATAACTTTGTTACAAAAGGGGCTTTTATGCAATCTGTGTGGAAGAAGAACATGGAACAATTCAAGATGAGATGTGAGCAGAAGAAGAGTGAACAACCTCTTAGAGATGTTAATCAGATAGAAGAAGAAATAAAGCAAGAAATGATGGCCGAATTCAAAGCTATCACTCCTGAAGCTAAAAGAGAGATGGTATCAAAGGTCGGTGTTCTGATCCTCCCTGAATGGGCTATAGTTGATGCTTTAGTTCTTGATGCAATAAGGAAGGAAACAAAGCCAATGGAAGGAGTAACCTTCAGCAAGGATAATGTTGCTCTTGTCATGTGGTCATTAAAAAAGGTTGAGAACAAAAGGAGGAAAAACACATCAGATTCTAGCCTCTTAGGAGGCATGATTGTTAAGAGAGTCCAAGATACAGGGGTAGTGGAAGCTACAAGCACAGTTTTAGAAACTGCAAAGTTTAATGTGGCAGTATCAGAGAAAGAGGCACAAGAAAGTGCTAATCTGCAATTGAAGTTTGTGACTATCTTAAAGGCTTACAATGAGGCTAAAGAAGGAATAGCCAATAGGGACAACATCATTACTAGACTCCATAGTCAGCTAGCAGGTCAGCACCATCTAGGCAATTCTTCTACACTCATGATAGCCTCCTCTCCAGCAAGACCCCCTCCTACTAGTCCCATCATAGAATGCCCCCCTTCTCCTATGCCTTCTGGTTTCCAATCAGTTGAGACTGTCCAACATGAGTTGGAAAATTTAAAACAAGCTCAAGCCTTGTTTGCAAACAACTATGAAGAGAAGGTAAAAGCCACAATTTTGAAGTTTGCTGACTCAGTCAAGGCCTCCATTGTATACATGAGTATGAAGAGGATTTTGTAGGTTATGATCAAATTCAGAGAAGATGAGGCCACTTTGGAACCAATCCTTAATAAGTGGATGCCTAGAGGTAAGGAGTTGGAGCTCATGTGGTCATCCCATGCAGATGCAGAGGAGAATGACCTTCTAAGATCCACCAGTGAGTTTATAAAAGAGATGAATATTCTCTCAGATGAAAGGGCAGGTATAAAAAAAAAAGCCCAACTATATAGAAAAGAATATTCGGATCACAAATTTGAATTGTTTCCAAGAGGTTTCATTGGTCTAATTCAGTTAAAAGAAGAGAAGACCTAGTTAGAGGAGCTAGACCACAACTTGTCCCAAAGGGTCAATCAAATTATCAACACTGATGACACATCTTTATTTGTCCAAAATATTGAAGAAATTGAAAAGGTGAAAACTCATTACGGTTTCATAGAAACAGAAATTGGGCATTTAAGAGTCACTTGGAAAAGACTAGAAGACATGAAATAGAAGGTTGCTAGTTTTTCTTGGCCAAGTGAGAATGTTTTTCAGGAATGGAAGGATAATTATGTCGGACAAAAAGAAGATTCTCTGGAGCATTTTAGAAGAGGTTGCAACAAAACAAAAGGCACAAGAGGCTATGGATGTTGAAAAGGACTTGTAACTGCTTCTTGGAGAAGAATTGTGGGTGTAACAAACTTTTTTTTGAAAAGGGTGCAAAGCTTGTATTCATCCATAATATGATAAATGGATACAAGGACTAGTAAAAAAGGATCACAAGAATTTGTAAAGAAACTCTGCAGAAATTTATCTGCGTTTTTCTAGTGTTTTAGAAAAAACTATCTAAGTTTTGTAATATTTTCCAAATTGAATATAAATATACAAACCATGAACTTTGAGCCTAAAATTTGTGTTGTCTTCTGGTATGCTTTCAAATATTTTACTGGTTTCATTTGGGTAATCTAGGGTTATTTCAATTGAATAGGGATTGCAATGCAAGCTTTATAGATATGTTTCTTAGCTTTCTTCTTCAGGAGGGGAATTAAATACGTGAGAAATATCTTTATCAATAGGTTATTTGTTGGGAACTTTGAATTTGATGAACATTGTTTAGTATAAAAAGGGAAGATTCTCATACATGTCAGGCATGTATGGAGTTGGTAGAAGCCAAAGTGATTGAGATGCATGGACATGTTTAATTCTGGAGTTCTTGTTTAAAATAGATAACTCTATAGCCTGGATAAGGCACTAGTATCTATTAATGTTTTCTTTTCTAAATCTCTTGAAGATCAACACTAAAAATGAGCCTTAGTTTTGCTATATTTTTCAATTTTCATTTAAGGCGATAAGATCCACTGGTTTTTGGACAATGGTTACTGTGGATTTTGTTTAAAAGTGTGAAAGTATTCACATAAGGTATACCCACCTGAACTTTGGATAAGTTCAAAGTGTAGAAGGTTATTAAAACCTTGTCATATGTTTCTCTAAGGTTCTTGTTCCTTGATTTCTCCATTCACATGCAAAGTTATTCTTTTTCATCAAAGGGGATAAGAAGGGGATCAGAATTTGAGAACAACAACATTTTAGGTTTTATATTCCTTTGTTGTAAATGAGAGAGACGAATGATGCAAAATGTGATCTAACCTAGAAAGCAAGTAATGAAGCAAATCCTAATCTAAGAATGTAGATAAAAGAACAACTAATACATTTCTGAAAAGTATAGATCGGAAGGAAAAATGAGAGGTGCATGTGTGTCTGAAATCTGAGCAGAAATGTGCGGGACTAGAGTGCCATGCCATTGTCCTAATTCTACAATTTTGGAGCTACAACTGATAGGCGGGATTCTGAGATATGCAAGGTGTTGTTCTGTCAAGTCCTATTGATAGAGGGTGGGACCATGGTACCATGACACTATCTTGAGAAGGACCAAGGTGCCACACCCCTTTCCTTGACATATTTATGCACTTTTGAGACTTTTGGGTGGTGTTGATGCCTGTTTGAGATCTGTAATTGCTTCTAGATTCTTGTTTCTGCACCTGCAACTGAAAAGGGAAGGTTTGGGGTTGCTATATAGGGTTTTGCCTTAGTCAAACCTCCATGTTGGTGATTTCCATCTCCATGAATAGATGATAATGTACTGAAAATGTGTGTGCAAGAACCTTGTGTATATACAAGCTCCTAAGAATGAAAGTAAACAACCTAGAGCAAACCCTAATTGCTTATAATTGACAAAGTAAATGCTCTAAATCCACAATGCAAAGTGATCTAAAGCATGAATAAGAATCAAGATAAAGCTTATACAAAGACATGAAAACAACATAAAACCATACCCAACCCCAAGGGAGAGGTACATGCCAATTGTCAGTTGGTGATCTCCTATTGTTCTTCTACATCTTCAAAAACCCCAATTAATAAAATGATTCTTGATGAATGTTTAATGGATGAATGATGAATTTTGTTGAAGACTTCAATGATCTACTCTTTCACTGCAAAGAAGGCTCTAATACTCCAAAAAACTACTCTTAGATTCTTAGAAGAAGACCCCTTCAAATGAAGAAAGAGAGCTCTTAAGTATGAAACCCTAGATCTTAATTTCATGTTTAGGCTAATCTAGGATTTGAATTTCCTACAGATATTTTGGGGTTAAGCATTATCATATCATAGGATTGTGCTCCTGAAATTTTAGGAAAAAACCCGCGAACCATGTGTATTCCCACCACAGTCTGACCAAATTTTCACCAAATTTTTGTGGCCATTAAATATGATGATATTAGAATACATCCCAAAGTTACAACTGATTTTGAGATGTTTTAACATGCAAAATCAGGCCTAAACAATCAAAATAAGACATAATTAGGGTTAATGATTAAATGATTCATTGGAGGAATAAAATGAAAAGGGGCACGCTTAGGGTAAAGAGCCCAACTTTGTAATCTTTAAAGTGATGAGACATGAACTTATATTTAATTAAATTAATTAATTAAATTCTTAAAGGGGAATAAGAAATGCAAGATGCAAAACACACTAAGGCAAGTGCTAACCTAAGTGTGAAATTGTTTCACCCTAGCAAGGGTGTACAATTTACGACACTACAAGGTAGTGAATCCCCTATTCTATATTTTGGTGAATCCAATATGAATTCCTCATGTTAAATATCTTCCTTCAAGGTTTTGATGCATTTGATAATGCATTCTCAAAGGTTAACTTCACTATATTGGAGGATACCCTAGATGATTTCTTAGAGGTGTCAACTTCCACTCGTAAGTCCATTAGACATGATTCACATATAGACTCTTCTTTTGTGAAGAACAAAAAAGTATATGAATTTTGACATTGTATCTATTGCCCCTAAAAAATCCTATGATATCAATTATTAAAGTGACTACAATTGTGATGCTAAAAATGTTGTTAGTATAAGAGGCATACACATATAATAAGACAATAAGATGTAATTGAAAAGATTAATTGAAAACTAGATTAGAAATGCAAACCACAAGCTTTCCTTGAAATGTCCCATTTTCCTCTATTCTTAAGGACCTTGAAGGTGTTGGATTGATGGGCTCTCAGTGGAGCAATGACCTCCAAAGTGGCAACTCAAGAGTTGAGTAGCTATTTGATCATGATTGACTATGAAAATGATATGAAATGCATGATTCAAGAAACTAGATTAACATGCTATGATTAATCCAAATGCTAATTACTAGATAATTGAAATGTAAATGCCTATAGTAACAATGCCTAAATTGATATGAGATGGGATCCTTATTGCTCCAAAATGAGGGGTATTTATAGGATTTCCAGGGCCAAAGCTGAGGTGGCATGAATCAACAGTCTAGATTTGATCTGAAGATATCAAGGGCCAAGATTGAGGAACTTGGAGAAGAGGTTGGAAGAATGGACACTTGTCATCTCTATGGTGACAAGTGTCAAGGAGCCTTGCTCATGAGAGGGCAAGTGTCCAAGGGAGGAGACATGTGGCAGAAGTGCCATGTGTCTCAAGGAAAGAATATCCACACCATGGGAGGTTAGGATAAGGAGGTTAGAATGTGCAAGATAGGATAGGGTTAGTTAGACCCAAGATTAGATTGAATGGGTTAAGTTAGGGGATGGTTAGGTTAGGTGGTTAAAGTTAGGAGCCATGTGCTCATTTGAATTTAGAAATTTAAATAATTGGAAAATGAGAATTAATCTCAACAAACTTGAGTTTGTTAATCTTAATTAGGGATTAGAAGAATTGATTAGTATGGGGAGACATTAATTAATTTAGAATTAATTAAGCAAAGGGGGATGTGAGATGAACTATATAAATAAATCATTTAGATTTATTTACTAGTAGATGAATAGAGAAATTAATTAAATTGCTTGTGAATTCAATTAATTAGGAAGGGGAATTAATCAAATATCTGCGTATTTAATTAACTATCTTCAGACCATTTTTAGGTGTATACAACAATAAGTCCTCCAAAGAAAATTAAGTATATTTGTGGTAAACCATTTGAAAGTAGCTCTCCTATATTATTCAATAAATTTACTCAATATAATAATGCTTCTTACTTGACACAATTTCTCATATGTATAGCACAATATGAAATAAGTAGAAAGTTGATTATTTTAACATTCCTTTACTACCTTCTCAATCAGATCTTCCTCAAATTCCTACACCTTTGGTTAAGCATCCTAGTGACTATGCTCTTATCAAGAAACTCCATGTTACTCTTGCTAAGATATCATTTTTGGGATTTTCTAAAAATGCTATAATTTATCAAGGAATGCTTTAGTAAGCTCTTCAAAATATTTTGTTGCCTTCTTCTACTAGGTCTACAGATGTGAATGTGTTCATAGATCATATTCGTGTGGATTTTTTGAATATCATATTCTATTCACATGAACTCCCACCTACATAAGTGACGAACATGGTAGATCCATTAATGATAATCATTTATGTTAATGGTGTTAACATTAGGAAGACTTGCATTGATACTGATTTAGAACTCAATGTTTGCAATCTATACTTATTTCCCAAAATCAAGGTGGATTCAAATTCTCTTTCTGCATCTTCTCTATTTATTCATTGTTTCGATAACACTGGTAAAATTGCTTTGGGAACTATTTTTAACCTTTAAATATTGAACTAGTTAATATTTCAACCTTGGTGCAAGTTATTCTAGGGCCTTTAATATTTAACCTTCTTTTGGGTAGACCTTGGTTTCATTATTTAGGAGGTTTCATCTACTATTTATGGTTCTATTAATTTTGTTGTGAAAAATCAAGTAGTCAAAATTAAGAATAACCATAGTGTCATTTATATATGTCAAATGGTAGCAGTTGGTAAGGCTTTGGTTATGCATAACTTTTAGAACTACATTCCACCATTATCCTCTAATATTATATTATCTACTTCTATGTTATCCACTAAAGAGGAAGCCCAAGAGAAAGCTTTCCTTTAAGAAGAGTCTCCTAAGAAACAAGACCCTCCTAAGGTAGATTTGTTTAAAACATTGAAATATTGAGAGGTGATTGTGAAACTTAAATTAAACTTAAATCCTTTACCATTATATTAGACCCTTACTAAAAAATTGATTAGAAACAAAATGTAATATCACAATTTCACAAGTAAACACCAGATTTACATGAAAAAACCAACAAGGAAAAAACTATAGTGAGCAAGCTTCCCGGAGCTACTATTCAAATATAGCCTCACAATTGAAAAATAAATTTACATTAAGTTTTTGGGGTACAACCCAAAGGAATATACAACTCCCTTTATCACAATTTCATGGCTACAACCAAAGGAATTTCACTACTCCCTAAGATAAAAACAATGAAGGAGGCTACAACCTCAAAATAATCATGAAAATTTGATAAAATTACACTGTAACAACCCAATCAACAACTTTTGGCTCACTACCTCCAACAAAATTTCATACAAATTCAAATGAGATTACCTTATGTTCACTCCCTCTAGTATGCATTACGCTCTTCTTGACCACACCATGCACACCAACACACTTGATAAAGATCTAATTTTTCATTTGTATCCTCCACAAGCATTAGCAAACAATATTTTGGTCAACTAGGATGAAAACATGGAGGCATGAAACATGCATCACCCAAAAACATTGACCCCATTACTTCCATAGCGAAAGGAAAATAATTAAAATCTAAACCAAGATATAAACAAGGCCCAATACACTTTAGCACACCTCTCCATGCTAGTGCAAACCACAATTTACTGGCACAAATATTCCAAGTCATCCAAATATTCATTTAACATTTCATACATTCACTCTAGTCAATAAAAAATACCAAAGAGATCAAGAACAACAATTCATAGCATAAGAGAGTATCATATTATCATCAACATTATTTCTATACACTTTTTTTGCAATATTGTGTTCAATAGAGCTAGTCAAAATAGAAAAATACTAAAACCAATCATCACAAGAAAACTAGGTAACACAATCTTTACATATAATAATTAGCTTCATAGTTACAGGACACCTTAACACATAAAACTTGAGGAGAAGTAAGGTACAAAAAATATGATAAGGTCCTTGAAACTGCAAGAGAAAATATTGAAATACAGATAATTGCAAAGCATTCCTCTGGCATCAAAATTGACTCTACATACTTGAGTTGTTTCATTGCAACAATATATCAATCAAATCACATTTGACATCTAGCCATGAACTTTGGAATATTACTTATTTGTCATCCAACCATGAACTTTGAATTAAAACATTTGATATCCAAGTATGAACTTCAAAATAATACATTTGATTAGCACATTTGACATCCAACTATCAATCATCATTTCATCAGGAACATATACTACAACATCATGTCAAACAATGCATGTTTGACATCCAACTATGAATATTCAAGCATAAAAACATAGGTTGAACATTGTCACGACAACTCCAAACCTTCACCTCACCTCTTCATTGGGAACAAGCAATCTTCACCTTTTCCATTCAAGTGTATCAAAGGTTGAAAGTCCTAAGTCTACTCCTACTCAATCATCTTCCACTTCATCTCCTTCTAAAGTGACTGCATGTTTAGGTGATGATTAGGCAACTTTGTATACTAAATCTTATATTGGTGGAGTACAAATTATATCTAGTCCACTCAAACTTTCTGTACATCTTATTCACCTTAGCTAAGAAGGATGATTGTGTTGTTCGTATTTGCATGAAGATTGCATTAATGATATGTTATTGTCATTGATGTCAATTGAACCAGTAATGATATTAATGATGTTGTTGATATTGTTGTTATTGTTGATATTGTCTTGTAACCAGTAGGAAGAGATTTGTAAAGGTTATTGTAAACCAGTATGTAAGATTATGAGTTGAACCGGTAATTGAACCGTAACGATCAAAGTCGAATCGCGAACCTATTAATGAAGCAAATTCGATAAAACAACAACTAGTACCATAAAGGAGCGGCCATAGACTAGAGAGTCTCGCCCAATTGGACAGATCGTTTAGAGTAGTGGAAATCACTGAATTTGAAGTTGTTTGATCAAGCAAAGATGATTCTATAGGATTTATCGCCGGCTTTAGATTTAGATAATTTTCTACTCGCCTTTTATTATTCCAAAATTTGGGAGTTAAGACCATTCCAATGCTCCTTTTCTCCATTCTAATTGGAGTAAAAGGTTAAACCCTTTCTATGTTATGTAACTGGTAAACCCTACCAGTTGTTTTTGTTAAACCCTAACTGATTAAGGTTGTTGAATTAGTTATGTTGGTTTATGGTCCGATGTTGAGCGGTAATGATGATGACATGTAAGGTCATTGTATGAAAACAAGTTCAAAATGTTTTTGGCACATCTATTTGTCTAGGGAATGAACAAAATGCATTGCATCTAATACAAATGTAGCATCGTAAATTGTACGCACTCGCTAGGGTGGTACAATTTCACACCTAGTTTAGCACCCGCCTTAGTGCATTTTACATTCTGCATTGCATTTCTCCTTAACCACTTAATTAATCAAATTAATTAGGTCTAAGGTTCCTATTTCATCATTCTCTACATCATAAAGTTGGGCCCTTTCACTAAAGCGCGCCCTTCGCATTTTATTCCTCCAATACATCACTTAATCAAAAACCCTAATTAAGTCCTATTCCGAACTTGGGGGCTTGGTTTCGAGGTCAAAACATCTCGAAATCACCTATAACTTCGGGATTCTCTCTAAAATCATCATATCTGACGGCCCTGAAAATTTGGTGAAAAATTGCCGAGACCGTGGCGCCCGGTGCACATGGTCCTGGACATTTTTCCCAAAATTTTAGGAGCGCAATCCAATCATAAAATAAATCTTAACCCCAAGAAATTGGTGGGATATTCAATCTCTAGGTCGGCCAAAATACGAATTTACGACCTAGGGTTTCATACATAAGAGCTCTCTTTCTTCATTTGGAAGGATCGGATTTTTGTTTCCAGGAACTTCATATGCAGCGAAAGAGAAGATCTTTGAGGACTTCAACAACATTCAACATCATTCTATCAAGCATCTATCAAATTCATTCATCCACTTAGGGCTTGGAAGACATTGAAGAACAATAGGAGATTACCGACTGAAGATTGGCTTGTACTCCTCCCTTGAGGGTTGGGTATGATTTCGTATTGTTTTCATGTCTTTGCATAAGCTTTGATACATCATTTATTCATGCTTTAGATCACATTGCATCTTGATTTAGAGCATTTACATTATCATTTGCAAGCAATTAGGGTTTACTTTCTAGGTTGCTCTAGTTTGCTTTCTTGCATTTTGGACCTTGCACACACACTAGGTCTGCACACACAATACATTTTACAAAAAAACTTGGCTATTCATGGAGGTGGAAATCACCAAAGCGGGGGTTTGACTAAGGCAAAACCCTATATAGCCGCCCCTCCCCCTTTTCAGATATTATTGCAGGTTTCGAGATTCGAACGACGCCGCGGGATACAGATCCGGAGAGAGAAGGTTGGAACAGCACTCTGTGTGAAATTGCAGAGCAGGAGACTGGGACAGGGGCGCTGGGCGCCCTGGTCCCTGGGACAGAGGCGCTGGGCGCCCTGGTCCTCCGAATAGACAGTTTGCAGACAGTTTCCAGACAGTGTTTCAGAGTGCAGAACAGTGGTTTTCGGTGCAGTTTTCAGGACAGTGGCGCCCGCGCCCCCGTCCCGAACATCTTCAGTCCGATTTTAACTTCGGGTACATATCTGCATTCTTATTTCATCCTTGTACTTATAGCTGTTCATTGTTTAATCTCAATTCTGCAATCTTGTTATTAGTTCATACTTGCATTTTGGGATTAGGGTTTGAACTTGCATTACTTGATCTTACAATTTCAACAAGGGAATAGAAATCCTAATAGATATCTCATGGCTCTCTCTTTCACCAAAAGAAGTAGCCAATTGTGCGATATCTCTAGGCTCTTTCATATTCCGTAATGTGTGTCAAAAGGTAGGATTAGGGCATGATTAACCTAGTCTCGCTTTTTCCCCTACACATTTTGGTGAACCCGACGTGAATCTATCATTGCTTCCTCTTGCATTGCATTTATTAGATCTAGATTTAGATTTAGTGTGTTTTCATTTCATTTTATTAAAAGAGAAAAAAAAAAAAGAAGAGGAGTGTGTTTCTTTGCATTGTGTGTTTAAATTTTATGCGATCTTTTCAAAATGTCAGATTTTTATTTGCAAAATGTTCATACTTTTGATGATTATTATGAGTATAGCCAAGATGAATTAGATGAAGCATTAGATGAGTTTTTGAACCCAAAGGATGCTAAACCTTCATTTTATCAAAAACTCATAAACCTTGTTACTATGCCATTTAGGTGTGATGAGAAAGATAAGTCGAATGGTTCCTCTCAAGGATACATTCCTATCCACTCTTCCCCTGAATCTAGTAACATGGTTGTTTTCAATAATCCCCTCTATGAGGAGATGTCTCCTTTTGAATCAAAAGACAAACCTTTTAACCGATATGATCATGCTTTGTTGGATGATGCTCTTGATGACTTTGTGGCTTTGTCGAAACCTTTAAACAAAAACAAGACCTCTAAATTGGTTAACATGATAAATTTGAATGAATATAACAAGCCTCTCTTTGAAGTCCAAGGTGCTTATCCTTCTCCCACCTTTCAAATTCCTAAAACTCCTCTCCTTATTGTCCAAGGAAGGTATGATCATGATTCCTTTCGTACTCCGAATAAACCAATCATCACCGTGCAAGGAAGAAAACCTATAAGTCCTTACAATTATGCTAAGCAAATAACTAGAGAGAGTTATCATGCGGTTGCCCATACCTATCATACCAGAAATAATAGGCAACCTAATCCTCCTCCTATTATTCCAGTCTCTCTTCCTAATCCTCAACCAATTCTTCCTCAAGCTCCCCGTATTTTGCAAGTTATGGGTAAGGAATATGATCTCATAGAACAGCTCAAAGCTACCCCTGCTAAGATATCCCTTTCGGATTTGATTCAAACTTCTTCCGCTTATCATGGAATGTTACAAGATGCCTTGAAAGATTTGAATGTTCCTCCACCGAATACATCTAGTAATATAGCATCTTTTGTTAACTCTGTGATGAATCCTAAAGCTCAAATTGTGTTTACCCAAGATGAGTTGCCTACTAGTGAAATTCAACAACAATATGATCCCTTGATGATTGTGGTTGTCATGAAAGACACTGCTATAAGACGAACACTAGTAGATAATGGCTCTGGCCTTAATGTGTGTAGCATTAATTTATTGCATAAGATGAATGTGGATACATCTCTTATGGAGCCTGACTCTCATCCCATTCGTGGCTTTGACAATGTGGCTAAGGCTTCATTAGGTATCATCACCTTGCCTCTCACAGTGGGACCTGTTACTTTGCCTACTCCTATCCATGTTATGCCTGGAAATTTAACATATAACTTGTTATTAGGGAGGCCTTGGATTCACAGCATGCAAGCTGTCCCCTCTACATTGCATAGACAAATTAAATTCGTTTATAACAATAAGACATACACCTTGATGGGTGATACTAATTTTCAAGCTTGTCTACAAACATCTAATTCCAAAGGAGATTCTTCTAAGCCATCCTCGTCTAGTGATGACTCTTTAAACAAGAAACCTATCGATGAGTCTTCGCTCTCCGATGATCAAAATCCTTCGGATGAGTCTGGAACTCCTGGAGAAGATCCTTCTCGACTTGAAAATACACATGAAAAGGATTTTGATCCTGAGAAGGTTCTCGCAGAAGATGATTGGGGATCTCTTGATTTTAACCCTACCTTTGTAGGTGAATATAAGGTTCCTTCTAGAGAAATTAAAGTTGGAAAGAAGGAAGAAGCTGAAAATCATAAAGTTGAAAAGAAAGAAGAAGCTAAAAATCAATCAACCTTACCTGAATCTATGAGTAATAATTTTGTGGCCGCTTCTCAAACTTCTTCTCCTCACATCTATAATTATGAAGAGTTTGATTCTTTGTCTTATGAAAAACCACCTTCTCTTCCTGAAATGGCTGATCGTTATGGTCGTGGTTTTCGCATTTTCGCTAAGCATGGGTATCATGGAAAAGGTTGTGGTGCTAATGAACAAGGGATAAGACTTCCTCTAGAGACTAATTTTCACAATTATGCCTTTGGACTTGGCTATAATCCCTGCAGATGTACTAAAGCTTCTAAAAGACCATGCATTAGTGTTAATGCTATTTCTACATCTCTATCAATACAACACCCTGAGTATATTGACGAGGATTCTTTGGGTGATTGTGCTTTGGATATCTTCCCTACCAATGATGCTTTAGCTGAGTTCTTGGGAGCCTATGACACTCTTCCTCGTTATCATCACAATAGGGGACTCCCTTATTGTTTGAACACCGAAGCCTATTTTGGAAAAGAGTTTGATAACGATAAGATTGTGAAAGAATTCCCTCAGTTAAAGGATACTCCTCAACAAAGTAATCTTCTCATAAGTGACACCACTGATGTTAAGATGGATCCTTGCAATAAAGAGAAAGTCATTAAAATTGGGAAATGTTTGGATGAAGAGGAACAGAAACAATATGAAGAGCTATTGCATGAATTCCCTGAGATCTTTGCTTGGGCATATTCTGACATGCCTGGTATAGATCCTAAGATCGTTACTCATAATATTGTCTTAGTTCCTGATGCTAAGCCCATGAAACAAAAGATTCGAAAAATGAATCCTAAGGTGGCTCTGCTTGTTAAGGCTGAGATTGAAAAATTATTGGAGGCTGGATTTATCCGCCCTATTGACTATTCCCCATGGATTTCAAATATTGTCGCTGTGGCTAAACCAGACAACAAAATAAGAATGTGTACTGACTTTTGAGATTTGAATAAAGCTTCCTTGAAGGATGATTTCCCTCTTCCAAACATTGACATGATAGTTGATTCTACGGCAGGACATGCCTTGTTATCCTTCATGGATGGTTTTTCAGGTTACAATCAAATTTTTATTAACCCTCAAGATCAATTCAAAACTGCTTTCACCACTCCTTGGGGTACGTTTTGTTGGATAATGATGCCTTTTGGACTTACAAACGCCGGTGCAACTTATCAACGAGCAATGACCCTTATCTTTCATGATTATATGCATAAGATTTTAGAGGATTATGTTGATGATATTTTGGCCAAATCTTTTCTTCGCATGGATCATGTTAAAATCCTCCAACAAATTTTTGAAAGAATTCGTAAATATCACATGTGCTTGAATCCCCGAAAATGTGTTTTTGGTGTGGATAGTGGAAAACTATTAGGATTCATAGTTTCGCATCGTGGGATTGAGGTGGACACTAAGAAAATAGATGCTATTGTCAACATGCCACCTCCTAGAAATGTGTCTCAACTTAAGAGCTTACAAGGAAAGATTCAAGCTATTCGTAGGTTCGTGTCTCAGCTTGTGGATCGTACCTTTCCTTTTACTCAACTTCTTAAAAAGGATATCACTTTTCAATGGAATGAGGATTGTCAGCAAGCATTTGAAGATTTAAAAGTGTATTTGGCTAGTCCTCCTATTCTTCAACCTGCTGAACCTTCTAAACCCTTCCTTCTGTATACAACTGCTTCCTCTCATGCTCTCGCAGCATTGTTGGCACAACATGATAAAGATGGTAAGGAATGTCCGGTTTATTACATAAGTCATACCTGACTCGATTATGAGACCCGATATTCTGTGATAGAAAGACAATACTTGGCCTTGGTATTTGCGACTCAGAAATTGAGACATTATCTTTTAAATTCAGAAGTCCATGTCGTGGTTAAGTTTGATCCTTTGAAGCATCTTTTCTCTAAAACTGATTTATCAGGACGTCTAGCTAAGTGGGTTATGATGTTAACTGAATTTGACCTTAAATTTGTTTCACAAAGAGCAATTAAAGGACAAGCGTTGACCGATCACTTAGTTGAGGCCCCTTCACCTTTCTCCTTCCCTAACCCTGAATCCTTTCCTGACAACTTCATTCTTTCTATAGAGAAAGATGAAACTTGGGAGTTGTACTTTGATGGCTCTAAGTGTCGTACGGGATCGGGGGTAGGGGTTGTTCTGATTTCTCCTACAAAGAAACCTATTCCTTTATCATATCGTCTAAATTTTCTGTGTACCAATAACGTTGCTGAGTATGAGGCTCTTATAGCGGGAATAAAAGCAGCCTTGGCTCTGAATATAAAACACATACATATCTATGGAGATTTGCAATTAATTATAAGACAAGTAACAGGAATATATCAAGCAAGACAAGACAAACTATCACAATATAAAGATCTTGTTATCTCTTTATTACAAAATTTCGATTCTTATACCATGGAACCCGTTCCTCGAAAAGATAATCGACATGCGGATGCAATGGCATGTGTGGCTTCTCTAGTATCTTTAGAGGACTCTATGGTCGATCTTAACTTCGTTATTCACAATCTTATTTCTCCAGCTATTGAGGATGATTCTAGCTTGATAACATGTTGTGACTTTGTAGACTCAGATGAATGGTTCTCGCATATCGTAAGATATTTGACCGATGGTACCTTTCCTGATTCCGCTAATAGGAACACTAGGGCTAGAATCCGCAAGTTGTCTGCTAGATATATCATCCTTTCTAATGTCCTTTATCGAAGGGGTTATGATGGTCTTCTCCTCCGTTGTCTTAACAAGTCGGAAATCCCTGTTGCTCTTGAAGAGGCACATTCAGGTGCCTGTGGGGGGCATTTTGGCGGCAAATCCCTGGTTCATAGGTTGCTTCGTATGGGATACTATTGGCAAACTATGCAAAAGGATTCCTTTTCATTTGTTAAAAAATGTCATCAATGTCAACAACACAATAATCTGATTCATGCTCCTGCCCAAGAACTTCGTTCTCAAGTAGCTTCTTGGCCTTTCTCCGCATGGGGTTTGGATCTTATTGGAAAAATTTCTCCTCCTTCATCTCAAGGACACACCTTCATTATAACTGCAACAGATTACTTTACGAAGTGGGTAGAAGCTATTCCTCTTCGCTCTACTACTGCTGAAGTGATTTGTCAATTTCTTCTAGAAAACATCATTTCTTGATTTGGGATACCTTCCACTATTATCTCAGATAATGGGACATCGTTTAAAAACAAGGATGTGAAGAAATTCCTCGAGAAGTATCATATCAAACATCGATTTTCTACACCATATTATCCTCAATCAAATGGCCAAGCCGAATCATCCAATAAGATAATTGAACAAATTCTTCGTAAAACCATGAATAAGCATGGTAAGGATTGGAGTAACCAGCTGATCTATGCTCTTTGGGCCTACCGAACGAGTGTACGAATTGCTACAGGAACTACTCCTTATAATCTTGTTTATGGTGCTGATGCTATTATGCCCTTAGAGTTAGAAATTCCATCACTTAGGGTTTCTCTCAAAGGTATAGTAGATGATGACTCTTATAGGGAACAACGACTTCAACAGCTTGAGATGCTTGACGAACAGCGCATAAACGCTCTTGAGCATATTCAAGCGTATCACAAAACTCTACAATGAAGCTATAATGACAAGGTTATTCAATGTTCCTTCTCAGTAGGTGACTTAGTCCTTTATGAGAATCAGCGCAATGTGAATGCCTTACCTGCAGAAAAGGGAAAATTTAGTCCTAATTGGCTTGGACCATGTATCATTATTGAGGATTATGGATCAGGTGCTTACAAAATAGCGGATGTAGACGGTACGCCTCTTAAAGAACCTATTAATGCTATGCACTTGCGTAGATATTATGTTTAATTCTTCATTTTTTCTTTTTCAATTCTTCAACATTGGATAATATGTTAGTATTTCTTAATTAAAGCAAAATAGAATTAAATGTTATGTTAATCTATATTGCTTCGTTCCTGACAAGCATGTCTTCTTACTTTATAGTTTGTCTTGAATTCATTTATGTAAATTGTAAAAGATTTACATTTTTCATTATGCTAGCATATTATACAATGTCTTTATGTGTTAAGTAGAATCGTATCATGTTGTGTTTAAGTTCAAAATTAAATCACATTAGTTATATGATTCTTAGACTTAATGCATATTTCTTCCTTATCATCAATGTCGTACTTGATTAAATATTTTAATTAAGTCACACATGTATCAATTTAATCATGGAGCATTGAGAAATCAATCACATGGAAATTAAATTCTGAACATACATGTACATTTACCAAATGTATTAGATTTAATCAAAACAAAATATACATTGTTTTAGGCATTAAAGATAACACATTTGAGACAAAAGAGAAGCATGTATATATACATATATATGTGTGAATCGTATACAAACATAGGTCACTGTATATCCAAAATGTGACCTCTCCTACATCATACAATCATCTCCTATCCCTAGGGCTAGTGGCTGGAGAGTGTCGAATGGATGCTCCCTCCTGATCTGGCCGTGGAGGTGGACCCATGGGTGTGTAGCGCGATACAGATCGTGAGTGACTCTGAGAGGAACTCCTACGATCCCTATCCATAAGGATCGCACGATAGGTGGTAGCCTCGGTCTGGGCTGCTACTAGATCTTGCCGCACCTGCTGAAGGTCCTCTGATAGAACTCTCTCTCTCTGCCGCGCCTGCTGGAGGTCCTCTGATAGGACTCTCTCTCTCTCCCTCCATATATCTACCTGTACTCGGAATGGGAAAAACAAATCCTCATGCTGACCCGCGTTCCCCTGAGGCCTATAGGCAATCTGTGAGGAACTGGGGATCTGTGCTATCATGGAAATGTCTGTCATTGCCTGCTGAATCAAGGAACGCCATTCCTGCACATTAGTTGTGGCAGTAGAATAGATTTTTGTTAGTACCATTCTTTATAATCAAAACATTAATCAATCAATATAAACCTACTATACCTGGATCTCCCTCGCGCTAGTAGGGATCATGATATGGTAGTATCTGTGACTGAGAACCGCTAGTCTCCCCTCGCTCATATACTCTATCCACGATGGGTGTAGGCTGGACGGTACTGGTGACAGGTCTCCGTATTGCCTCCTGTTCCCCCTGTTGGAGAATAGGGGGTGGATCCAGAGCTATGGTATCATCTCCTGAATGGTGGGGAGCTGCATCCGACTCCTCCTCATCATCTTTATCCTCCTCCTCATCGTCCTCCTCATCATCATCCTCGTCCTCATCCGCACCATCACCTGCATCCTCCTCGTCCTCCTCTCTATCTGCATCCTCATCCTCCTCCTCCTCGTCACTGGGCTGATCGCCTGTAGGTGGATCAGGATCTTCCGCCTCCTCATGATCCTCTCCCTCCTCTGGCTCCTCTGACCTGGATCCCTCGTCCTCGTCTCAGTCTCCATGTCTCCATGGGCCTGGATAGCCTGTCGGATGATCTGGTGGAAAGATAGGACCTGGATATGATCTCATGAACCATGAAAGATATCTACGCTGTGCTCTAGGCTCTGTAGAATAGTCAGTGACTACATCCTGATCAGATCCCTCTAAATCTGTCGTCTCAATATCATCTACCGTCGGTCTCGCTACTGCTCCAGGTCTGGGAAGGACCCGTGAGTGTCGAGTATAGATGGGCACATCGGCTGGAACACACTGCTCTAGTCCGAACTGCCTCCATACTCGGTTAAAGTAGAAAGGGACTATGATGTGTGCATATCGTCCTCGCAGTAGGCGGTTCCTCTGTAGACATGCTAACTGTCTCTCCATACCATCCCATCTGTGCATCAGTAGGTAAGGTCTCCACACTATCACCTCGGCTGTCAGTCTATCAATAATCACTCTCCAATATAACAAATCACCAAATCTCCACTCTCTGGTAAGTGGATAAGCGAACACCCTAGGTCGCTCGCTCGCTGTACTCAGTGGAAAGCCAATGGGCCTGGTGCATGTGAAGTGCTCTAAAATCCACACCTGTAGAAGTGTGCATGTCATCAAACTACAACCCTGTTCGAATACATACTCCCCAAGGTCATGATAGAGATGCGCAAGCATACTCCGACCCCAAGCATACACTCTCCTGTGTCTCTCCATCGCTCTGATACACCATGTGAGGCCCCCATGCATGTGTGTCCCTCGCCCATTAGGGCAGATGGCTAGTGCTATGATGGTTATCATAAGGCGTCTCAGAAGTGGTACCTCCCCTGTAGGATGTAAGAGCCAGCTGACCATGATGCGACCTCTCGTCTCGCTCGGCATGACTCTCCCTATGCAATACACTTTCTCTCTCTGATGATCCTCCGCTGACCGATCGGTCGCGTATGTAACTGTCGCTCCTCTGATAGGAAGACGAAATATACGGTACACATCCTCGAGTGTGACCGTCAGCTCTCCTACTGGAAGGTGAAAGGTGCATGTGTCAGGATCCCATCGCTCCATCAAGGCCATCAGCATCGCAGGATGAAATCGAATGGCCGGCATCAAAATCACATACCACAATCCTACAATCGATAGTGTGTCTCTCTCTGACTGAGTCAGCCATGGAATCTGATCTCGCAAAGTGCGAAGAATATGTCCCGCTGTGTGCTCTCTCATGTACGGGAGACCCTGCAACATGAAAACATGACGATAATCAGTACTCAATCATCAAAATCGCAAATGCAAACCATCGCACATCATATGCTAGCCCCGGAACCTCTCGCCAGGCCCTGATTGGGGACCATGGTGCCCTGTCAGGGACCATGGTGCCCTAAGGGGACCATGGCGCCCTGCAGGGACCATGGCGCCCCTGTCAGGGACCATGGCACCCTGGGGGGACCAGGGCGCCCCTCAGGGACCATGGCGCCCTAGGTGGGCCCCGGTCAGCCTTTGAGGCCCGCATACGATCACGAAAAAGTCAAACATGCGAAAAATCAAAAGTCAAATGTTTAGTCAACTCACCTCGTCCAGTGGCTCGTCGTCGATCACGGCCTGGCGCAGGATCTCGATCCTCGTGGGACGCTCCGGTCGTCGTGAAGGCATGGTGATGGCTAGGTAGGCTCCACTACAATGAATAGTATCCTGAAATTGACAAAGTGACGAATACAAGTGTCACTTTCGAGGTATATACTCTCGTTTGCTTGTTCTTACTTTTTGAAACCCTAATTTTTCCTTTGTCATTCATCTTATCATAACTTGAGTTTGGGAGATGCGATTTTCATGCCATTTGTTGCGTTGGAATCGTACTTTCCTTCCCCTACTCTCGAGATGTTCCAAAAAGTGCTCTGATGAAGCCTATTTAGTGAACACCCCTCATCAATACTCTCTTACACAATTTGTCGCAAGTAAACATGCTACCCTATTTCACCTCCCTAATAAGCAAGTCAAAACAGGGGGGGGCATACAGCTACTCACAGATTTCATCACTTTCCCTAGTAAGCATTAGGTGATTTTGTGATCTAATGTTTGTTTTGTAGGGTGCGGTTCCTAACTGTGTACTGCAGATACCGCTGGGGGCTTCGTCCGACAACTTATGGATATATCCTTTTTTCAAATGATGTTTACTTTTCTATACTTTAGCTTGCATATGCACATAGTACTCATATGACCGCTAAAGTGGGGGCTAAATGTAGCGTCATAAATTGTACGCACTCGCTAGGGTGGTACAATTTCACACCTAGTTTAGCACCTGCCTTAGTGCATTTTACATTCTGCATTGCATTTCTCCTTAACCACTTAATTAATCAAATTAATTAGGTCTAAGGTTCCTATTTCATCATTCTCTACATCATAAAGTTGGGCCCTTTCACTAAAGCGCGCCCTTCGCATTTTATTCCTCCAATACATCACTTAATCAAAAACCCTAATTAAGTCCTATTCCGAACTTGGGGGCTTGGTTTTGGGGTCAAAACATCTCGAAATCACCTGTAACTTCGGGATTCTCTCTAAAATCATCATATCCGACGGCCCTGAAAATTTGGTGAAAAGTTGCTGGGACCGTGGTGCCCGGTGCACATGGTCCCGGACATTTTTCCCAAAATTTTAGGAGCGCGATCCAATCATAAAATAAAGCTTAACCCCAAGAAATTGGCGGGATATTCAATCTCTAGGTCGGCCAAAATATGAATTTACGACCTAGGGTTTCATACATAAGAGCTCTCTTTCTTCATTTGGAAGGATCGGATTTTTGTTTCCAGGAACTTCATATGCAGCGAAAGAGTAGATCTTTGAGGACTTCAACAACATTCAACATCATTCTATCAAGCATCTATCAAATTCATTCATCCACTTAGGGCTTGGAAGACATTGAAGAACAATAGGAGATTACCGACTGAAGATTGGCTTGTACTCCTCCCTTGAGGGTTGGGTATGATTTCGTATTGTTTTCATGTCTTTGCATAAGCTTTGATACATCATTTATTCATGCTTTAGATCACATTGCATCTTGATTTAGAGCATTTACATTATCATTTGCAAGCAATTAGGGTTTACTTTCTAGGTTGCTCTAGTTTGCTTTCTTGCATTTTGGACCTTGCACACACACTAGGTCTGCACACACAATACATTTTACAAAACAACTTGGCTATTCGTGGAGGTGGAAATCACCAAAGCAGGGGTTTGACTAAGGCAAAACCCTATATAGCCGCCCCTCCCCCTTTTCAGATATTATTGCAGGTTTCGAGATTCGGATGACGCCGCGGGATACAGATCCGGAGAGAGAAGGTTGGAACAGCACTCTGTGTGAAATTGCAGAGCAGGAGACTGGGACAGGGGCGCTGGGCGCCCTAGTCCCTGGGACAGAGGTGCTGGGCGCCCTGGTCCTCCGGACAGACAGTTTGCAGACAGTTTCCAGACAGTGTTTCAGAGTGCAGAACAGTGGTTTCCGGTGCAGTTTTCAGGACAGTGGCACCCGCGCCCCCGTCCTGAACATCTTCAGTCCGATTTTAACTCCGGGTACATATTTGCATTCTTATTTCATCCTTGTACTTACAGTTGTTCATTGTTTAATCTCAATTCTGCAATCTTGTTATTAGTTCATACTTGCATTTTGGGATTAGGGTTTGAACTTGCATTACTTGATCTTACAATTTCAACAAGGGAATAGAAATCCTAATAGATATCCCGTGGCTCTCTCTTTCACCAAAAGAAGTAGCCAATTGTGCGATATCTCTAGGCTCTTTCGTATTCGGTAATGTGTGTCAAAAGGTAGGATTAGGGCATGATTAACCTAGTCTCGCTTTTTCCCCTACACAACAAAGTGTGTGATGAGTTACTAAGCTCGATGAAGCGATAATCAAGGAGTGGTTGAGGTTTTCTTGATTGATGTGATAAGATTTCTATGAAATGCAATGGTCATAGTTATACCGACCTATTTGTAATCTATATGATGAGAGGATTAAATTTTTGTTGCGTTACTGACCTAATTGATTTGAATTTAAGGTCGATGAAGTTGTTTTGTTTGTGTGTTGGCAAGAGTTGGCAGAAATCAGTTGAGTGTGTGATTGCCTAACCAGAGAATGAGTCTACAGTTTGAGTAAAGGCAGATAGAAGATTAAATGGATCTGATCAAGAAAATGTAGTGCTATTCAGATAGATCAATAAACTCCTTTTGTTCTCTAACAATTATAGGAGAATGGAAATCCCCTAACCGAGTAATCTCTAACAAGCTTGGTTACTTATTAAATCCTCTAACAAGGTAGTCCATTAGATTGGATTCTCAAATCCTCTATTGAGGTTACTCCTTACAGGTTATTTTCTTCTAACAAGGCATTTGTATTCAATCCCTTAACCGGGCGATTCCTAATAGGATCAGTTCTTAACATGACTTTTTGTAAAATCTTTAACAAGCTAGGCTCATAACAGGGTGTACTTCAGAAGAGTTCAAATATTTTCTTGTGAGTCTCATCTCATCGTGGTTTTTACCTATTTTTTTTCCATGTAAAAATACTTGTGTCATGTTGTGAATGTTTTATGGTTATGATCTTATGATTGATTTGATTAATTATTTCTGATAAGGCATGATAACCGGAAGTGTTGAGAAATGAAGCATTTGGATGTTTACAAGGTTGATGTTGTTTACTGTTAAGTTGCTTTAATAGTCAGCCGGTATTCTTACAAGTATTTATCTTGATAGTGGTATTTCATTGATAAGTTAAATTTGTGAGTTTGAGTTTGGGAAGTTTGTATCAGTTTTTCTAGTTACTAATTCACCCCCCTTGCCTCTTATTGATCTACCGAATTCTTATTCTTTCACCATACCATGAATTGGTATCAGAGCATCTTAGGTCCTCTAAGGTCTAAGCCTAACAACTTGATGAAAAGATCTACTAGATCATGATGAAGAAGGAAGGTCCAAAGTTCAACAAAGATAACTATAGGATATGGAGTGACAAAATGAAGATCTACATGAAGAGTATGGGAAGTCAGTATTGGGATCATGTAGAAACTTAGTATATTGCACCTACTCAAACTCTGACTGATGATCATGTTAGATGTAATGACAGTCCCAAAGACATTGAAATGGGGGGGGGGGGGGGTGTGAATCAATGTCTAACCGGTGAGTGGAATATTTGAACTTATTTATAACTTTGTAACCCAAATCAATGTATCGGTAAACAAGAAATAATGCAGTAAACAAAAATAACAAAGACAACATAAATGCACACCATAACACAAGATATTTTAATGAGGAAACTCGGTGTGGGAAAAGCCTCGGTGGGATTTGTGACCCACAATATTTACTCATTGTCCAATATGAATAAATATTACTTACAATAGGGGCCTACACATGCAGGAAGGCCAACAGCCTAAAGCTCAACGCTCAAAAGAAGAGTCTCACTAACTACAATAAGGCTAATTAAATTCAATACAATGTACTGCTCAAAATAACATCTCTAATGCCTGGTTCATTTCAGATTTAAGCTCAGTTAGATACCTTAACCAAAACCTTTCGTTGTCCACTATATCACCTCATACATTCAAAAAATCTTCTAAAATACAAAATGACCTATGAGATCTCATACATATATGAGTCTTTATAATATACCAAGTCAACTTACAAAAGATAATTATATTTACAATACAATTTATATAAACAAAACTTGTCTCACGTCGACCTAAGTGCTGGTATACTTCTTTGTTGGTGTAATCTGGATGCTGGTGAATATGCTTGCCGATGTTGGTAGATGGTATCGATGTTGACCCTATTGTCAGTGTGTGTGTAGAGACCTAATACCGGTTGGTTTCCATCAATGACAACATCAACCATTCTCATATGAGTGTAGAATGCCAACAATCTCCCCCTTTGGCATTGATGACAATACTCATGAGAAAAATCCAAAACTATTATCCCAAAACTGAAATCCAAAAAGAAGTGTGCTCCCCCTGAGCAAGTGATCTCCTGCGTGCATATATTTTTCTCTTCAGTACTCCTACTTTGACATCAATGACAAAGGATTTAAAAAAGAATACAAAATTTCTACCTCAAAGTCTATAACCGGTTGGTTACAATCTGAAATATATCTACTAAAACTAAGTTCAAACTCTGTATAAACTTGTTATTGTCAGAAAGAATTTTCTCAGTCTGCTAGATCATACCGGTGAGATAGAGCAT
Source organism: Cryptomeria japonica (assembly GCF_030272615.1). Taxonomy (NCBI): domain Eukaryota; kingdom Viridiplantae; phylum Streptophyta; class Pinopsida; order Cupressales; family Cupressaceae; genus Cryptomeria; species Cryptomeria japonica. Next base: position 296,092,888 of record NC_081408.1, read on the forward strand.
ATGTTGCTCTGGTGATCTTTCTCTTGGGATTGTTTCCTTAGTTAATTCAACTTGCTGAGTAATAAGACTATCCAATCTTGAACCAAGTTTTCTCTTTAGCTCCCAGGCCTTTAGCCTTATTCTTGCCTCTTCTTTCTCCAAGTTCTCCAATTTTTCTTCAAACACTGCCATTTCATGTTCAAAAACTGATGTAAGTTTTGAAGAACCTATCATATTGTCTGCTATGTCATCAATCTCTTTTTGTGTCTTTTTAATTTCCTCATCAATGTCCTCTATCAAATAGTGAGGCTTACAGGCTTCTCTTTACAACTCCTTATACTCCAAAATTGTAGAATTGAGTAACGGTAGCAGTGAATCTAAGTGCTCTGTATAGTTTTTAATAGTGCTCTCAAATAATTCACCCTTCTCTTTATCAACTCTCTTCTTAACTATTCCTTCATTCACCTTCTCTAGAGTTAGAACATTTTCAGCAATGCATTTGGACAAGGTGTCCAATTTACCTAAAGAATTGTCAATGTGATCTATCTTACATGTTGGTGCAATCATCCTCAAGATAGGTAGTGTGTCATCATTAGCCTTAAATGATAAGGCATTGCAATCTGTTATCCTTTTGATAGAATCCAAAAGAACATCTATCACATTAGTAGGTCTAAATTCACCTGTAGATGTGATCAGTTCAGCAATAGCTTTCCTCTCAACATATACTTATCTAATAACCTTAATTATTTCTTCCTTATTATCAATGATTGATTCCTCTTTATTCACATTCTCTGTCGATTTCTTTGTCTCAACATGAACCTTTGCCTCAGATTGTTTCTGAGTATTAGTTCATTTATCTTCTATCAGTGTCTCAGTATTCTGAGAGTCAACAGTATTTGTCGGTGTCTCAGAGATCTTGATATTCTCACCATCAGCTATCTTAACTTTTGCAGTCTCCTTATCTACAACAATGTTAATATCTTGTTTATCAACATTCATAGAAAAAAGAATCTCAGAATCCAGGTTAGTATTATCAAGAGTAACATCTTTAGTTCCCATATCAAGTGGGCTAACTGTATGTACCAGTGGGATATCCTGAGCTGGAGATGGAAGATTATCTATAATCTTTATTGCAGGAACACCACCAACTTTTCCTTTACCCTTATCCTTATCCTTTTGATACACTTTAAAGGTTTTGTCCATTTTCGGTCTGTTCCTTTCTTCTTGCTTTTCCTTTTCAACAAATAATATATCCCATTTGTCTATAGTCTCATCAATAATCTCCTTAACTCTCCCAACCATTAGGCTCACTTGCCAGTGTCCATTGACAAAAACTGACCGGTTTGCCTAAGAAATTATTTTATTAATTTCCTCTTTTGAATTCATAGGATGTACTGCCAATAATGCTTCAAATTTCAACTTCTTATCAAGTTCCATTACTGATAATCTTTTTGCTTCTAATCTCATATACAGATCATTTGGCAGATCATCTATTACTTCAATCAAAACCTTCTTATAGATATCTAAATGCAAAATCATGCTCTCTTCTATTGTTTACCTATCAAAATCCTTAAAAAAATGATACAATTCGTTTACATTAATCAGATTTCCTTCCTATGTTATCTCATTCAATAGTTCTTCTAGAGTAGGGGTATCTGGTGTCTTTTTATTCTTCGGTGTAAGCTTCTTCTTAGGTTCCCTAACTGCCTACTGCTTCTTCCTTAGTGTTCTGGTTCTCTTGGGAGAAGGAGAAGGTACTGGTGAGGGTTTTCTCTTCTTCCTCTCTACTCTCTTGAATTCAACTGCCTTTCCACTATCAGTATCAGAAGAAGTGACAACCAGTGAAACATGTGCTTCCAATTTCAATCCTTCCAGTTCACTAGCAGATATACCACTTAAGTTCATTACATTTTCTTTAACCTCCTTAGCCATCTTGGATGCATCTTTGATAAATTTCTCTCTTCTTTTTCTCTACTTCTGCATAGAAACAACACTCTCTATTGTTTCAACATTTCCAAAAATGTCTTCAGATGGTTCTCTAGGTGCATCAAGTAGTGTTTATGCATATATTTCAAGAATGGGTAAATCAACTTCAAAACCCATTTTAGTAACCCAAATAGTTCTAGGGATAACTGTTTCCATCCATGTCGCATCACGTTTAATAACAAAGAAGATTTGTTTGGCATACTTGTCAACTATACTCTGCGGTAACCTCTCTCTTGCCTTCATTTTGGTTGAAAAAGTTTTGAAATAATCTGTGATGATCTTGTCACAGTTAGTGCCCATACTGGTAAAAGCTTCCAGAATCTGTTTTCCTATTGGGATGTCATATCCAAAATCCTTATGACTAATGTTGGGTATCACTTTGGTGAAGTAAAGCATCAGACAAACAAGCAGGTTGCCAAAGCAAAAAGTTCCTTTCTTGTCACCTTTAATCTTCTTCAAGTTATCAATCAATTCATCCTTAAGCCATTCACAAACATCAATTTTAGTGTTGTTCTTTACCATCTCATATGCACTGTGAATACAAAGGCTAGAAACCAAATTCAATCTGTTTATGTGTGTTACTCTGTAGCCAAGTACCATACTCACATATCTCACATTTGCATCTCTAGCATCATTGACTCTAAGGGATCTGTTGTCGGATGTAGCTTTGGTTAAGCTCATCACACCCTTGTTAGGTATTTTCTTGGTTTTGTCAGGCCTACTACTAGTTGAGGGTAAACTAGTAACTATCCTAATTGCTTCCTTGGTTATTTTGCAAACTAATTCTAACCACCTAAATTCTCCATGGACTCTTCTCAACACAAGATGAACTACTTCCTTCGGAAATTTAGGAATGCTTAGAATTTCAACAAAACCTAAGTCTTCAAAAATCTTATGTTCAAGTTTAATCAGACCTTGCTCATCAGTAATAACATCATTAAAAAATTTCTTGAAGTCTTCAGTCCCTAGGTCTTCTATGTTGTAGTGGATATAGATTCTCAGGTCTTCAGCAAAAGTGACACCCTTCGAAATTTTTTAAAAAGCTCTAATAGAATCATCTTGTTTAGCGATTTCAGGGATAATCTTGAATATAGGTCTAGGGTGCTTGATGTTCTCTACCACAGTAGGGTTTGCAATAAACTTAGGTGCAGAAGATGAAGATGCCATTTCAAAAGATAAATACCTCTTTACTTGAAATCCTTGAATTCCTAAAAATCACTTTGTTGCTTCGCCTTTAGATTGCCTTCGCTCAATTTTGTGCTCTCTAAATGTTTGAATGCTTGGTGAGTCAAAATGAGGGTTTTCTGGTGTTATATAGCCAAAATACTCTTCAACAATCACATTAAATGCTCATCAGTTAAGTGAGAACTTAACATATCTACCAGTAAAGAAGAAATGTATCTTCTTACCATCAACTGAGGGTAGAATGCATGATTTTCAACTTGCTGCAATACCCCCTAAGGGTTATTCCTTAGCCGGATGAATAATCTCTTACTGGTGGAGGATTTCTCTATTCTACTAGTGCAGAGATAGTTTCATCAACTTTCTAATCTACCTTCTTAATCCATTGTTTTGAAAATTCTTGCTTTATTTTGTTTACCTTTTCTTTTCCCTTCATACTAGATCCTTTATTGTTCGGTGGTATAGTCTTGCTCCTACAAAATTTTGCAATATGTCCAATCTTGTTACATGCATAACAAGTTACATTATTCCTCTAAATAGCCTTTCCATATCCTTAACCAGTTTGTGTTTTGCATTGATTAGATAAATGCCCAAATCTACCACAAACATAGCATTTCACATTCATTCTGCAATTTTTTGAATTATGACCAACTTTGTTGCATTTGGAACATTGACCGGTGGGTAAGTTTGTATTCTGATTATTTCTAAATCTACGCTGATTTGTTGTATGACCAAACTTGTTGCAATTAAAACATTTCCCATTAAATTTATAAGCATTAGGTTGTCTTACCAGTTTACTGTGATCTTGATTATTTGCAGTCCCAAAACTTTCTCCATGTTCAAATCCAAGTCCAATTGTATCTCCATCAGGTTTTTATCTTTTTAGCATGTCATCAAGTCTTTCTGAACTTTTCTTGAATTTGTCTTTGTGTTCATTTGCAGTGATCAACTCATTTTCTAGAATGCCAATTTGTCTTCTAAGCTCCTCTTTATCATGTTGCATGTGAATTAGATATGTCTTTAGCATATCATTCTCATGACAAAGTCTCAAATTTTCATTTTCTCCATCATTAAGTCTCCTAGTCAAGTCTTATTCATTCTTCTTTCTATCTTCAATATCCTTGCACATCCTCATGGTTAAATCTTGCATTTCATTCCTCATGTTACTGTTCTCTTGCCTCAACTTATCAGCAATATCACTAAGAGTTTCCTTTTCATCATCATGTTTTTCCATTTTCTCATAAAATTCCTTTCTCTTATTTTGTGCTATAACCAAGTTCTCCTTAAGTCCTTTAATGAATTCCTTAGTAGTCCTCAGATCATCTTCAAGTTTGATATTCTTCAATTTTTCTACATCAAAATCTTCAAGAGCTCCTTCCAACTATTTTCTCAAACTCTATCTGTACCGGTTTCAAAATCTTCCTCAAGTTGTTAAGCTTTTACAAATAGAGGACTAGGCTCTGATACCAATTGTTAGATGTAATGATAGACCCAAAGACACTGAGAGGGGGGGAGGGGGGGCTGAATTAGTGTCTAACTGGTGAGTGGAATATTTGAACTTATTTATAACTTTGCAACCCAAATCAATGTACCGGTAAGTAATAAATAATGCAGTAAACAGAAATAACAGAGACAACATAAATGCACACCATAACACAAGATATTTTAATGAGGAAACCTCGATGGGATTTGTGACCCATAATATTTACTCAATGTCCAATATGAATAAATATTAATTACAATAGGGGCCTTGACGTCCAGGAAGGCCAACAGCCTAGAGTTCACTGCTCAAAAGAAGAGTCTCACTAACTACAATAAGGATACCTAAATCCAATACAATGTACTGCTCAAAATAGCATCTCTAATGCCTGGTTTAGTACCGGTTTAAGCTCAGTCGGATACCTTAACCAAAACCTTTCGCTATCCACTATATCACCTTATACATACAAAAAATCTCCTATAATACAAAATGACCTATGAGATCTCATACATATATGAGTCTTTACAATATACCAAGTATGCTTACAAAAGACAATTATATTTAGAATACAATTCACATAAACAAAACTTGTCTCATGTCAGCTTGAGTGCTGGTATACTTCTTTGCCGGTGTAATTTGGATACCGACGAATATGCCTGCTTGTGTCGATAGATGATATCGATGTTGACCCTGTTGCCAGTGTGTTAGGATTAATGAAAGTCCCAAAGATACTAAGAGGAGGGCTGAATCAATATCTAACTGGTTAACAAAATATTTAAACTTATTAAGAACTTTGCATCCCAAAACAGTGTACTGGTAAATAAGAATTAATGTAGTAAATAGGAACAATAAAGAAAACATAGAAAACACACCATAACACTAGATGTTTAACGAGGAAAACCGTGTGTGGGAAAAACCTCGGTGGGATTTGTGACCCACAATATTCACTCACTGGCCAATGAATAAATATTACTTACAATGAGGGGCCTACACATGCAGGAAGGCCAACTAACTAGAGCACACTGCCCAATAAGAGTCACAATGACTACAAAAGTGGATTATGAAATCCAATACAATGTATTGCTTCAAAATAGCATCAACTATGCCAGGTTCAGTACTGGTTTAAGCTCATTCCATTACCAAAACCTTTGCTATCAACTATACCACCTTATACACAATTTTCATACTTCCATACATGTCTCCTCTCTAATGACCTATAAGACCTCATGCATATATATGAGTCTTTTACAATATACCATGTCGGATTTACCAAAGATAATTACATTTAAATACAATAAATAAAAGTTTATTACCTATTGACTGGGATGTCGATTTGTATTGTTGCCGCTACCAGTGAAGTGTCTTCCGGTGTATGTAGATGTCTATTGCCGGTGCCGATAACTACCAATGGCTTACCAGATGAATACCAGTTGGTTGCCAGTTGGTTGTCAGTTGGTTGCCATCAATGACAACACCAACTATTCTCATAAGAGTGTAGAATGCCAACATAGTGTGTGTGTAGAGACCTAATACCACTTGGTTGCCATCAATGACAACATCAACCATTCTCATATGAGTGTAAAATGCCAACAGATCAGAAGAAAGAACAACAAGAAAATCATCAAGCACTAGAAGCTATTATCAGTTCCCTGTCTGATGCTAAAAACTTGAAGAGATTTATAGCGGTGATGAACATGTTATCATTGCTAAAGAGGAGAGTCTAAGAGGAAATTTTGATGACATGAGGATGTCTGAAGGTGAGAATATCTAGCAGTATGGTCAAAGGATAAAAGAGATAGTCAGTGAAATTAAGAGTGCAGGAGGGAAAGTGGAAGATGCCACAGTAATCAGTAAGGTACTAAGAACCCTGTTATCAGTCTATGATATTCGAGTTGCAGCTATTTAGGAGTTGAAGTCCATTGAAAAAACTAAGGTAACTCTTGACTCCATCATTGGCAAGCTTACTGCTTTTGAGTTAAACGGTTATGATGGTAGTATACAAAAATCTGAGTCTGCATTTAGAGATTTTGTTTCTAACCCATTTGTGAGAAAAAGTTTAGATACTAGTCATGGTTATGAATCTAGATCCAGCGAGGATGCTGATGATGAAGACAGTTTAGTGGAGCTTGAAGCATTGTTGAAAAAATGGTTGCCTAGAGGCACTGGTAAATATAGAGGTAAACTATCCTTAAAATGTTTTGCATGCAACAAGATTGGTAACATAGCGACTAATTGTCCTAATGGTGAAAATGAGCACAAGAGAGACAAATTCAAGAAGTATAAGGGTAAAGGCAAGAGAGATTGTCTTATTGCTATTGATAGTGGTATCACTAATGAAGGATCTGATGATGATGCTAGTGAAGATATTGTGTTTGTAGCTATTAAGGAAGAGATATCAGACCATAAGGCATTAGTATCCAGAATGGATAACTTTGATGATTGGATCATTGATAGTGGTTGTTCACATCATATGACTGGTGATTAGAGCAAATTTATTTCCTTGAAAGAATTTGATGGTGGTGTAGTTAGATTTGGCAATGGCTCACCCTGCATGGTTAAAGGTAAAGGAGTTATTTCTCTTAATGGAAAGAGCAGTGCATATGATGTCTATTGGGTTGAAGGACTAAAGCACAATCTTTTGAGTGTGGCACAACTTAATGACAAAGGATACTCACTAGAGTTTAAAAATCCAATATGTACAAAATCTTTGACAACAAAGGTGAATTGATTGCAACCAGGAAACAAACTAAAGGTAGCCTATTTCATCTCAATTCTAAAGTTAGCAACTGTTTTATTGCAAAAATAGATGATATCTAGCTTTGGCATAGGATGTTTTGTCATATAAACTTTGATAACATTGTTAAAGTGAGTAAGTCAAAGACAGTGAGAGGTTTGCCTCAGTTAGACAAACCAGTTAATGCACTTTGCAAAGAATGTCAGTTAGGAAAGATGACTTCTTAAAATTTCAAAAGAAAATCCTTTTTAGCAGAGCACTTGTTAGATTTGGTTCATACAGATCTTTGTGGACCAATAAGAACAAAAAGCATTCAAGGTGATAGATATTTCATGATCCTCACTAATGATTTCTCAAGGATGAAGTGGGTTACATTATTGAAAGATAAGTCTAAAGCTTTTGGAAAGTTCAAGGCATTCAGGGCCTTAGCTGAGAAAGAGAGTGGTAAGAAGATAAAATGTCTGAGGACATATCAAGGCAGTGAATTTACTTCTGAGGAATTCACTAGGTACTGTAAAGAGAATGGTATCAAACGACAACTTTCTGCATCAAGGACACCACAACAGAATGGTATCGCAGAAAGAAACAACCAATCAGTTGTTGAAGCTGCTAGAACAATGTTGATACAAGGAGGTGTAGCAAAAACCTTTTGGAGAGAAGCTATCAGAACAACTATCTACACAATGAATTGGTTTCTGATAAAGAGAGGTAAGGAAAAGACTCCTTATGAATATTGGTATGGAAGATCACTTGATGTTATCTATTTTAAAATATTTGGAAGAAAATGTTTTATTAAGAGAGGTGATTACATTATAAAATTTGAGGCGAAGAGTGATGAAGGCATATTTCTTGGCTATTCCACCAAGAGTAAGGCCTACAAATGTTTTAACAACCTGGCATAAAGAATTGTTGAGAGTGTTGATGTTCGAGTGAATGAATTTCCTGAAGTCTCAGAAGGAACCAGTTCAGAGAAGAAGGATGAAAATCCTTAAATTTTGTTTTTGGAACCAGAAACTATGAAACCTGAAACTGGCAAAGCAAATTCTGATGCAACAGTCCAACCGGTGATGACAATGAAGAAGCTGAACCTGAAGATAATGATCATGTTATTCCTAGATATGTGAGACTGAATCACAATCCTAAGAAGATTATTGGAGATAAGGATGTTGGAGTGATAACCAGAAGAAGAATTAGAGAGAATTCTTGCATGATCTCCACCATTGAACCAAGAACTGCTAGGGAGTCATTTGGTGATGATTATTGGGTTAAAGCTATGGAGGAGGAATTGGATCAAATTGAGAAGAACAACACTTGGACCCTAGTACCCCGACCAGTAAATAAGAATGTTATAGATACTAAATGGGTATACATGAACAAATTCAATGAAGATGGTGTTGTAGTTTGCAACAAGGCAAGATTAGTGTGCAAGGGTTATGCTCAAGAGGAAGGATAAGATTATGGAGAAAATTTTGCACCAGTAGCAAGACTACAAGGTGTTAGAACTTTACTTGCATTTGCAGCCCATAATAAGTTCAAAGTATATAAGATGGATGTTAAGTCTACATTTTTGAATGGGATATTGGAAGAAGAGGTATACATCGAGTAACCAGATGGTTATGCATTGACTGATGAGAAAGACATGGTATGCAGATTGCATAAGGCTTTATATTAATTAAAGCAGGCACCAAGAGCATGGTATGAAAGGCTTCATACACATATAATGAAGATAGGCTTTCTGAGAACCAGTGATGATAATAACATATATCTCCACTCTATAGATGATGAAATACTATTCAGTGAAGTATTTGTTGATGATATTATATTTGGAGGTAATGATGTCATGAGCAACACTTTTGCAGATGAAATGAAAAATGAATTTGAAATGTTTTTAGTAGGGCAAATAAAAAATTTCATAGGCTTGCAGATAAGCAAATGAAGAATGGTAGTTTCATTACACAGTCTAAGTATACGAAAGAGGTTTTCAAAACATTTGGCATGAGTGATTGTAAACCAGTTGGGACACCAATGGTTACAAGTTGTAAGTTGTCTAAGGAAGATGAATCTAAGTCTGTTGATGAGAAGGAATACAGGTCAATGATTGGAAAGTTACACTATGTTGTTCACAATAGACCGAACATTGCCGATGGAGTTGACATAGTTGCTAGATTCTAGAAAAATCCTAAGGAGACACACCTGATAGAAGCCAAGAGAATATTTAGATACCTGAAAGGTACTGTTGACTATGGATTATGGTATCCATATGTAGGAACTTTGATTTGAAGGCATACACAGATGCTGATTGGGAAGGAAATGTTGATGATTGGAAAAGCACATCCAGTGGAGCATTTTTTCTTGGAGAAAGGCTTGTTTCATGAAGTAGTAAAAAGTAGAGTTGCACTTCACAATCTATTGTTGAAGCTGAGTATGTTGTAGCTTATATGAATTGCACACAAGCTATTTGGATGAGGCAAATTTTGAAAGGTTTTAAGATAAATATTTCAGAACCTATAAAGATCTTATGTGACAACACAAGTGCCATAAATATTTCTAAGAATCCTTTTTTGCATGCACGAACCAAGCACATTGAATTGAAGTATCATTTCTTGAGGGAAAAGTTTAGACTAAAGATATTATCTTAGAGCATGTTTGTATAAAGGAACAACTTGAATATAGTTTTACCAAACCTCTGTTGGCATTTCAATAAGTTTGTTGGTATAAGGATATTGAGAAGGTTGTTGGAGATTATTGATATAACTAATAAAGGATAATTACTGTCTTAATAATATTATTTTGTCATTGATGTCAAGAAATTAATTTTCTGATTCAGTATGATGTTGCCATATCTTAAGAAGTATGTTTTGATGAGTATAAAGATGTCAGTAAATGACAGAGAATGAATGTGAAAATGAAGGGAAATAATAAGTTATTCAAATGGGCAACTATTACCAAGTTAGATTGTGATGAGATTTTGTTGTTTTGATTGTTTTGATATCCTATATATGTGTATTCAAAGACTGAACAAGAAGAAGAAAAGATTTCATGCAATAAAATGAGTAAAGGTTTGATACTGTTCTATGTTACCAAGAAAGGAACTAGTCGGTAAACACTAAGGTTATCGATATCGGTTAAAGAAGGCAGAATGTCTACCGAGTGAAGTACAGTATTAGCCGAGTAACAACTGAGCAGTAATAGAACGCATTGGATGAATAAAAGAATTATTAAATGAAGGATGCCAATGAGCTAGAGATGTATAGATGATTTGTATGTCGTGCAAAAAGTTTGTTGAGGATCTACGATAATGGAAATACAAGAGTCAGATCTACAGTGCAGGTTGAATGGTCATAACCTAGCACAAGTACCAAGGAAGGAATACAAGCTCCAAGGCGAGATAAAACATTTTTCGGATTGAAGGATTCAATGAACCTAGTCAAGTATGATGATCTGATGGCTAAGATTGATCATGGGAAATGTGATCAAGGAGATTAAATGGTTAGGAATTGTTTATAAATAAGGAATTGTTGATGAACAATGGATGTGGGCAAATAGAAGAATAGTGATGCTGCTATAGTGATCACCAAGCATAGAAGATTGAAGATCTGATTGAAGAACAGATTGTGAAGCCCAGCAAGGAGAAAGATAAGTCTTATGAAAAGATTATCTTGAGTACATTGAGCACATAGAATCTGCTTTAGCATTTCAAATGTGAAGTTGCAGATATATTTTATTACTATTATTTATTCTGTAACTGACAGGAAATCTCTTAACCGAGTGGACCTAACAATCTTATTTGTAAATCCTCTAGCAAGGTAACATTTTGAATGAGTGTTTGAAATCCTTTGACAAGGTCACTTCTAACAAAGTGAAGATTCTAATAGATATGAGGGAAATCCCTTAACCGGGTCACATCTAGCAATGTGTTTATGTAATCTGTAACAGGATTGGCTTTTAACCGAGCATACTCTAGAAGGGTATATTTCTTAGTGGGTCCAAAATCCCACAGTGGTTTTTTCCTATTTGGGTTTCCACGTTAAATCTAGTGTTAAATGTATTGTGATGTTTTAAGTTTGTCACTTTATGAGTTTGAATGATTTATAGTCTAGGTTGCATATTGAAGTAAAGGCTACCGAGGTTGAATCTGATGAATATATTGTATTTTGAGTTTATATGATTCAGGCCCCCCCCTCTCATCTTACTAACAATTGGTATCAGAGCTTTGGACTCCGAAAGAAAAGTTTAAAGGAACTTGAGGCAAGATCCCAAGATGTATAAGAGGGATGCCCCAAAGCTGAACAAGTCAAGTTTCTCCACATGGCAAAAAAGGATGAAGCTACACTTATCAGGAATTGAAGAATATGCAACATATTATCTGGAGAATGATTACAGTGCATTGAGCACCTACCCGATGACAATGGAAGAGATAAAGGCAAAGAAAGAACATATTCAAGCAATGATTGAAATAACATTAGCATTGACCGACTTAGAGTTTAATGATTTGGAAGGTTGTAATGATGCCAAATCTATGTGGAATAAGCTCATATCTGTGTATGGTGGTGATGAACATGTTCAAAGAGAAAAAGTAGAAAGTCTAAGAGGTCAACTTGAATCCATGAGAATGAATTAAGGTGAGAACATTATCCAATACAATACAAGGTTAAAGGAAATTATCAATCAAATCAAAGGAGCAGGAGGAACTATTGAAGAAAAGGATGTAACAAGTAAGTTGCTTAGAACAATTCTACCTGCTTATGCCATTTGAGTCTCCGCAATTAATGAATTAAGGTCTGTACCAAACATGCCAGTCTCCTTGGATGCTACTATCAGTAAGCTACATGAATTTGAGTTAAGAAATTTTGATAACAATGGGTCTTTGGTAAATAAAGTTGAATCAACATTCAGTTCTTTTCATCTTGGCAAATCTAATGATTACAATGATAGAATGTATAAGTATACTGAAGGAAATCACAGTGGAGCAAGTGAAAGATTTCACAAAAACATGGAAGAAGTACACAAACTATATGAGAAAATCAGAAAGCAAGAAGAGTTTGAAGCATTATTAGCCAGAAGGTTACCTAGAGGTAACGGTAAGTATAAAGGAAAGTTACCTTTGAAATGTTTTAACTAGGATAAAATAGGACATATTGCTTCTAACTACCCTGACAAAGGATCTAGTGAAAAGAGAGAATATCGAGATGACATATAGAAAGACAATCATTACAGAGGGCACCGAGACTTCAGAAGGAGAGATAGAAAGACATGCCTAGTGGCTGATGAGGAATCCAATGATGATAAATCTGATGAGACTGAGACTGAGGAAGTTGTTTATGTGACTATCAAAGATGGATCAGATGAAGAAAGGTATAAAGAAAAATCCTTAATATCTCATATAAATAATAATGATTCTTGGATCATAGATAGTGGATGCTCACACCACATGACAGATGATAAACACAAGTTTGTTAAATTAGAAGACTATGATGGATGTTATGTAAGATTTGGTAATGATGCACCATGTCTAGTGAAAGGTAAAGGATCTATCACACTTCTTGACAATGCTAAATGTGATGATGTATATTGTGTTGAAGGTTTGAAATACAATTTGTTGAGTGTATCACAACTAAACAATACAAGATACTGAATAGAATTTCATAAGGGAATTATCAAAGTTCATGAAAAATATGGAAAGTTAGCTACTACTAGGACTCAAACAAGAGGTAATACATTTCATCTTGACTCAACTCGGAAAAATTGTCTATATGCAAAAATAGATGATACCTGGTTATGCCATAAAAATTTTTGTCATGCAAATTTTGATAATCTGATCAAAATAAGTAAGAAGCGCCGAGTAAGAGGTCTACCGAGCTTGGAAAAACCTGACAATGCAATGTGTCGAGGATGCCATATGGGTAAGATGACAAGATCAAGCTTTACAAGTAAGTCCTACACTTCTAAAGGAATTCTAAACCTTGTGCATACTGATCTTTGTGGTCCTATGAAAGTTCAAAGTTATTATGGTGATAAATACTTCATATTATTTGTGGATGATTACTCAAGGATGGTGTCAGTTATGTTTTTAAAAGAAAAATCAGAAGCCTTTCAAATGTTCAAATGGTATAAGGCAAGAGTTGAAAATGAAATAGGAAGACAGCTGAAATGTCAAAGATTTGATAGAGGAGGAGAGTTCATTTCTGATGAATTTAACCTATTTTGCAATGATCATGGTATAAAGAGACAAGTGTCTACATGGAGAACACCATAGCAAAATGGAATAGCTAAAAGAAGAAATAGATCTATTGTAGATTGTGCCAGAACCCTGATGATAGAAAAGAGGGTACCTCAAACATTTTGGAGAGAAGCGATAAGCACTGCAGTCTACACCTTGAACCGTGTACAATTGAAGAAAGGAACTTTGAAGACACTGTATGAATTCTGGTATGACAAGAAACCTAATGTGATTTATTTTAAAATATTTGGGAGTAGATGTTATGTTCACAAAGATAACAGAAATGGAAAGTTTGATCAGAAAAGCGAAGAAGGAACATTTCTTGGTTATTCTTCTAGAAGTAAAGCATTTAAATGTCTCATCAAATCATCTAACAAAATAGTGGAAAGTGCAAATGTGAAAATTGATGAATTTGCATACAGAAATGATGAAGGAAATTCCAAAGAACCAGAAGACTATGAAGAGTTTGTATATGTTCAACTGAGAATTCCTACCGAGAAAGTTGATGAAGAAAATGAAGAAAATACCCAGTTACCGAGTGATGAAGAAGATCATATAGAGCCTACCGAGCCTATATTAGCCAAATATGTCAGAAGGAATCATGCATCAAGTTAGATTATTGGAGATAAGGATGATCCAGTGATGACAAGGAACAAACTGAGACAGAACACATGTCTGATATCTGAATTTGAACCAAGGATAGTAAAAGAGGCATTTAGCAATGAAGATTGGGTAAATGCTATGATAGAAGAGATTGAACAAATCAAGAAAAATGAAACACAAACATTGGCCCCAAGACCAAAAGAGAAAAATGTAATCGGTACAAAGTGGATTTTTAGAAACAAGCTAAATGAAAAAGGTGAGGTCATTCGGAATAAAGCAAGGCTAGTCTGCAAAGGTTTTGCTCAAGAAGAAGGAATAGACTATGGTGAGACTTTTGCACCTATGGCAAGACTTGAAGGAGTAAGAACATTGTTGGCATATGCTGCTTACAAAAATTTCAAGGTATATCAAATGGATATTAAATTTGCATTTTTGAATGGTATACTAGAAGAAGAAGTTTATATTGAACAACTTGAAGGATTTGTTGAAGAGAAGAATAAAGATTAGGTTTGTAAGTTGAACAAAGCTTTATATGGCCTAATGAAAGCACCTAGAACATGGTATGAAAGGTTGCACTCTTATCTAATCAAGATTGTTTTTATAAGGACAAGTGAAAACAACATGTATGTGAAGAATGATGAAGAAAATGGAATATTGATTTCAGCCATATTTGTTGATGATATTATTTTTTGTGGAAATGATTCTTTATGCAAGAACTTTGGAAATGAAATGTGCAAAGAATTTGAGATGTAATTAATCAGTTAAATAAAGTATTTTATAGGTTTACAAATACTGTAAATGAAAGATGAGATTTTCATTACTCAATCCAAGTATATAAAGAAAATCTTGAAGAAATTTGGAATGGAGGATTCTAAACTTGTAAGTACTCCTATGACTACCAATTGTAAACTATCAAAGAATGATGAATCTGCATCTATTGATGAGACATTTTACTGATCTATGATTGGAAAGTTGCAATATGTAGTTCATAGCAGGCCTGATATAGCACATGTAGTAGGTATAGTTGCAATATTTTCTGCAGATCCCAAAGAAACCCATATGACAGCAATCAAGAGAATATTCAGATACCTGAGAGGCACTGAAGATTCTAGTTTAGTATATAAAAAGAGGAATGATTTTGATTTAAAAGTCTATACTGATGCTGATTGGGCAGGAAAAATTGACGACAGAAAAACCACAAGTGGTGGAGCTTTCTTCTTAGGTGAAAGACTAGTAAGTTGGCTTAGCAAGAAACAAGGATGCATTTCACAGTCAATAGCTGAAGCTGAATATGTCACTATAGCATTGAATTACACCAATATAGCATGGATCAAACAACTGTTGGAAGGTATGAATGAGAAAGTTACCGAGCGAAGTAACTATATTCTGTGATAATACTAGTGCTATTAATATTTCAAAGAATTTGGTAATGCACTCTAAGACAAAGCATATCTCTATAAAGTATCATTATCTCAGAGAAGAAGTTCAAGAAAAGAAAGTTGTGCTGGAATATATTAGTTCAAAGGAACAAATAGTAGACATCTTCACAAAGCCACTGCCAAGGGACACGTTTGAGTATCTCAGAAGCAAGTTAGGGGTCCTACCCCTATCTTCCAATCACTGATAGAGTTCGGTGAAAGAATCAATTCCATGACTACATAATACTATTTATCAGTTGATGTTGATTTACACACTTTAGAAGGTTGCCTAAAGTTGTGCAGGAAATAGTGATTGAAGACAAGATGCTCTGACTGAGACTGAGATGATACATTTGTATATATTTTAACTACAAGGAAATTACTTCACAGGGGAAGAAATCATGAAAAAGTGTTACTTTTTGGCATTGTTGGCAAAGGGGGAGAAGACTAATAGGAGAAGATAGGAGAAGACTAATGACTGGGGGAGAGAACTTCAGGAGAAATCAAGGATAATAGCAGATAGTTTTACAACAATCTGAATCCAAATCAATTGAAATGAATCAAGTTGGTATTGCTATCAATGCCAAAGGGGGGGATTGTTGACATTTCAATAAGTTTGTTGGTATAAGGATACTGAGAAGGTTGTTGGAGATTATTGATATAACTGATAAAGGATAATTACTATCTTAATAATATTATTTTGTCATTGATGTCAAGAAATTGATTTTCTGATTCAGTATGATGTTGCCATATCTTAAGAAGTATGTTTTGATGAGTATAAAGATGTCGATAAGTGACACAGAATGAATGTGAAAATGAAGGGGAATAATAAGTTATTCAAATGGGCAACTATTACCGAGTTAGACAGTGATGAGATTTTGTTGTTTTGATTGTTTTGATATCCTATATATGTGTATTCAAAGACTGAACAAGAAGAAGAAAAGATTTCATGCAATAAAATGAGTACAGGTTTGATACTGTTCTATGTTACCGAGCAAGGAGCTAGTCAGTAAACACTAAGGTTATTGATATTGGTTAAAGAAGGCAGAATGTCTACCGAGTGAAGTTCAGTATTAACCGAGTAACAACCGAGCAGTAACAGAACACATTGGATGAATAAAAGTATTATTAAATGAAGGATGCCAATGAGCTGGAGATGTATAGATGATTGGTATGTTGTGCAAGAAGTTTGTTGAGGATCTATGACAATGGAAATACAAGTCAAATCTACAACTCAGATTGAACGGTCATAACCTAGCACAAGTACCAAGGAAGGAATACAAGTTCCAAGGTGAGATAAAACATTTTTTAGATCGAAAGATTCAATGAACCTAGTCAAGTATGATGATCTGATGGCTAAGATTGATCATGGGAAATGTGATCAAGGAGATTAAGCGGTTAGGAATTGTTTATAAATAAGGAATTATTGATGAACAATGGATGCAGGCAAATAGAAGAACAATGATGTTGCTGTAGTGATCACCAAGCATAGAAGATTGAAGATCTAATTGAAGAACAGATTGAGAAGCCCAACAAGGAGAAAGATAAGTCTTATGACAAGATTATCTTGAGTACATTTACCACATAGAATCTACTTTAGCATTTCAGATGTGAAGTCGCAGATATATTTTATTACTATTATTTATTCTGTAAGTGGTAGGAAATATCCTAACTGAGTGGACCTAACAGTCTTATTTCTAAATCCTCTAGCAATTTAACATTCTAAATGAGTGTTTGAAATCCTTTGACAAGGTCACTTCTAATAAAGTGAAGATTCTAACAGATCTGAGGGAAATCCCTTAACCAGGTCACATCTAGCAATGTGTTTATGTAATCTATAATAGGATTGGATTTTAACTGAGCATACTCTAGAAGGGTATATTTATTAGTGGGTCTGAAATCCCACAGTGGTTTTTCCCTATTTGGGTTTCCACGTTAAATTTGGTGTTAAATGTGTTGTGATGTTTTAAGTTTGTCAGTTTATGAGTTTGAATGATTGACAGTCTAGGTTTCATATTGAAGTAAAGGCTACCAAGGTTGAATTTGATGAATATATTGTATTGTGAGTTTATATGATTCACCCCCCCCCTCTCACCTTACTAACAACCTCCGCCTAAGACTACTTTTGAGTATCTTAGAAGTCAATTAGGGGTTGTCCTTCTTCATGAAGTCAGTTGAACATGATGTTGACTGCATCAGTCCCTAAAACACTTGCAAATTTTTACAAGGGTTGATGTAGAAGTGGATGTATTCCACATAGGGAGAATCAAGTTGTAGTATGTTGTTGATGCATCATGAAATTTTGATATTACATGTTTTACTTTCAATTTGTCATTGTTTTCAAAAGGGGAGAAGAATTATGTGATTATGAGAAGGAGAACCTGTGACAGACTAAAGACAGAGAGAGCATGTGAATACTTGGTAATGTAAACCAGGTTTCTTATTCACATTCACAATATCAAAGCAATGGTGTGATTTTTTTTTTATTGTCATCAATGCCAAAAGGGGAGATTGTTGGTATTTGCATGAAGATTGCATTAATGATATGATATTGTCATTGATGTCAATTGAACCGGTGATGATATTAATGATGTTTCTGATATTGTTGTTATTATTGATATTGTCTTGTAACCAGTAGGAAGATCTTTGTAAAGGTTATTGTAAACCGGTAATCGGAGTAAAAGGTTAAACCCTTTCTATGTTATGTAACTAGTAAACCCTACCAGTTGTTTTCATTAAACCCTAATCGATTAAGGTTGTTGAATAGGTTATGTTGGTTTATGATCTGATGTTGAGCGGTAATGATGATGGAACGTAAGGTCATTGTATGAAGACAAGTTCAAAATGTTTTTGGTGCATTTGTTTGTCTAGGGAATGAACAAAATGTATTGCATCTAATGCAAAGTGCATGATGAGTTACTGAGCTTGATGAAGTGATAATCAAGGAGAGGTTGAGGTTTTCTTGATTGATGTGATAAGATTTCTATGAAATCCAATGGTCATGGTTATACCGACTTGTTTGTAATCTAGATGATGAGAGGATTAGATTTTTATTGTGTTACTGACCTAATTGATTTGTATTTAAGGTCGATGAAGTTGTTTTTTTGTGTGTTGGCAAGAGTTGGCATAAATTAGTTGAGTGTGTGATTGCCTAACCAGAGAAGGAGTCTACAGTTTGAGTAAAGGCATATAGAAGCTTAAATGGATCTGATCAAGCAAATGTTGTGATATTCAGACAGATCAAGAAACTCTTTTTGTTCTCTAACAATTACAACAAAATTTAAATCCCCTAACCAAGTAAGCTCTAACAAGCTTGGTTACTTATTAAATCCTCTACCAAGGTGGTCCATTAGATTGGATTCTCAAATCCTCTACTAAGGTTACTCCTTACAGGGTATTTGCCTCTAACAAGGCATTTGTAGTCAATCCCTTAACCGGGTGATTCCTAATAGAATCAGTTCTTAATAGGACTTTTTGTAAAAGCTTTAACATGATAGGGTCCTAACAAGGCAAACTTCTGAAGAGTTCAAATATTTTCTTGTGAGTCTCATCTCACCCTTATTTTTACCTATTTGGGTTTTCCACGTATAAATACTTGTGTCATGTGGTGAATGTTTTATGGTTATGATCTTATCATTGATTTGATTAATTATTTCTGATAAGGCATGATAACCGGAAGTGTTGAGAAATGAAGCATTTGGATGTTTACAAGGTTGATGTTGTTTACTATTAAGTTGCTATAACAGTCAACCAGTATTCTTATGAGTATTAATCTTGACTGTGGTATTTCATTGATAAGTTTACTTTGTGAGTTTGAGTTTGGGAAATTTTTATCATTTTTTCTAGTTACTAATTCACCCCACGCTCTCAGTAATCTACCAGATACTTATTATTTCATCATACCATCATGTGCATCTATAAATCCATTTGATACTTTTTATGTTGACCACATCTTCTATGAAAATCCCCTAACCTCTCGTGAGTTACACTTTATTTCTGGACTGAGGTGTGATCTTGTTTCTAAATATGGATATGGAGGTAGGGGTTGTCAATGTTTTGAGAAAGTGTTCAAATCCCATTAGAGCTTGAACATTGCCACTCTAATGTTGGAATTGGATACTACACCACATCCCCTTAGGAAATACTATGTTTGAATATCAATGTGATTTCTATTGAGTCTCTTCCTCTTAATCTTGTTCATATTGATTTTATTGAAAGTGGTATAAACTCCAATGAAGTTCCTTAATATGTCTTCTCTTTAGAGGATGATTTAGAAGAATTATTGGGTGTATATTCTAATCTTCCTTCTTATCATCACAAGCATTGATTCCCTTATTGTTTGAATAGTCAAGCATACTTTTGAGAATCTATTATGAGTTCTGATAAGGATGATTTTTTATCTCATGATAATGAAAGCATGCTTATACCACATCTTCAAGATTATAGTACTTTGATTAAGGGGGATACAATTGATGTTATGATGGATTTTAAATCTTTTAGAAAGGTAATAAAGATTGGAAATTTCCTTTCTTCAAAAGAGTTTGAATCACATTTTGACCTTTTACATAACTATTTTGATTTTTTTGCTTGGTCATAAGAGGATATGCCCATTATTGATGAGTCTTTTATGGTTCATAATATCATTTTATGTCTCCATTCCAAGGTCATTAAGTAGAAGATCTATAAGATGGATCCCAAGGTTTATTTATTAGTCAAGAGTGAGATAGAAAATCTTTCAAAAGCTACTTTTCTCTTTCCTATCAAATGTTGATCTCTATAATTGCTTCCAGAAATGTATTCTTATGGGAAACTCGGTGTTGGGGAACCTATGTGTTTTCATTGAGTAACCAACTCTGGAGTTTTAGAAGTTGTCTCTTCATTGAGGGAAAAAGGAAATAAGGGACATAAAAGTAAATCTAATCTAAGGTGATGTGACTAATTTGAATTCATGTCAAACAATCTGACACATAGAACTTCAAATACATGTAATTCTAAGGCCCCTTCAACAATCTACATGCCTTGTGAACATTTCTTAAGATATACTCAAAGATTATTAAAACATGAAGCAAAGAACACATGAAACATCTACTAGAATGAAAATTGTATAACATGATTCAATTAGAAGAGTTTAGGCATACTTTAGTAGATTTATTACCAAATATGAAATTGCATAGAAAATTATTAATGCAAAC
Organism: Cryptomeria japonica; assembly: GCF_030272615.1. Lineage (NCBI taxonomy): Eukaryota > Viridiplantae > Streptophyta > Pinopsida > Cupressales > Cupressaceae > Cryptomeria > Cryptomeria japonica. The sequence continues at coordinate 296,113,682 of NC_081408.1, forward strand.
TAAACAAAATAGTCCAAAAGGTTTGAGGAAAAGTTTGATTACTCAAATTCAGAAAACAATAACAACTTTGAGGCTAAAAATCCCATATAGAAACTTTCTTTGTATTCTCTAGAATGAAAAGTTCATAAGACTTAATCATTCAAACATTTCCCATTAAATAGAGGAGGGCCTAATTGTTGGCAATTAATACTCATTGGATTCATATGTTGTGATTGATGGCAACAAGATTCTATAGAAGACTTATACTGACAGATACTGGCATTAGAGTATTTAGGGTCATCACCGACAACGGCATCGACATCCAGGACTTCAGTGAAGTCAACATTAGTCTGAGATCCGAAAGGTTTTATTTGTAAAATTATTTTGTAATTATTGTATAGGGCCGACATTGAATATCATTTATATTGTAAGCTGACATAAGGCATATTATTTGTAAAAGGTATATAAGTTAGTCTGCTAGGTCATTTTGATATATGGCAAGGTAGAAGAACTTTTATATGTGAAGGATATGTATGTAGGTCATTTGTATGTGAATGTTATATCATGCAATGATCAGTAGATGGTATGTAAAGCATTCTTGGATGAAAGGAGATACCAGTAGAAGGGTTCAGGGTTTATGAACCGGTACAGAGCAGAGCTATAATCAAAACTCTTTTTGGCATTGCAGATACATTTTGTGAGTTCACCATTACTATTTTATCTCAGCAAAAGCTTGTAGTCAAGGAGACTCTTTTGTGTTGAGTAGTATGCCTTCCTGCATGTGCAGGCTCCCATGATATGTAATCGATAACTCAATGATGAACAGTGAGTACCAAATTGGTATTGAGAGGGGGGGTAAATCAGTATAGGCACAAAAACGTTTCCTGAACCGGTTTGACTGCAAATAGTGAACTTGACTGGCTATCACTAACACCAGTCAGAACCAGATTACTACCAGTTAAGCACAATGAGACTTTGAAAGATATAAACTAGAAACACTTATCTTTCCACACAACCTACACCCTCATTTCCACATTATCCTTGTGTATAAACAGGTAATCTGTCATCAAAAATATAATAACTTGCTAGATCAAAATGATTCACCGCTTGACAAAAAACAACAAAACATCACATGAAAAGGACATCACATATGACACACATATTTTTCACGTGGAAACCCAATTGGGAAAAACCATGATGGGGATGAATACCCACAAGTTGTTTTTGAACTCTTTAGAAGTCCGCTCTGTTAGGAGCCTAGTCCGATTAAAGACTATTACAACAGGTTCTGTTAGGAACCGAACCTGTTAGGGATCACCTAGTTAAGGGATGGCTAGAATACCCAGTTAAGGGTTAAAACCTGTTAAAGGTTACCTTGTGAGAGGATTTTATGAACTCAATGGCTTTGAGTCACCTTGTTAAAGGATTTACAACAAGCTAGTTAAAGCTACCCTGTTAAGGGATTTTCCAAATGTTGAAGTGATTAGAGATCAACAAGTATTACAATGAACTGGTAACAACACTCAATGCCAATGCAGATCCGTTTTAGTTCCCTCCTTCTACACACACACTTTGTAGGTATCAAGTCTCATATTTGGTCTGGCAAGAATCATGTATCTCTACACTTAGATACACACACAACATTCACCAACAACTTCAACATGAAAAACAATATCGACCTTATAGGAAACAGATAGGTTGGTAGCATAAACCCTAAACCCTAGACATTTAGGTTGAGAAAATCAATCGATTCAACCCTGGCCATTGAACACTTTGCATTTGAATACAACAATCTTAAATAGATCTCAAGACATTCTCCATTGTTCGTTATTCACCGCTTCTTGGGGGCGATAACCCATCAAGCGTTCTTCACCATTTGCAAGGCCTTCGCACATTCTTGAGGTAGATAGGATAAATCCCCTTCATGCAAGATCCTTCATTCGCATGAGGCTAATGTGGCAACATGATCTGATCTCCATTACAATGCTAACTCATCACACAATGCCATCGGTTGAGTCACACAAGATAGAAACAATTCAACCGGAAACCCTGAGGCTGGGACTACCAACCGGTAGTCATACCATATTAAACCTTGATAGAAAACATTCCATATACCGGTTCATTTGGACAAACGTACTGCTTCACTTTTTGCACCTATACCGGTTCATAACATTACACTGGTTCACTCTTCAACATATTACCGGTTCACTCTTCAACATATTATTGATTCTTTCTTCAACATATTGACATCAATGACAACACAATATCATCATGTCAACATACTTTGCACATATGCCAACAATCTCCCCCTTTGGCATTGATGGCAATATACAAAGATATCGCTCTTTTTGCATCACATCAACATTCCATAATACTGTAGATATCTTCTCCACTTCACATCTTCTCCCCCTTTGACAACAATGCCAAAGTGGAGGCACAAGCTTCCTCATTCCACTATGTTTCTCCCCCTTAGGAGTAGCATCCTTCAACACATCAATCCTGAAAAGATATAACAAAGTAAGATTTGACTAACGTGGATCACAAACCTTTAGTTTACCTCTTGAAGGGGTAGTACCCCTAATTCACCTCTTAGATAGGTAAAAGTAGCCTTCGGTAGAGGCTTGGTGAATATGTCTACTAACTGCTCCTTACTAGAAACATGTTCCAATACCACCTCTTTGTTCTGAACCTTTTCCCTCAAGAAATGATACTTGAGTTCAAAGTGCTTGGTTCTAGCATGTAAAACTGGATTCTTGGAGATGTTATTTACACTTGTATTGTCACAAAATATACTTACCAGTTCAGATATAGGAACTTTGAAGCCATTCAATACATGCTTCATCCAAATAGTCTGGGTGCAGTTCATAAAAGCTGCAACATACTCCACTTTTGTTGTAGACTGAGAGATACAACTCTGCTTTTTACTCATCCATGAGACCAGTCTACCACCAAGAAAGAATGCACCACCGGTTGTGCTCTTCTAGTCATCCATATTACCAGCCCAATCAGCATATGTGAACACTTTCAGGTTGAAATCATCATTGTATGGATACCATAATCTATAGTCAATAGTTCCCTTCAAATATCTAAGAATCTGCTTGACTGCTACCAAGTGGGATTCTCTTGGGCTTTTCTAAAACCGAGCGGTAATACCCACTACATGTGCAATGTTTGGTCTGATATGCACTACATAATGCAACTTACCAATAATTGATCGGTATTCCTTCTCATTTACCAATGCCGAGTCATCCTCTTTTGATAGTTTACAACTGATCACCATTGGTGTACCAACCGATTTTTTGTCTTCCATGCCAAAGGTCTTCAACACCGCTTTGACATACTTGGACTGAGTTATTAATATTCCATCTTTTATTTGTTGAATCTGTAGTCCAATGAAGAACTTAATCTCCCCTATGAGTGACATTTCAAATTCCTTCTTCATCTCATATGCAAAGTCATGACTCATCTCGTCATCTCCACCAAAGATTATGTCATCAACAAATACCTCACAAATCAAAATCTGATCTCCTTCTGATTTCAAGTAGATATTGCTATCTTCACTTGTTCTTTCAAATCCAATCTTCACTAGATGGGAGTGCAAGCGTTCATACCATACTCTAGGTGTCTGCTTCAGTCCATAAAAGGCTTAATGTAGCCTACACACCATGTCACTATCTTCTAGTAGGGAAAACCCATCTAGTTTCTCTATATACACCTCCTCTTCAAGTATTCCATTTCGAAATGTAGATTTTACATCCATTTGGTATACCTTGAATCCTTTAAAAGCTTCATATGCAAGAAGCATATGAACTCCTTCCAATTTTGCTACTAGAGCAAAGGTTTCTCCATAGTCTTCTCCTTCTTCTTGGGCATATCATTTGCATACTAGTCTAGCTATGTTCCTTACCACTGTGCCATCCTCATTCAATTTATTTCTGAAGACCCATTTGGTTCCAATGACATTTTTATGCTCCGGTCTGGGTACCAAAGACCATGTACCATTTTTTTCTATCTAGTCAAGTTCCTCTTCCATTGCCTTGATCTAGTCTTCATCTTTATGTGCCTCTTTGAATGATTTAGGCTCAAATTCAGAGATCATACATGAGTTTTCTCTGACCTTTCTTCTTGTAATAATTCCTGCATCTTTGTCTCCTATGATCTTCTTTGGATCACGATTGAGTTTTTACATACCTAGGTATATTCTTAACAGATTCCTCTTGCTTTTCTTCTTCAACCTCATCTTCATCAGCATCAGCATCCACTGGTGTAGGAGCACAATTACTGGTACTGGTTTGATTTGCAACCGGTTCCCAGAAGGTTACTACCGGCTCATCTCCTACATGCTCACTGTTGGTTTCCTCAGGTTTCTCCAAGTTTTCATCAATCCTAACATTGATGCTTTCAAAAATTCTCTGAGTCCTATTGTTGAAACATTTGAGAGCTTTTCTCTTTGTGGAATACCCTAGGAATATTCCCTCATCACATTTAGCATCAAACTTACTCTGATGTTCACTCCTCTTGATATAATATTTACTACCAAACACTCTGAAGTAGCTTACCATTGGTGTCTTACCAGTCTAGTTTTCATAAGGAGTCTTATCCTTTCCTTTCTTGATGACTACCCGCTTTATTGTGTAGACTGTAGTGCTCACCGCTTCTCTCCAAAAGGTGTGAGCAACCTTTCCTTGGATCAACATAGTTCTACCTGCTTCAACCACAGTCTGGTTGTTCCTCTCTGCTAAGACATTCTATTGTGGAGTCCAAGGGGTAGACAGTTGCCTCTTGATGCCATTCTCTTCACTTGTTGAATTCACCAAAAGTGAATTCTCCTCCTTGATCAGTTCTAAGGCATTTGATTATTCTACTACTTTCCTTCTCTACTAGTTCTCTAAAAGGTTTGAACTTTTTGAAGGCTTCAAACTTGTCCTTCAAGAATGTGACCCACATCATTCTTGAGAAATCATCTATACAAATCATAAAATACCTATCCCCCTGCACACTCCTAGTTTTCATAGGACCACACAAATCAGTATGCACAAGCTCAAGTAAATTGTCTATACTAAAAGATTTACCTTTGAAAGTTGAGGAAGACATTTTCCCCAGTTGACACTCTCTACACAAAGGATTTTTCGGTTTTCTTAGCACCGACAATCCTCTAACTTTCTTGATCTTACTAGCCTTCACAATATTGTCAAATTTTACATGGCAGAGTCTCCTATGCCATATCCAGATGTCTTCAAACTTAGCCATAAGACATGTACTAACATTAGCATTTAGCTGAAATAGGTTACCTTTGGCCTGCATACCAGTAGCCATCACTTCACCACTCCTTCCTTTGATTTTGCACACTCCATTTTTGAATTCCAAAGTGAGTCCATTATTATTTAGTTGAACAACACTCAAAAGGTTGTGCCTTAGACCTTCTACCCAATACACATTGTCAGCATTGCTTCTTCCATTCAGATAGATGGACCCTGTGCCTTTTACCATACATGGTGCATCATTACCAATACAAACCACACCACCATCATACTCTTCCAGAGAAAGAAACTTACTCCGGTCACTAGTCATATGGTGAGAATAGCCACTGTCAATAATCCACTCATTGGAATTATCAAAGCAGGAGGCAAGAGCCTTCTTGTCTGACACATCTTCCTTGACTGCTACAAACACAATATCCTCATTTTCTTCATCTTCTGATTCCTCATCAGTGACACCTTCATCAACTGCTACAAAATAGTTTCTCTAGTTTCCTCCTTTGAACTTCTTGAACTTTTCTGGTTTGTCCTTGCTATCACCATTTGGATAGTTTACAGCAATGTGTCCTATCCGGTTACAAGAAAATCATTTCAAAGGGAGCTTACCTCTATATTTACCGGTTCCCTTAGGAAGTCTCTTGGCAAGAAGAGCTTCAAATTCCATCAGGATCTCCTCATCATCCATTTCTCTACTCTATCTTGGTTCACCACTGGTACTAGCTTCTTTGCCTTTTTGAGATGGAGCAGCAGATGCTCTAAAGGTTGATTCAGTCTTCTGAACACTGCCATCAAAACTCTTTAGCTCATAGGATGTCAACTTTGCAATGATGGAGTCTAGGGATACCTTAGTTTTGTCTATTGACCTCAACTCTTGAATAGTAGCAACCCTTATTGCATAGACTGGTAATAAGTATCTCAAAAATTTGCTAACAACAGTGAAATCTTCCATTTTACCACCTGCACTCTTGATATCTCCAACAATAGTTTTGATTATTATTCCATATTGTTTAATGGTCTCTCCTTCAACCAGCTACATGTCTTCAAACTTTCCTCTAAGGCTTTCTTCCTTAGCTTGTTTAACATGCTCATCACCGCCATAGATGTTCTCAAGATTATCCCATACTTCTTTGGGATTTTCTTTATCCTAGATATCAATAAACTCAATGTTAGATAAACTACTAATTAGGGCTTACATGACTTGCCCATTCTCCTGAATCTCTCTCTTTTGGTCATCGGTGAGAGTACCAGTAGGGATAACATAAGCATTCTCAACATAGCTCCAATGTTGAGCACCCATGCTTCTGATGTATATCTTCATTATGTCCTTCCATATTTTAAAGTTATCTCTGTTGAACTTTGGACCTTCCCTCTTCATCATTACAATAGGATCTTCCCCTCAAGTGGTTAAGCTTATGACATAGAGGACCTGGAGGACACTTTGATACCAATTGATAACTCAGTGATGAACAGTGAGTACCAAACTGGTACTGAGAGGGGGGGGGGTGAATCAGTACAGGTACAAAAACTTTTCCTAAACCAGTTTGACTACAAACAGTGAACTTGACTGGCAATCACTAACACCAGTTAGAACTAGATTACTACCGGTTAAGCACAATGAGACTGTGAAAGATATAAACCAGAAACACTTATCTTTCCACACAACCTACACCCACATTTCCACATTATCCTTGTTCATAAATAGGTAATCTATCATCAAAAATATAATAACTTTCTAGATCAACATGATTCACCACTTGATAGAAAATAACAAAACATCACATGAAAAGGACATCACATATAACACACATATTTTTCACGTGGAAACCCAACTGGGAAAAACTACGGTGGGGATGAATACCCACAAGCTATTTTGAACTCTTTAGAAGTCCACTCTGTTAGGAGCCTAGTCCAGTTAAAGATTGTTACAACAGGTTCTGTTAGGAACCGATCCTGTTAGGGATCACCCGGTTAAGGGATGGCTAGAATACCCAATTAAGGGTTAAACCCTATTAAAGGTTACCTTGTGAGAGGATTTTATGAACTCAATGGCTTTGAGTCACCTTGTTAAAGGATTTATAGCAAGTTGGTTAAAGCTACCATGTTAAGGGATTTTCCGACTGTTGAAGTGATTAGAGATCAACAGGTATTACAATGATTTGGTAACAACACTCAATGCCAATGTAGATCCGTTTTAGTTCCCTCTTTCTGCACACACACTTTGTAGGTATCAATTCTCTTATTTGGTCTAGCAAGAATCACGTATCTCTGCACTTAGATACACACACAACATTTGCCAACAACTTCAACATGAAAAACAACATCGACCTTATAGGAAACAGATAGGTCAGTAGCATAAACCCTAAATCCTAGACATTTAGGTTAAGCAAATTAGTCGGTTCAATCCTGGCCATTGAACACTTTGCATTTCAATACAATAGTCTTGAATAGATCTCAAGACATTCTCCATCATTCGTTCTTCACCGCTTCTTGGAGGTGATAACCCATCATGCGTTCTTCACTATTTATAAGGACTTCACACATTCCTAAGGTAGATAGGATCAATCCCCTGCATGCACACAAGGCTGACATAACAACATGATTTGATCTCCATTACAATGCTAACTCATCACACAATGCCATTGGTTAAATCACATAGGCTCGAAACACTTCAATTGGAAACCCTGAGGCTGGGACTACCAATCGGTAGTCATACCATATTAAACCTCGATAGAAAACATTCCATATACCGATTCATTTGGACAAATGTACCACTTCACCTTTTGCACCTATACTGGTTCATAACATTATACCGGTTCTCTTTGCTAGTTTCTTAACTTCAATAAACCGGTTCACTCTTCAACATATTACCGGTTCACTCTTCAACATATTACCGATTCTTTCTTCAGCATATTGACATCAATGACAACACAATATCATCATGTCAACATACTCTGCACATATGCCAACAGTAATATCTTTCATATGGCCAGTGAATTGATATTGTGGGTCACAAATCCCATCATGGTTTTTCAGGTTTGAGGTTTTCCACTATAAATGCAGTGTGTTATGGTGTTCATGCATGTGGCTAGTTTATTTACTGCATGTTATATGTTTCTTCATTTATTGGTTTATATGTGTATGTTGTAATAAGTTAAAATCTTGTGTTACTTGCAGAACATTGATTCACCCCCCTCTCAGTGTTCTTGGATTCATTGTATTCCAACAATTGGTATCATAGCCTAGTACCTCGGAGGAAGTTTAACAAATTGAGGAAGATCCTAAAACTAGAATCATTGAATATGGCTATGGAAAAGTAACTTGAGATGACACTTGAGGAATATGATGCTAAAAGGATGAAGAACCTAAAACTACAAGATGAATTGAATTCTGCTAATCAATTCATTCTTGCTCTGGAATAAAGGTTATCATCTCCTCAAGCTAAGAGAAATGAACTTTTTGTAAAACAAGATGATGAAGAGAAAAATTCACTTAAGGAACAATGTCAGATACTAAGTCAAGAAAACATGCTCATGAAGAATGAAATGCAAGACCTAACTATGAGGATGTCAAAAAATATTGAGGACAAAAAGAAGAAGGAAAGAAAGCTTGCTATATCTTTGAAGAACAAATTTGAATAATGTGGCAGATTGACTCATGAGAATATTCTATTGAGAATTGATTTGGTACAATCTTGGAATAATGAACAAGAGCTAGAGAGACAAATAATGACTTTGAGAGATGATCTAACTACTGCAAGTGAGTATAAAGAAAAATTTAGGATTAGCACTACATAGTTGGATTATTTATTGAACAAACAAAGGCAGAGTGAAGATTCTAGAGGACTTGGATTTGTACAAGGTGAAAGCCTGGTACTGCAAATGAAGATCAGACAATCAATATGTAGAACTCATTAGACCAGAGGAAACTGGTAAGACAATCTAATGCTTATGAATTCAATGGTAGATGTTTTTTTTGTAATAAATTTGGGCATATGGCTAGACAATGTAGAAATAGAGAAAATCAAAACTACAATTCCGTTCTCGGTCAATGCACAAATTGCAAGAAATATGGTCATAAGTCAGAAGGTTGCAGAATGAATGTTAAGTGTCATGCATGTGGAAAGTTTGGATATTTGGCTAATCAATGTAGATCAAGGAATGACACCGAATATGTCAAAGCAATTTTAAAAAACAATGTTACATGTTATGCATGCAAAAAAATAGGTCATATTGCTAAGTACTGCAGAAGAAAGACTACACCGGTTAGTAATGATAAAGCAAATAAGAAAGGAAAGCAGAAGGTAGATGAAATACAACAAGATCACACCAAGAAATGGGTTAGAAATTCTGAAGAACCAAGTGGAGATGCAACTACACTGGTAACTGCACTTGTAACTCCACTGGTAGAACAAAGCATTCCTATAGCGATAGGAAATTCAACTAGTAACTGAGGCATATGCCTTAGGGGTTGGAAAATTCATTTCAAATCTTACATATTCCTCGGAAGAGATCTAGAAAGAGATCTAGAGAGTGGTATTGATCATTGATGGAGGTTTATTCAACATAAAACTATGAAACCGACATCCGGTAGGGCACATTGCTAAGAATTTATGACAGTGATGAATTATGGTTTACTCACTGATAAAAAGGGAGAATGGACTCATTTTCACTCACCTAGCACTTGAGAAAACCAGAGCAAAGAAAAGGTGAATCATAGGTGATCAAGAGTGAGCAAAGGCATTCCAAATAATTTCCAGTAGTTATCTAAGAAGTAATCAAAATATTTCAACCAATGACTGTTATCCAAGTATTTATTTGAAATGGAATCTAGATCATCATCTACTCCCTTTCATCATGAATCCCACTATTGTTGAGGTTAAGGATAGGCTTAGACCCATTTTCAAGGAAGTTCCCCAAATTGCTATGAAGGAAGACTCTACCGATGCATTTTCAAGGGTTCCCTATGGTGTGGTTTATGTGGAAGATGTCAGGGCCTATATTCACTGCACCTTGGATGATTTAGGCACTGAGGAAATTAAGGGAATGTATCAATCTGAGATACTAGGTAGCTCCAAAATATCAAATCATTGAAGACCTAGGGTTAATCGAAATTCTATATATACTGGAATTCAAGGATGAAGTGATCAGACATGTTCTAAGAAGGGTCCATAATGAATTCATTTGGTTGTACCAGTCTCACATAATCACCAAAGAAGCAATTCAGGTGGTCACCGACTTACCCAAAGTTGGACAGGAACTAGGAAAGAATATCTCAAACACTGCGGTTGAGAAGTGGTGCAAGAGCACCTAGTTTTGAGTCCAACTTGTTCATTTTGGTTTGAGATGCTGAATAAGAGTCTTCTCTTAGGTCCTCATATTTTTTTGAAATGTTTTGGTAGGTTGATTGTCCTTAAGACAATGCATTTGCTCAATTTTGGCGTGTAAGCCCTTGTAAGCCTAAAATGGCATAATCTTGCATTTTGATGTAAAATGCCTTGAATATCCTTTTTTGGCATTGGGACATGTTAATTTAATGGCATTTATTCATCCTAGATGGTTTGGAGGAGAAACAAAGAATGTAAGGCAAAAATGCACTTTTTGGCAAAAGTTGTCAAAGTTGCTTGACAACTTTTTGCAACATTGAGCAACTTTTTGCATTTTTTAGCAAGGGATTGGTTGGGAAAGAGATGGAGAGTTAGTTAGGCTAAAAATGGCATATAAATGCCCAGAGAATGAATTTAATGAGTTTTTTGAATTCCTGGAGTATATTGGAATTGAGTTGATTTTTATTGTAGGTTTGAATTGAGTTTTCAATTTTGCAAGCTCTCGGCCTGAGCAAGGGTTTGAGAGGCCCAAACATGGTTCCAGCTTGAAATCCTTTTAAGTTTTTCTCAATAACCCTTGGGAATAGAGACATGGAACCTTTGTACAATATACATAGATTTTATTTTCCTTTTGACTTTGGAGGTCATAGCCCAGTTAAGAAATGAATGAGATTATGCAAATATTTGCAGGGATGAGTAGGGTTGGAGTTGTAGAGTATTTGGAATGAACAAGTGGGGTGTGGAAAACCATATGTGTGATTATGGAGGTGTGGCAGTTCAAGGAAGACACCTAACCCTTGGAAAAAGACCAAAACAAGCCTAAAACCCTCTAAAACAAGCATTTCTTGGGTTTTGTACCTGTACAGTCAGATTGAGATTCCTCACTTCATAAATTGGAAAGTAATTCCAAAAGGGTATCCTAATCATCAAATATTTTGTGTCGGTCTTTGGGGAAATTGTGAGAAAACCCACAAAAATTGGTTAGGTAGGGCTAATTAGGGCTCTAAGGCTACTAGGCCTAGAAAATAGGGAAAGGAAGGAGCAATGGGGAAATGAATCAAACCCATACTCAAAACTAGTTGATTACCCATGGAAAACATCATAAAAAACCTACTATAACCTTTGCAAGCATTTTTTAGGATTTTGAGAGTGTGAGGTTGGATTTACCCTAGTGAATCTCAACCAAGCCTGAACAACCAGTGAGCACATCTTGATTGGGAGCACTCCTGGAGAGTTGAGATGTCTGAATTGATTACTAGACCAGATGAAAAATGAAGGGAGTCCACTAGGACAACACTTGACTTCCCTTAGATAAGGAATTAACTCTCTTTGAGTTAACCTCTCTATCATAGTGGTATTAGAGCAACCAAGATTTGGGAAGAAGCCAGTACATGATAGACACTGAATCAGTAGGAGAGAATAGTCTAAGGATGGTGACCAATGCAAAGCTAGCCAAGAAGGTAGAAGACCAAGAGGAATAAAATAGGCTCCTTAGAGAAATATTACTACAACTGGAGAGCAAAATAGATGCAGTTGAAGATAAAACTGAGAAAGTGACAATCAAGGTCAATGAAGAGAAGGGTAAACAAGTTGTAGAAGAAGATAAGACTTCTGAACCAGACACTATTCTACCTTAATAACCTTTCCTTAAAGCAATCAAAGCCTTAGGAGAAAAATCCCTAGAAGGAGTGCCACTTTTTGTGGAAAAATGGAGCCTGAGGTAATCCTAGAATGGATAGAGGGATTGGAGAATCACTTTGAATGTGATTGAATCAGTGAGGCACAAAAGGTGAAGGTGGCCGAGTCTAGATTGAGAGGGGCAACATTGGCATGGTCAAAATTTATTCAAGAAGAGAGGCAAAAGAGGGAAATAACCCAATAGCTACTTGGAAGGGCATGTTAGCCAAGGTGAAAGACGCATACATCCCTAAAGATTGTGAGATCTAGTTGCATAAGAGGAGACAAAAAGACTTGGATGTGAGTAGCTACACTGAGGAATTTCAGAAGTTGTGTATGAGATCCAAGGTGATAGAGGATGACAACATCAAGGTAGCCAAATACTTAAATGTCTTTAGATGGAATATTTAAGAGGAATTAAGCTTGTTATGCCCCAACATCGTGCACAAATGCTATCAATTGGCACTAAAAGTGAAGGAAAAGGGCAATAAGAAACAAGAATAAAACAACAAAAGCAGAGGTGGGGGAAGAGATGGCAAAGGTTAGAGAGGTATTTTTGGTGGAAGAAGTGTAGACCAAAGATCCCAAGGGGAATCCAAGTTGGCTGAGAAAAGTGGAGATTCCAATAGCAAGAGCAGCTATAGAGGAAGGGGATCTAGCAACTCTAGAAGAGGAAGGTCTAGTAGATCAGGAAGAGGGTCCTATTTTGCAACCATGAAGTGCTACAATTGCCATCAACTTAGACACCTGACCTATAGATGCCCTAAGAAGCCTTCTTCATCCCAAGGAGGTGAAAGGAGAGTGAATTATGCTCAAGAGGATGCAACAAACATGAAATCATCAGAAGTAAGTTTGGATTCAGAGGTGGGAGAAAACCTCATGATAAGAAGAGTCTTAATTAAAGAACCGGTTAAGGAGGAAACTAGCCAAAGGAGATCTTTTTTTCAGAATAAAATGTAAGATCATGGGTAAGGTATGTAGGGTGGTAGTGGATTTAGGATCCACAAACAACATAGTGTCAGAAGAAGTGGTGACTAAGCTCAATTTGCCAAGAATACCACATTGTGATCCCTAAAGAGTTACATGTCTCAAAAAGGGGCGAAAAGTTCTTGTAAATGAACAAACTTGGGTTGAGTTCACCATTAGAGGCTACAAAGACAAAATCTTGTGTGATATCTTGCCCATGGATGCTTGCCACCTACTCCTAGGTAGGCCATGGAAGTTTGATAGAAAGACAATACACCATGGAGAGAAGAGTGTGTATACCTTCCAAAAGTATGGAACCACCTAAAAAATACAGTCCATAAGAGACCAAGTAGAGGGAAGATCTAAAGGTCCTAATGTGTTGTTGGTTGGTGAGAAAGAGTTCATTAACACACTCAAGGAGGGAGAAGGAGTGGGGTTTTCCATTGTTGTGAAGCCAAAAGAGGACAACAAGGAGAAGGAGGTGAGAATTCATAAAGAAGTGCAGTAGATCCTAAATCAGTTTGAGGATATCATTAGTGATGGAACACCAACTACATTGCTTCCTCAATGTGCCATAAGTCATCAAATTGACTTTATACCTGAAGCTTCTTTGCCCAATAAGTCAGCTTATAAAATGACACCGGATCAGAACAAGGAGATAGCCAAGAAAATATAAGAACTTCTAGACAATGGACTAATCAGGAAGAGCATCAGCCCATGTGTAGCACCCACTATTTTGGCTCCAAAGAAGGGAGGTACTTGGAGACTTTGCACTGACTCTAGAGCCATAAAATGGATTACTATCAAATATAGATTTCCCATCCCAAGAATTGAAGAGTTGATGGGTATTTTGGGAGGTGCTGAATACTTCACTAAGATAGATCTCAAGAGTGGTTACCACCAAATTAGAATAAAGGAGGGTGATGAATGGAAGACAGCCTTCAAGACTACAGAAGGACTCTATGAATGGCTTGTTATTCCATTTGGACTCACAAATTCCCCTAGTAGATTCATGAGACTCATGAATGAAGTACTCAAGGACTACATTGGTAAATTTGTTTTTGTTTACTTAGATGACATATTAATTTTTAGCAAATGTAAAGATTAACATCTTAAGCATATAAAAAATTGTATCGAGAACACTATGTGATGAACAACTAACCATCAATTTGGAGAAATGTGAGTTTATTAAATAGGAGTTGGTTTATCTTGGGTTTGTAGTCTCAAAAGGTGATTTGAAGATGGATACCTCTAAGGTGGAAGCCATAATCAATTGGCCCACACCTAGGACAAAAAGTGAAGTGAGAAGTTTCCATGGCTTGGCTCATTTTTATAGAAAGTTCATCAAAGGGTTTAGTGAAATATGTGCACCCATGCTTGAAGACAAAGGTGGCTACTCAACTGGTACTTATCCTACCAAGTTTTGACAAGCTCTTCACAATTGAATGTGATGCAAGCAACATAGCGGCTGGAGCAGTTTTGAGCCAAGACAATAGACCAGTTGCCTTCTTTAGTGAGAAGCTCAATGATGAAAAGAAAAGGTATTCCTCCTATGATTTGGAATTGTATGCACTTGTCCAATCTCTTAAGAAATGGAGGCATTATTTTCTACCTAAGGAATTTGTGGTTTACACTGATAATCAAACTCTTAGCTTTCTTAATTCTCAAGAAAAGTTGAACCATAGGCATATTAAATGGCTAGAATATTTGCAGTCATATACCTTTACCATTAAACACAAAAAAGGACAATGTAGCGAGGTACTTGATGCATTGAGTAGGAGATTACTAACAGTGCAAGAAGTGGAGCTCAAAAGCATTGGTGTGGATAGTTTCAAGAACTTGTATGAAGAAGATGAAAACTTTCCTGCTACCTATAAGGTTTACCAAGAGTTTGGAAACCATTTTCACACTGAATATGCAAATTACACCTTGCAAGATGTCTATTTTTCAAAGGAGGACAACTATGTATGCCTAAAGGGTCTATGAGAGAAAACTTGATGCAATAGAAACATAATGGATACTTGAGTGGACATTTTGGTTTGAACATGACTTTAGAACTTGTCCAAAGGTTCATCTCTTGGCCTAAAATGAAAAGAGATATCAGAAGATATGTGGAGCAATTTGTGGTTTTCTAAAGAGCTAAGGGTACATCTTCCAATGCTGGACTTTATCAGCCTTTACCTATCCCCAACTGGCCATGGGAGTGTGTAAGTATGAACTTTGTTATTGGTTTGCCTAAAATGAAAACAGGTTTTGATAGCATCTACATTGTGGTGGATAGGTTTGGTAAGATGGCTCATTTTATTCCATGAAAGGTCATTCATGATGCTAGCCACATTGCTCACTTTTTTTCAAAGAGGTTATTAGGATTCATGTTTTACCTATTAACATTGTGTCAAATAGGGATGCAAAGTTTATTGGTCATTTTTGGAAGACTTTGTGGCAAAGATTAGGTACTAATTTATCTTTCAGTTTAGCCTATCATCCCCAAATGGATGGTCAAATTGAGGTGGTCAATAGAGCACTTGGAAATCTACTTAGATGCCTAACAAAAGAGTATGGTCAAGCTTGGGATCAAATCATCCATCAAGTTGAGTTTTCTTACAATGATAGTGTGAATAGATCAACTGGTGGAAGTCCTTTTGAGGTGGTGTATGGCATTCATCCTAGAGGAGTTTTGGAGTTCAGAAATGTGGGAAAGATGGGACAAAAGAGTGGACATGCCTTAGACATGGCTCAATCAATGCAAGAGGTTCATGAGCAGGCTAGGATAGCCCTATTGGTCACTACTCAAAGGATCAAGGACAAAGTGGATGAGAAAAGAAAAGACATCCAATTTGTTGTTGGTGACATGGTGATGGTACATTTGAACAAGGAAATACTTCAGAAAGGTGTCCCCAGCAAGCTTCAGATGAGGAAGATACGTCCTTGCAAAGTTTTGGCCAAGTATGGCAATAATACATACAAGGTAGACTTACTCGATGATATGGCTTTGTCACCCATTTTCAATGTGGAATATTTGGTGTAGTATAAGGGCACACTTCTAGTAGAAGATAGAAGAGTTTTAGAGGTTTCTCAAGCACTTTTAGACCTTCCCTTACCAGCTGCACCCATTCCCTAAGCCGAGAAGGTGTTAGATTCTAGAATTTTGAAGAAAACAAGGAATGCCGCCTACATGGAGCACTTGGTTAAGTGGCAGCACCTTCCATCATCCAAGGCTACTTGGATACCTAAAAAAAATTCTCTAAGCATGGAGTCCCACTTTCTTTGTTGCCTCAAGGAGTCACTTGACTTCTTTTCTTTGGGGGAGTATGGTGCAGGAGCACCTAGTTTTGAGTCTAACTTGTTAATTTTGGTGTGTTTGTTCATAGTTTGGTTTGAGATGGTGAATAAGAGTCTTCTCTTAGGTCCTCATATGTTTTTAAAATGTTTTGGTAGGTTGAATGTCCTTAGGACAATGCATTTGCTCAATTTTGGCTTGTAAGCCCTTGTAACCCTAAAATGGCACAATCTTGCATTTTGATGTAAAATGCATTGGATATACTTGTTTGGCATTAGGAAATGTTAATTTAATGGTATTTAGTCATCCTAGATGGTTTGGAGGACAAAACAAAGAATGTAAGGCAAAAATGCACTTTTTCGCAAAAGTTGTCAAAGTTGCTTGACAATTTTTTGCAATGTTGAGCAACTTTTTGCATTTTTGAGCAAGGGATTGGTTGGGAAATTGATAGAGAGTTATTTAGGACAAAAATGGAATATAAATTCCCTAAGAATTAATGTAATGAGGTTTTTGAATGCCTGGAGTAGATTGGAATACAAATTGGAGACCATTTTTGCATTTTACCTTGCATTTTTCAAGAATTAGAGCAACAATCCATACTTAATGGATTGATTGCATTGTTGTTCTTTGATTTCTGTTTTTTAAATGTTCTTTTAGTTCTCAAGAAGAAAATTGGTTATTTTTATTGCAGGTTTGAATTGATTTTTCAATTTTGCAATCTTTCAACCAAAGAAAGGGTTTGAGAGGCCCAAACATGGTTCCAGCTTGAAGTCCTTTGAGTTTTTCTCAATAACCCTTGGCACTCAAGCCATGGAACCTTTTGACAATGTACATATCTTTTATTTTCCTTTGGAGGTTTTTGAAAGGCCAATGGACATCATTTCCTAGGCAAGCTCAATCATAGCCTAGTTAGGAAATGAATGAGATTATGCAAATATTTGCAGGGATGAGCAGGGTTGGATTTGTAGAGTGTTTGGAATGAAGAAGTGGGGTGTGGAAAAGAATATGTGTGAGTTTGGAGGTTTGGCAGATCAAGGAAGACACATAACCCCTGGAAAAAGACCAAAACAAGCCTAAAACCCTTTAAAACAAGTATTTCTCAGGTTCTATACCTATATGATCAGACTAAGATTGCTCACTTCATAAATTGGAAAGTACTTCCAAAAGGGTATCCTTATCATCAAATATTTTGTGTGGGTCTTAGGGGAAATTGTGAGAAAATCCACAAAAATCAGTTAGGTAGGGCTAATTGGGGCTCTAGGGCTACTAGGCCTAGAAAATAGGGAAAGGAAGGAGAGATGGGGAAATGAATCAAACCCATAATAAAAACCAGTTGATTACCCTTGGAAAAAATCATAAACACCTACTATAGCCTCTGCAAGCATTTGTTCAGAGTTTGAGAGTGTGAGGTTGGATTTACCCTTGTTAATCTCAACTAGGCCTAAGTAACCAGTGAGCACACTTTGATTGAGAGCACCCCTAGAGAGTTGAGATGTCTAAATTGATTTGTAGACCAGATAAAAGATGAAGGGAGCCCACTAGGACAACAATTGGCTGCCCTTAGACAAGGAATTAACTCTCTTTGAGTTAACCTCCCCATCAAGAAGCTTAATGACACAACCCATGATGGAAGATCAATGAGGGTCAACACCATCAAAGATACAAATGTGAAATTTGCTAGCATTATCATTGGCTACAAGGTAACTCAATCAAGCTGATTGAGCTCTGTTGCCAGTTCATGTATCCATGTTGCATATCAAATGATAAAGAATAGTAAAAGGTATGACTTGTGTGAATGGTTAAGGAGTGAATTAATGTTAAATCTTGGCAAGATCAAAGGTGTTAAGAAAGGAACTTTCCGGTTTGGAAATATTATTGTCTTCTTGATGTTATACTTCATGAATGAGCTATCGGGTTTGGGAAAGACACATTTTGCTCATGACATACTGGTAGGTATGTAGATCAGAGATGTAACCATCGGTCTTGGTAGTAATAGGGATGAGAAGCTTTGGGGATACTTTAAAACTTTTCAAGAAAACATGAGACTGAGGAAAATAGTCTCCAAACACGTTGTGGATAAATACTCCACTGATATTTGTTTCATGGTAAAAAATAGATGAGACATTGATGGAAGTAGTGGAACCTAGAACAATATGGGTCATTGAATTGGGGTATGAAGTAGATGACAACATCTTGGAGCTATATGCTAAAATGTTGATTGATGTTCCTTTGGATGATAAGGCTTAACACTTTGGCACTAGAGAGGATAAGGCTCTTGAGCTTAAAATTGGTTTCAAAAAGAAAAGGAGGGAAAAGAAGATAGACAAAATGTCTGCATTTGTTCAAAATGTAATTCAAAGGATAGATACAGAACTAGGTTCTGGATCTAAACTGGTAGATCAACCGGCAGCAATTAGTGCTCCTAAAGTAAAGAGGCCTTAGTCTTTCCTTTCTTCTATCACTTTTGACTCTAATCTAGAGGATAATCAACCTCTTGCATTTAGAAGGGTACAAAGGAAGAAAGTTGACAAGCCTCTAGTAGAAGAGAAGGTGGAACCTAGGAGGAAGCTAGTAAGAAAGGTAACAACTGCTTCCACACCTCCGACAAGGAAACCTACTCAGAAGAGGCAACCTTCTCCATCCACTCCTACAACCCCCAACAAGAAGAAAAAGAGTGATGAAGCAACTAAATCTAGTAATATGACTTGTGGAAAGTTAATTGATGAGGTAACTAAAGATGGAATTCTGAAGAATGTGTCAATTTTCTATGAAGATTTAGATGATAATTAGCAAAATGAAATGGAAGAAGCAATATTTTTACATTTAGACATATATAAGAAGGCTTTGGTAGAGATTTTGAAGGAAATTCCATTATAATTGTATAATAAGTTAGATGCAAGGAGATTAGATGCAATCACGAGGGACAAAGAGATCAAAGAAGTTGAACTTTTTAGTATGTGTGGTTCTATAAATAATGAGGAAATGAAAAGGTGTATAGAAGTTGCAAATAGAACAATCTTTAGCAACAAACCCCGACAAATAAGCTTAATGATGGGTAGAGTCAATGAGATAATAAATGAGACTAGAGATGGGCCAAATTCTTCCAAAAGAATCCTGATTTTCTCACTTCTCAAGAAGAATTTGCTAAGGCAACAACTCCCACCATTTTGGATGGATCTAAAGGGAAAGGAATTTTGGGAAGTTTAGATCAAATTTTGAATGAACTAGTAGTTAAACCTAAAACTGATGAGAGTGTATAGACTAAACTGACATAGACTTCATTTTTATAGTCTAAGAAAGGAAAAATAGATAATGTACAAGATATTGATAACATTGTGGATAATACTCCACTGGCACTAACAAATAGTGCACCAAGTGGCAAAGCCATCAGTGCAAAAAAGGATGAGAAAAGGGATACACCAGGAGAGGATAAGGTAAAGGAGACTAATAAGACACCCAATACCATACCGGTAGTTGATTCTCCAACAAAACTTTTGGCAATTAACACTTCTCAAGTTGAAAAGAAATCAATCACAAAGATGAGTCCCACAGAGCTAATGATGATGGCTACTCAAAAGCTAATGAAGGAAGGATCTGTATACAAAGGAATAATAGATCAATAACAATTTTTCATAGATTGATTCCTGATTATATGATTGAAAATGAAGCAAGCCCTTTTGGAAAGCTTAAGGCATTGACATAACACATATCTAAAAAATTTCAATCATTACAACAGATTTCTGACAAGCACTTGAAAGATTTACTCTGGCCAAGAAGATGCTTTTGACCAGATTATTGAGACAAAGAAGAGGAAGGTTGAAGAGAAACTTATACTTATTGAAAACTCTTTGAAATAGTGTACTAACATCTATAGGGTCTATTGTAATATAGAAATTCTTACAACAAATGTAGATAAGAGGTTAAAGGAGTTACATGAACAAAATGCTAATATTGCTAATTCTTTTGATGGACTAACTTCACTTACAACTTCTATTGATGGAAAAACTTTGACTTTGGAGAACCAAGTTTTTTCTTTTGAAAAGGAAAGAGACAAGATTATTCAAAGAGGAAGAAGTCTCAGAGGTTTGGTAAGTCAAAGATTGGATTCACTTGGTGTACATAAGAGGGAATGCATGGATGTGCTTGTGAAGCCCACACCGGTAGAAGTCACTGAGAAAGAAACACTAGCACATTTACTAAGTGGACTTATATCCATATCTAAAATATTCAAAACCAGCTAGGATACCGATGTACAGTTGCTAGAGAAAGCCTACCTAGAAATCTTGAGATTGGTCAAGCTCCGGTAAAGTAATCTGTAATTATTCTTTCAATTCTTTCACTAATCTTCGGCATTGATACCAAAGGGGGAGTGTATATTATGTGAAAAATATGTATATGTATATAATCTTAGGGGCGGGATATCAGATAGAGTATATTGTTGACAGAGTCAATTAGCTCAGGGGGAGCATGTTTCAGTTGAACCGGTAGGGAATTCATTCTTCACATGAGTGTTGCCATCAATGCCAAAGGGGGAGATTGTTGGCAATTGACACTCATTGGATTCATATGTTGTCATTGATGGCAACAAGATTATATAGAAGATTTATATCAGAAGATATCGACATTTGAAGGCATACACCCGACAAATACCGACATTGGAGTATTTAGGGTCATCACCGACACCGGCACCGACATCCAACACTTCAGTGAAGCTGACATTTGTCTGGGATCTGAAAGGTTTTATTTGTAAAATCATTTTGTAATTATTATATAGGGCCGACATTGAATATCTTTTGTATTGTAAGCCGACATAAGGTATATTGTTTTTAAAAGGTATATAGGTCAGTCTATTAGGTCATTTTGATATATGACAAGGTAGAAGAACTGTGTAATGTGAAAGATATGTATGTAGGTCATTTGTATGTGAATGTTATATCATTCAATGATCAGTAGATGATTTGTGAAGCATGTTGGCATTATGTGAACTTGTATGAGGACATGATGACATTGTATGTTGTCATTGATGTCAATATGTTGAAGAAGAGAGAACCTATATGTTACCAAGAACCAGAATATGTGAGAACTGGTATAACATTGTAAACCAGTATATGTGCCAAAGTGAAGCGATGTGTTTGTTTAAGGTGAACCAACATGTGGTTATGGGAACTGGTACATGGAAGCTTTGTATGACTAGCAGTTGGTAGTCTCATCTTTAGGGTTTCCGGTTGAAGTGCTTCAAGCCTGTGTGACTCAATTGGTGACTTTGTGTGATGAGTTAGAATTATAATGAAGAACAGATCATGTTGCCACGTCATCCTTGTGCGCGTGAAGAATCTTGCATGAAGGAGAGTGTTCCTATCTACCTCGGGAATGTGTGAAGTTTGTAAATGGTGAAAACATGTGATGGGTTATCAGCCACCATGAAAGCGGTGGAAAACGAACGATGGAGAACATTTTGAGATCGGTTCAATATGCAATATGCTCAATGGTCAAGATTGAACCATTTGAATTGCTTAACCTAATAGTTTTAGGGTTTAGGGTTTATGCTACCGACCTATCTGTTTCCTATAAGGTCGATGTTGTGTTTCTTTTTGAGGTTGTTGGCAAAAGTTGTGTGTGTGTATCCAAGTGAAGAGATACTTGATTCTTGCTAGACTAGAGGAGAGAAGTGATACCTATAGAGTGTAAGTGTAGAAGGTGAAGAGGAGCTTAAGCGGATCTACATTGGCATTGAGTGCTGTTACCAGATCATTGTAATACCTGTTGATCTCTAACCACTTCAATAGTTGGTAAATCCCTTAACAAGGTAGCTTTAACTGGCTTACTATAAATCCTTTAACAGGGTGACTCAAAACCATTGAGTTCTTGAAATCCTCTAACAAGGTAACCTTTAACAGGGTTTAACCCTTAACCAAGCGATCCCTAACAAGATCGGTTCCTAACATAACCTATTGTATCAGTCTTAAACTAGACAAGGCTCCTAATAGAGCAGACTTCTAAAGAGTTCAAAAATAGCTTGTGGGTATTCATCCCCACCGTGGTTTTTCCCAGTTGGGTTTCCACGTGAAAAATCTATGTGTCATGTGTGGTGTTATTCATGTGATGGTTTAAGTGATTTGTGTCTGAAGGTAAATCATGTTGATCTAGCTGTTTATATATCTTTGATGATAGATTACCTATTCATGCACTAGGGTGAAATGGAAATGAAGTATTAAATTGTATGAAAAGATAAGTGTCAACCGGTTTATGCTTGTCTCAGTTATTCTGGGTTTTGTCGGTTGTACTCTGTTTAAGACCGGTGTTACTGTTTGTCTGCTTAAGCACAGTGTCTGCAGACAAACTGATTTAGGATTGTGTTTTTGTCTGTACTGATTCACCCCCCCCCGCTCTCAGTACTGGTTTGGTACTATCCATTCATCATTGAGTTATCAATTGGTATTAGAGTGTCCTCCAGGTCCTCTGTGTTATAAGCTTAACTGCTTGAGGAAAAGATCCCAGTCTAATGATGAAGAGGGAAGGTCCAAAGTTCAATAGAGATAATTTTAGTATATGGAAAGACATAATGAAGATATACATCAGAAGTATGTGTGCTCAACATTGGAGCTATGTTGAGAATGCTTATGATGCCCCTACTGGTACTCTCATCGATGACCAAAAGAGAGAGATGCAGGAGAATGGGCAAGTCATGGAAGCTCTAATTAGTAGTTTATTTGACATTGAGTTTATTGATGTCCAAGATAAAGTAAATCCCAAAGAAGTATGGGATACTCTTGAAAATATCTATGGCGGTGATGAGCATGTAAAACAAGCTAAGGAAGAAAGCCTTAGAGGGAAGTTTGAAGACATGCAGATGATTGAAGGTGAGAACATTCAACAGTATGGAATAAGAATCAAAACTGTTGTCGGAGATATCAAGAGTGCAGGTGGTAAAATGGAAGATTCCATTGTAGTAAGCAAAGTTTTGAGATCCTTATTACCAGTCTATGCAATAAGGGTTGCTGCTATTCAAGAGTTGAGATCAATAGACAAGGCTAAGGTATCCCTAGACTCCATCATTGTAAAGTTGATAGCCTATGAGCTAAATAGTTTTGATGGCAGTGTTCAAAAGATTGAATCAACTTTTAAAGCTTTTGCTATACCATCTAGAAAAGGAAAAGAAGCTAGCACTAGTGGTGAACCAAGAAAGAGCAGAGAAATGGATGATGAGGAGATTCTAATCACATTTGAAGTTCTTCTTGCCAAGAAAATTCCTAAAGGAACTGGTAAATACAGAGGTAAGCTCCCTTTGAAATGCTTTTCTTGTAACCAAATAGGACATATTGATGTAAACTATCCTAATGGTGACAACAAGGACAAACCAAAAAGGTTCAATAAATTCAAAGGAGGAAACCAGAGAAACTATTTTGTGGCACTTGATGAAGGTGTCACAAATGAGGAATCAGAAGATGAAGAAAATGAAGATATTGTGTTTGTCATTGTCAAGGAAGATGTGTCAAACAAGAAGGCTCTTGTCTCCCACTTTGATAATTTCAATGAGTGGATTATTGACAGTGGCTATTCTCACCATATGACTGGTGATGGGAGCAAGTTTCTATCCTTGGAAGAGTATGATGGTGGTGTGGTTTGCTTTGGTAATGATGCACCATGTATGGTCAAAGGTAGAGGGTCTATCTCTTTGAATGGAAAGAGTAGTGCTGACAATGTGTATTGGGTTGATGGTCTCAGACACAACCTTCTGAGTGTTTCCCAGCTGAATGATAGTGGTCTCACTCTGGAATTCAAGAATGGAGTGTGCAGACTCAAAGGAAAGAATGGTGAATTGGTGGCCACCGGTATGCAGACCAAAGGTAACCTATTTTAGCTAAATGCAAATATAAGTACATGTCTTATGGCTAAATTCGATGATAGCTGGATATGGCATAGGAGACTCTGCCATGTAAAATTTGATAACATTGTGAAGGCCAATAAGATCAAGGTAGTTAGAGGGTTGTCGGTGCTGAGTAAAACAGAAAATACCTTGTGCAGAGAGTGTCAACTGGGGAAAATGTCTTCCTCAACCTTTAAAGGTAAACCTTTCACTACTGACAATTTTCTTGATCTTGTGCATACTGATTTGTGCGGTCCTATGAAAACTAGGAGTGTGTAGGGTGATAGGTACTTCATGATTCTCACTAATGACTGCTCAAGAATGATGTGGGTCACATTCTTGAAAGATAAGTCTAAAGCTTTTGTAAAGTTCAAAGCTTTCAGAGCATTAGTGGAGAAGGAAAGTGGTAAAAGGATTAAGTGCCTGAGAACTAATCAAGGAGGGGAATTCACTTCCGATGAATTCAACAAGTACTGTGAAGAACATGGCATCAAGAGGCAACTGTCTGCCCCTTGGACTCCATAGTAGAATGGACTAGCAAAGAGGAATAATCGTAGTATGGTTGAAGCAACAAGAACAATGCTGATTCAAGGAAAGGTTGTAAACACCTTTTGGAGAGAAGCGGTGAGCACTACAGTCTACACAATGAACTGGGTACTCATCAAGAAAGGTAAGGATAAAACTCCTTATGATTATTGGACTGGTAAGACACCTATGGTTAGATACTTTAGAGTGTTTGGTAGCAAATGTTACATCAAGAGGAGTGAACATCGGAGCAAATTTGATGCGAAATGTTATGAGGGAATATTCCTAGGGCATTCCACCAAGAGCAAAGCTCTCAAGTGTTTCAATAATAGGACTTAGAGAATTATGGAAAGCATCAATGTAAGAGTTGATGAAACCTCTAAGAAAACTGAGGAAACCGGCAGTGAGAAAGCGTTAAATGAACTGGTTGTAACCTTCTGGGAACCGGTTGCCAGTCAACCAAGTACCAGTAATAGTGTTCCTACACTGGTAGATGTAGATGCTGATATTGATGGAGATGAGGATGCAGAAGAAAAGTAAGAGGAATCTGTTAAGACCATTCCTCGGTATGTCAAGATGAATCATGATCCTAAGCAAATCATAGGAGATAAGGATGTAGGAATCCTTAGAAGAAGAAAGGTCATAGAAAACTCATGTATGATCTCTGAATTTAAGCCTAAATCATTCAAAGAGGCATATAAAGATGAAGATTGGATCAAGGTAATGGAAGAGGAACTTGACCAGATAGAGAGAAATGGTATGTGGTCTTTGGTACCCAGACCGGAGCATAAAAATGTCATAGGTACCAAATGGGTTTTTAGAAATAAGTTGAATGAGGATAGCACAGTGATTAGAAACAAAGCCAAGCTAGTGTGTAAAGGATATGCCCAAGAAGAAGGAGAAGACTATGGAGAAACCTTTGCTCTTGTAGCCAGATTGGAAGGAGTTCTTATGCTTCTTGCATATGCAGCTTTTACATGATTCAAAGTATATCAAATGGATGTAAAATCTACATTCCTAAATGGTGTACTTGAAGAGGAGGTGTATATAGAGCAACTATATGGGTTTACCCTATTTGAAGATAGTGACATGGTGTGTAGGCTACATAAAGCCTTATATGGTCTAAAGCAAACACCTAGAGCATGGTATGAATGCCTGCACTCCCATCTTGTGCAGATTGGCTTTGAGAGAACAAGCAAAGACAACAATATCTACTTGAAATCTAAAGGAGATCAGATCCTGATCTGTGAGGTATTTTTTGATGACAATATCTTTGGTGGAGATGACAAGATGAGTCATGAGTTTGTAGATGAGATCAAGAAAGAGTTTGAGATGTCACTCATAGGGGAGATTAAGTTCTTCATTGGACTCTAGGTTCAGCAGATGAAAGATGGAATCTTTATCACTCAGTCCAAGTATGTCAAAGAGGTGTTGAAGACCTTTGGCATGGAAGATAGCAAACCGGTTGGTACACCGATGGTGACCAGTTGTAAACTATCCAAAGAGGATGACTTAGCATTGGTTAATGAGAAGGAATACTGATCAATGATTGGTAAGTTGCATTATGTAGTGTAAAGCAGACTAGATATTGCACATGCAGTTAGCATTACTGCAAGGTTCAAGAAAAGTCCAAGAGAATCCCACTTGGTTGCAATCAAGCGGATTCTTAGGTATCTGAAGGGAACTATTGATTATAGATTGTGGTATCCATATAATAGGGATTTCAACTTGAAAGTATTCACAGATGCTGATTAGGCAGGTAATGCAGATGACAGAAAGAGCACAACTGATGGTGCTTTCTTTCTCAGTGGTAGATAGGTCTCATGGATGAGTAAGAAGCAAAGTTGTATCTCTCGGTCTATAGCGGAAGTAGAGTATGTTGCCGATTTCATGAACTGCACTTAGACAATTTGGATGAAGCATGTATTAAATGGCTTCAAAGTTCCTGTATCTAAACTAGTAAGTATATTTTGTGACAATACTAGTGCAATTAACATCTCCAAGAATCCAGTTTTACATTCTAGAACCAAGCACTTTGAGCTTAAGTATCATTTCTTGAGGGAAAAGGTTCAGAACAAAGAGATTGCACTGGAATATATTTCCAGTAAGTAGCAATTAGCAGACATATTCAGCAAGCCTCTCCCAAAGGCTACATTTGTGTACTTAAGATGTGAATTAGGGGTGTTTCCCCTTCACGAGGTAAACTAAAGGTATATGCTCCACATTAGTCAAGTATTGCATAGTCAAATTTTGTTTAGGATTGATGTGTTGAAGAATGCTACTCCTCAGGGAGAGCAGCATAATGGAACAGGGAAGCTTGTGCCTCCACTTTGGCATTTTTGTCAAAGGGGGAGAAGAAGAGAAGAGGAAAAGATATCTTCAGAAATTGGGGGGAAAAGATGTGAAGCAGAGAGATATCTTTGTATATTTCCATCAATGCCAAAGGGGGAGATTGTTGGCATTATGTGAACTTGTATGAGGACATGATGATATTGTATGTTGTCATTGGTGTCAATATGCTGAAGAAGAGAGAATCAGTATGTTACCAAGAACCAGTATATGTGAGAACCGGTATTACATTGTAAACTGGTATATGTGCCAAAGTGAAGCAGTGTGTGTTTTTAAGGTGAACCGACATGTGGTTATGGGAACCGGTACATGGAAGCTTTGTATGACTATTGGTTGGTAGTCTCATATTCAGGGTTTCCGGTTGAAATGCTTCAAGCTTGTGTGACTCAATCGGTGTCTTTGTGTGATGAGTTAGCATTAGAACGAAGAACAGATCGTGTTGCCATGTCTGCCTTGTGTGCGTGAATAATCTTGCATGAAGGAGAGTGTTCCTATCTACCTCGAGAATGTGCGAAGTCTATAAATGGTGAAAACGCATGATGGATTATCAGCTACCATGAAAGTGGTGGAAAATGAAAGATGGAGAACATCTTGAGATCAGTTCAATATGCAATATGCTCAATGGTCAAGATTGAACCGTTTGAATTGCTTAACCTAACAGGTTTAGGGTTTAAGGTTTATGCTACCGACCTATCTGTTTCCTATAAGGTCAATGTTGTGTTTCTTTTTGAGGTTGTTGGCAAAAGTTGTGTGTGTGTATCCAAGTGAAGAGATACCCGATTCTTTCCAGACCAAAGGAGAGAAGTGATACCTATAGAGTGTAAGTGCAGAAGGTGAAGAGGAGCTTAAGTGGATCTGCATTGGCATTGAGTGTTGTTACCAGATCATTGTAATACCTGTTGATCTCTAACCACTTCAATAGTTGGGAAATCCCTTAACAGGGTAGCTTTAACCAGCTTAGTGTAAATCCTTTAACAGGGTGACTCAAAACCATTGAGTTCTTGAAATCCTCTAACAAAGTAACCTTCAACGGGGTTTAACCCTTAACCAGGTGATCCCTAATAGGATCAGTTCCTAACAGAACTCATTGTATCAGTATTTAATCGGACAAGGCTCCTAACAAAGCGGACTTCTAAAGAGTTCAAAAATAGCTTTTGGGTATTCATCCCCACCGTGGTTTTTCCTAGATGGGTTTCCACATGAAAAATCTATGTGTCATTGTGGTGTTATTCATGTGATGGTTTAAGTGATTTGTGTCTGAAGGTAAATCATGTTGATCTAGCTGTTTATATATCTTTGATGATAGATTACCTATTCATGCACTAGGGTGAAATGGAAATGAAGTATTAAATTGTATGAAAAGATAAGTGTCAACTGGTTTATGCTTGTCTCAGTTATTTTGGGTTTTGCTGGTTGTACTCTGTTTAAGACCGGTGTTACTATTTGTCTGCTTAAGCACAATGTCTGTAGACAAACCAGTTTAGGATTGTGTTTTTGTCTATACTAATTCACCCCCCCCCCCCCTCTTAGTATCGGTTTGGTACTATTCATTCATCATTGAGTTATCAAAGTATTCTTGGAGGAAAGGAGATATTGGTAGAAGGGTTTAGGGTTTATGAACCGGTATAGAGAAAAGCTATAACCAGAACTCTTTTTGGTATTGGAGATGCATTTTGTGAGTTCACCATTACTGTTTTATCTAGCAGAAGCTTATAGTCAGTGAGACTCTTTTGTGTTGAGGACTGTGCCTTCCTTCATGTGTAAGCCCCTATGGTATGTAATATCTTTCATATGGTTAGTGAATTGATATTGTGGGTCACAAATCCCATCATGGTTTTTCCTCTTTGAGGTTTTCCACGTATAAATTTAGTGTGTTATGGTGTTCATTCATGTGGCTGGTTTGTTTACTTCATGTTATATGTTTCTTCATTTACCGGTTTATATGTGTATGTTGCAATAAGTTAAAATCTTGTGTTACTAGAAGAACATTGATTCACCCCCCCCCACCTCTCAGTGTTCTTGGATTCATTGTATTCCAACACTAACTACCCACAATTGGGAATACAAGAAAGTATCATGATAAAATACTATTGGCACCAAGTCATCATTCTACGCAATCATCAAATACCATGAAAGAAATGATCGCTTTCGGCCCATAGCATAGAAAAGCTCACTTTTCTATGAATTGGATCAAGAAAGGCATCCTAACCATTCTCTTGCAACAAACTTTTGGACATATCTAGAACAATGCTCGAAAATTGGTTCATGACTAATCATTATCCTATTTGCCTTATGAGAAGAACCTTTCTTTCTATTAATCAAGCACATGGAACTTGTGTTAGTTGCCTTGGAATGACATGTGGTGACAGGATGGGGAGTCTCACCTTGCCCCGAAACTACAATAAAAAATATCCTACGAGGTTACCACACATCTCAAACTATGCATCTTGTCAAACTGCAGGAAAGGATTCATGGGAAAGGAGACAATGATACAAGGCACTTGAGTGAGGCTCCATTGCTAAGAAAAAAGAAAACCATAAAAAACGCACACCATGCCAACACATGGTAGGCATGGACAAACTGTAGTACAATGCATAATGATTGAAAGAAAAGCTGCCACTTAGACAAAAAGGAAAAGGAAAACATTGTAAGAGGCAACGTGAATTATAAATTCACAACTTTTTTAAGATTTCTAGGGAAATCCTGCCTATAGGATATCAATATTTAAAATTACTAGTTTCGCAAATTAGGCTTAGGCATCTTCTCCGAAGAGTTGGTGAAGGGCCTACTATAACATAAGCCAATCATCCTCTGAGGGAAGAAACTAGGATTTGACGCTTTGATAATTTTGATCCAACAATGATTTCCTTGAAAGGAAAATATCAAATAGCTCATTATGGGTTAACTCAAAGAGAGTTTGGAGCTAAGCTAGGGGTGAATCAATTCCTCAACTTTGCTTGCATCAAGACGGTTGCTCAAAGCCTAGAGATATGATGGATCCCATTGCTATTTCTCTATTAGGTCCATAATTTTCTTGACCCTCATGACTAAATCAACTGAAAGAAAAGGTGAGGGTAGGTCGATACTTACGAAACATTCAAAATATTCTCTTATATGCATGGCTGGGAATTTTTTAATTTTCAATCTAGACATGATGTGCATCGCCACTTTATTGCAATTTAAGAATTAATTTTCTTTCCTATAGATTTCTCTTTGATCTCCAATTCCTACTATAGCTAATTCCTAATTAGAATTTATGTATAACTAATCAACTAGCTTATGAGAACCAAGAACCTTAGGTGTGATGAAGTGCATGACCCAGTCAATAGTGTTTCTTCCTTGCATAGGGATGTTGGCAGTGGGCCAGCATCTCTCACGAGGATCCATGACATGGTTTAATAGTCTCTTGTGGATTCTATGTCTAGTGGTTATATCGGGCATTGTTAGGTTGATATTTTGGTGCAATGACAACCCTAGCTTGTAACAAGTGGTATGAGAGCTTGGTCACGGTTTAGAATCACGCAGACCACAGTGAGTGATTTTGGGAGGGGGATTGTTGGAAGTGGGCCAACATCCCTTGTGGGGATTCTTGACATATTTTAATAGCCTTCTATGGATTCTATAAGTCTAGTGGTTATATCGGGCATTGACAAGTCTATCTTTTGGTGCAATGGCAACCCTAGCTTGTAACAAGAGATTGGGCGTCCCCTAATAATTTAAGGCCCAGTTGAAAAAGGGGAAATAATTACTTTACTTTATCAGAATAAGAGATGTAGAGCTCCCATATTATAGGGGTAAAATGTGCAAGGGGGCAAGGGGGAGAATGAGGACTTCAAGAGGAGATTGATCTCTACTTCCTTTGACTTTATCTTCTCATACAACTCTTTCATCTTCTAAGCTGCATCGAACATGTGATGTTGTAACACTATGACTTTAGTGCCTTTATCTTGCACTTCTTTTTGTAGCTAACTATGATTGTTTCATTCACTCTCTTGAGCTAGCCTTGCATTTTGAAGCTCCTTCTCAGATTGGGCCTTCTTGTCTTGTAGTTCCTGTAAAGCCTGTTCTTTTACCTTTCTCTCCTCTACAAAGAGGACCTACACATTATTCAACTCCTGATAATATTTTTCCTATTCTTTAATGACGGCCTGTAGTTGGGCTTGGATCTAGGTCACATCCAGAAAATTTGCTCAAATCTGCAAAAGCTCTTGTTCTTTTTCATGGAACCCTTTGGTTAACTAATTTTTTGTAGCCTGCTCTTTCTATAACTCAGTTGCCACGTTTTTCAATGCACTTTGGATCCTTTCTTTCTCCACTTTCTCTTGTTGCATGGTAGACTGAATTTGAGTGATTTTCTCCTCTCTGGATTTTCCTTCTTTCTACAAACACTCAATTGTACCCTTGATTGCATCAAATTTAGTTGTGACTTTATCTAAGCATCGAGTGCACTCTGGTAAATTAGATGACACCACTCTTTGAGTTTCCTCTATGAGTTCTACCTTATCTTGTGGCCACACTTGCTTCAAATTGATGCCAATGACACTCACTACATAGTCTGACAACTTCATTGGGCCTGTCAGTTTGATGACATTGGCCATCATATCTGCAAATAATAGGTTCTTATGATCCTCATTATAGAGTATTTGTATACTAGGTGTAGCAGACTTCTAAGAATCCTTTTCTTTCCTTTTTTGTGCCCTCTAAGCTTGAGCGAGAATGGCAGAACTTGCCTTTTACATAAAATTAGATGGAGAAGGGATTGCTTGGCCCACAAAGGGGGCTTCAAGTGGAAGAGAAAATGAAATCGAGACTATAGGGGCTCCCAAATGAGTTTACATTAGTAGGGTAAGGGTAGTAGGAGAGAATGGAGGGATTCCTTACAAAGTTCTAGTAGGAGGGGAGAAAAGTCGACCAACACTTGACAATACCAGAGGCATTGAAACTTGCAAAACCTAAAGCTCTCGTAATAAGGACACAGTTACTGACTGACATAGGGTAATTTTTGAAAGAGAAGCACTTACTATCATGTTGAATGATGTAACACTACATTGGGAAGAAGCAGCAAGGCTAGTAGATACAAAAGTTGATTGAGATTGCATAATGGCTACAAATGACACCACCATAGCGGGGAAGCTAGATGTGATAGAAAAGGTGTATGAGGATGAAGCCATGAGTGAAACCAAAGAATGAGAAGAGAGAAGGGAGGGATAAAAGTGTACCTAAGTCAAAGAGATTGTCAATACGATTGAAACTTGGATTGGAGCAGGTACTTGAATTTGGGCGCTCCTCAGAACATTGGTTGTGTTTTGCCTCTTCTTTTGAGGAACCTTGCCAGCACTTGGAGGACTCTGAGACTATAACATCTCATTGGGATGCTTCCTCAACACGTGTGAGTGGGGCCTCCTTATATATTCATATGCAATTGTAGGTCCATAGACATGGGGAGATGGCTATAATTTGACCTGCTTCTTGTAAAATAATTGGTCCGTTGGGTCAATTCCACCTGGGGGAGGACTTTAATCGACCTCTATACTGTCATCACCATTATATTTTTTCCATTCTTTCTCAAAAAATTCAGGTGTGGAGATGTTACCCATTCCTGTTTGGACTTGTTGAATTTGCCACCTATACATCCAAAAGGCTAATCTCTTTTCTTTCAGCCAACTATCTTCATCCATTTTCCTCTACAGAATAAGAGGTAACTTTCTAGTAGGGTCTACTTTCCCTATTGGTTTGCATAATTTCAACCATGGAGGGTGGTCCTCTTTGGGAATAAGAGCCAAATCCACATATAACTTAGGATCTTCTTGAGGTGGATTTATCCACGCCCCCTAAGATTCGCATGGCATATGCACTATGGGTATATTTCCCTTCGAAAGGAAGCCATCTCGATCATAACTCCATTTGTCATCAATAACTACAAACCCCAACTGAACTAGCTTTGAGAAAAGAACACCTTCTGCTTGAAGCTTCTTCTCAAGATTAATGGGTCCTAAAATATTGTGATCTTGAGTTATGGTAGTTTCATGTCTTCCTGAACCTATATGGAGCTCAATTATAACTAGCTACCTAAAAATTTCCAAATATAGTGTACATCTAGTGACATAGGTTGGGAGGCGGAAGGTCTCTTCTATGAAACCATGAATTCTAAACGAGGTTAGCATGAGACCATCCAACTAACTTGCTCTTTGGAAAAGTAGGTAATAGAATCTCAGTCTTTCCTTCCCAAATCTTACAAGGTGGGAGTAAAGAAGGAATCAAAAAACACATATGAATCATGTGTAGCAGACAAAATATGGGTCCATATGGTTATAGGTTTCCTCTTGTTCTGACCATCAAGGATTGACAAATCCATATATTGGCTGAAGAAATCTATATTTTGGTACAAAAACATATGGACCAGAAATGAGATGTACCTGAATCTATATTGCTTCAAAAAATTAACTAACCTTTTAATAATCCGTTAGGTGATGATCTCTAAAATGTCATACTAGAAAGGCTCCTACCATTTCTGAAACTTAAAAAGAAACCCCATTTGAAAAGGATGGATACTAAAATCATCATCTAAATCAAAAATGTATGCCAGCATTAAGGAGGCAT
Source organism: Cryptomeria japonica (assembly GCF_030272615.1). Classification (NCBI taxonomy): domain Eukaryota; kingdom Viridiplantae; phylum Streptophyta; class Pinopsida; order Cupressales; family Cupressaceae; genus Cryptomeria; species Cryptomeria japonica. The sequence goes on from NC_081408.1 coordinate 296,147,506, forward strand.
CTTGCAGATCCTTTTGCTTCAAAGTACCGTATGATATGGGGAACTTTGGAATCTCAAAGATAGTCTAGTTTCTATCCATCACGTTGTTACAGAATCTTACAACATATCTCCTTCCTTGCCAATATCCTTCTAATGTTTTCCTACAAAAAAATTATGTGTCCTCGGTGAGTAGGGGAATGCACAACATGTCTCAGATAACATCCATGCTTATTACAACTCTCAATGAGTCTCCCTGAATAATCACTAGGTCTGGCTTGAAATTAGTGGCAGCTACATCAATGAACTTAAGACAATGAGGAATCATTGGCACAATGTATTGTGGAAGGCCATGGTTCCAGAGTTTGATCACTAGCGACTTTGAGTCATTCTTCTTCTTGTGGACCAACATCCTTTGACAAGACCTTATCAAAGATTCTTTGGATGTTCACATAGATTTGGTTAATAAACCTCTTCATACCTATCTATGACTACAGAGCAGTTTTTGGTCATTTCTTTCACCTTCGGTCTTGTTCTTGTATGGATGGGTTTTTGGAGCATGACATGGGAAGCATAAGATATGTCTCTGAACACATCCACAAAGTAATTAGTTGTGGAAGAGATTGGTATGTCACCTAAAATGATATTCTCTTAAGCCATCTTTTTGTTCTCTATTTCAAACTCTTTACTTCAGCTTGAATTAAAATTTTCTTTGCAGGACACTGCCTTTGAATGCACACTTTAAAAGCTACTAATCTTCATCAAGATGTTGTAGCCCTTGATTTTTGTGTTGAATGATATATTAATTTTTCATTTTTCCCAATGCATGTGCCACCTAAGATATTCATGCAAAATTAATTTGCACGATACTTGTGCAGCTACCACCTCAGTAGGCCAAAAATCCGCTATGCTTTTGCCCCTGCCATCTAATAAGTCTAGACACTTTACTTGGGAAAAGCACAATTTCTCGATTGTTGCACATTTGACAACCTTCCACACTTATATAAGAAAGGAGATACTAAATATTTACCATAATAAGTAAACTCTATGGATGGACACATGGCTCAAGCTTGTACATTGCACACTTCCCAAACCTTTATACAACCAGATTATAATCCTTTTTCAATTCTTTTCGCCTACTATGAAAATAAATTGGCACCATAGACCAACTTGCACTAATTTATGAGCTATTAATCTTGGTTTTAGCTCATTTCATTTCACTTCTATAAATATCATTCAATCAGATGATCATCTTCACTTTGGTATTTAATTTTGCTGCCAACGTAGAGGCTATGGATACCTATATTAGGCTAGTGAGCATTAGGGCACAAACGTCTTTCTTAGGAAATATTTTTGACTGTCACCTACAAAGAATGAATGGTCTTAAGATCCAAGTGCTCATTTCTACAATTAAATGGATTTTGGGGGAAGATTTTGTAATCTCTAAAGATTGATACCATGTGAACACAAATATCTACTCATAGTTCATGGCTTTACTATTGGACATTAATGTACCAAAGGACCTTATCATACATCTTACTAAAGTTCTCATTTTGAAGCTATAATTGGGTGGGCTATATGAGGTGGTTGATGTTATCATTCCTTACTAGGAATCCCCACAACCTTAGACCTAAGACTCTTTATTGATCACGGGGAGGTATTTTCATGGCTTCCTTTCGTGTCTAGTTTTAAAACCATGACCCTAGCACAACACTAGGATAGAGTGTGGTGTGTTTTCAAATTCTTACTATGTCTATACTACTTGCTTCCTTCAGACGGTGTCACTTAGTATGCTGACTTTAGGGACTACATCTTCCCAAGAATTAAGACTGCAGATGAACCTCTATCTCTCATGACAGTTATGCTCTTCTCTGACTTTGACACTGACTACGTGGAGGAGGAAGATGATGAGGAAGATGATGAAGAAGATGATGACTAAAGCTCCCCTTTCTTCACTCCACTTTTCTCCTTTTTATTGCAATACTTACAAGGGCCTAAGAGCCAATTTTGTGATGTATATGTAAAGAAAACTTGATACATAATATATTATGGTGCTTCTATTGCATTTTTGTTATATGGCTCTTTCCTTAAAATGTATGTTTTCTATTTCTGGCTTTTTCTTTATTTTCTACAATTCAAAGACTCTAAAAGGCTTAAGGATTCAAAAATTAGATTCTAGACTAGGACAAAAAATGTGGCCTCAAGGAAAATGAAATGCACACTATTTACAATATTTACATACTTATCTTAAAAGGAGCTTAATTAAAAGGCTTAAGATGGATTCCATTAATAGGAATCCCAAGTGCCTCATGTTGCATAATTTCTAACTCAAAAGCCTTTAATTATTTGCATTTGTAAATGTGAAAAGGGCCTTCCCAAAGGGTGTCAAACTTATCGTGATGGCCTAGTTTAGCACCATGTTCGTTATACTTCAAAAAAATGTCTTCACATTTGAAATTGGGGTTTGAGCTCTTCTTGTCGAAGCATTTCCTAACAATCTACTACCTATTTTTATAGGAACTGAAAGCATTCTCTCTTTCTTCCTATAGCTCTAGAAGTTATACCAACTAAACTTACATAGGCTCATTCTCCTCCAATTCCAAAGACATTAGTAGTTGTAGCGCTAGAATCTCCAAAGAAACTGGAAATTGAGCTTATTTTCCATAGACAAGATCATAGGGATAAGTCTTTAGTATCTACTTAGGAGTTATGTGATCTTCCTAGAGAGCACTCCTCAAATGCTTGTGCTGCTCCCTTTTGCATTCTGCCCCTATTCTTTTGATAAGTTGGATCAAGTTTTTATTTGTTGACTCTTGCAAACCATTTCCTTGTGGGTAATAGTTAGAGGACATTTTTAGCTATATACCATGATTGAGGAAAAATTGTGTGACTCGAGAGCCTGTGAATTATTTAGCATTATCTAAAATAATAGTTTTTAGTGGGCCAAACCTAAATACAAGGTCATCTAAGAGACTTAAGATCTCTATTTTCATTTCATTTCTTAGAAGAACTACCTTTGTCCACCTGGTGAAATAATCTAATGTAGTAAGGATCAATTTGTGACTGACAATAGATATTGGGTTGATCATTCCTATTAAATACAACCCCCATTAGGGGAAGGGTTCATCTACCACTATAGGTCTCAATGGGATGGCTTCATTTCTACACTTACCAACATAGAGCTACCATTCTTTGCATGCACAGACCAGAGCGTGCACATCATTAAATAGGGAAGGCTAGTAATATCCTACACGGGTGATTTTGATAGCTATTGCCTGGCCTAAAAAATGACCTTCTACGAGGCAATTGTGAAACTCATGCAAGATCATTTTTGCTTGCTACTTGTCTACACAATAGAGAAGCACTTCGTCAAAGTTTCTTTTAAACAAAATTCTTTCAACTAAGTGGTAACCACTATTCTACAACCTATAGAATCTTCTCTTATTATGGGGAAGATCATAAGGAAACCTCCTAGTTTGCATGAACTTCACTCTATCCATTATCCAACACTCTCTTATCGCACACTCATAAAAGAGGACCATTTCATCTTGTTTCTCCTCGCGAACCTCTATTTCTTGAGCTAAGTATTCACATAGGCCTTTTCATGAACTACTTTGGTTTGTCTTACATCAATAGCATACTCTAGGATTTTTATAATCCAATTGGCTCTCTTCTCTATGATCTCCCCTTCCCTTATATATTCTTTGACACTTAGGCAAGCCACATATACCATAGTCTTATTACATGTGATGAAATGCCTAAATGTTTTTAGTCCTTTGATAATAGTGAACACTTGTGAAGAGGGGAAAATGAGCAATGCAGGATTAATTGTTAGTATTCAAATAAAACACATAAAACACAAAGAATAACCATTTATGCCTTACTATTTTACCTCTCCCTTGAATTGAGCTTGATAAAGTGGATGGATGATAAGGATGCGGCCTTGATACTCCACTTGATGTGCTCCTTGCTTGATTTGGATGTGTATTGATCTCCTTTGCTCAACAGGATTAATGGATTTGATAGGATTTGATTTGGATTAAATGGAAATGGATAGATTTAGATTTAATGAAGGATTATGAGGACATGATGAGGATGTGATAGAATAGAAGGGAAAATTAGCAGCATAAGATTAGAAGAATGGAAATGGATCAAGGAGAAATAGGCAACATGACAATGCAGGAGAAGTGGATTATTTGTGAGGACGAGAGGCTCCAATTTATAGATTGGAGGAGGCCAATGGAAGGCCAAGATTGATATCCTTATGGAGGGTTGAGATTGATTTGAGATAGAAGGCATGGATCAAGGGTGCCTAGAGAAAATAAACAGGAATATAAAATTCCTTGGGAAAAGGGGAGAGAAATTTGAATTTCAAACACGAGGAATTAAAAATTCCAAAATAAGGATGCATTGAGGGATTCAAAGAAATTTGAATATCTTTGAGACTCAATGTTGATGTGACATGAGTGTAAATTAAAAAAATGAGGGATAATGATAAGCATGATTATGAGAGATTCTAGAAGGATTAATTAGGTTGAGTGGGATTAGTAAAAGTGATTTGTAAGAATCACATGAGTAGGTTAATTAATTAAAATTAATTAACTGAGTGGGTTTAGAGGAAATAATTATTGGAGGGGACTTTAGAAGAATATTGGAATAATTTATTTATTTGATAAATTAATTATTGGACAATAGTGATAGAATTAATTAAATTATATTTAATTGATTCTGAGAGGAATGGAGATAACACAATTAAATTAATTAATTATGTTGATAGGCTTAAATTAATTAAATATTAATTTTAGGTGTCTACATTTTGCCCCTCTTTGATATAGCGTCATGAAATGATGTTATATCAAAGAAGAATAAAACATAGTGGAAGAAAAGGATAAAGACTGGTAGCATGATGCCCCAATCATGAGATGACGAAGAATGATGAGGAGGAAGGATGAAGAGGAAGAAGTGGTATGCCCCCTCGAGAGGACATGCAGGTTCGAAGAACATGGGTGTTCTCTCGAAAGGAATTAGAAGAATAAGTGATAAAAGGATGAAGATAATGAAAGAGGGAACTAGGATGGGTTGGAGTGTTGCGAATGAAATGAGACAAAGATATGATAAATGGATTAGATTTATTGTTGAGAAAGTATAGAGAGAAAACCTAGATTTGATATTGACATGGATAGTCTACACCATTGATTATAAGAACTAGGATGATATGAAGATTGGAGGCATGGACTGACACTTAGTCAAACAAGAATGCCTTGTACACAATCATGCAAGTGTTCATAAACACTAATGCAGGGTTGTTGGTTTGAACAAGGAAGACCTTCAAATACATCATGCCATGAAAACTATTCCCCATTATACACCAGCCAAGACATACCAAGATATAGGATGATCAAGGAAGTCTTAAACAAGTATAGTCCTGGGACACAAGATGAAAACAAAGAAAAAATCTCAAGCATGCAAACAACATGCACATGACCAACTGACATCTCTTGCCAAGACTAGGACATGGATTTGGATAAACTATCAGACTATGGAGGGAGACATCCCAATGGGTAGGTGATGGATTTGGATGAACTACTAGACTGTTGAAAATATTCAGGACTAACCAAGTTACTGAGAGGGGAGGGGTGAATCAGTAACACTTAAAACTTTTAATTCATTTCTGTACTTGCATATATTAAACCATTCATTCATTTAATCTACTGTATGCATGAAAGTATAATCATTCACAACACTTAACACAAAGATTTGGTGACCCAGAAACCTTCCAAATAGAAAGTAAAACTGGGGTGGGGATGGTACCCACAAAACTTTGGTACTGCAGTAAAAGTTGGCCGGTTAAGGCTTACAATGATCACTTCTGATGATCTGCCCTATTAGAAGCAAATTCGGACTGCTAGGTCCACCTTGTTAGAGGATTTACAGACATACAATGAAGTATGCACTCGGTTAAGAGATTTACAAAAGACTGTTAAGTCTACCCGGTAAAAGGATTTACAAACTGATTCAACTGTTAGGATGAAACAGTAGATCTTGACTTACAACTTTATTGCTAATAAGATCTGTTGAGTATTGATCTCCTTCTGAGATAGATATGTCGATTCTGCTCCTTTACTGACTCTGCGAAAATGTTCTGATCTGCTGCCTTAATGCAGTTTCTGCTCTACTCTTTCTAATTTCGCATATTCATATATCTTACATACATTTTCATATTCGCACTTACAGATGGTATAATACATCACATATATACCGTCCATAATTACATTTACATTTCATAAAGTCGGCCTCATACAAATTAATAACACAAACTCATTCTTAAGTCGACCTTACATAGGTGAACAAAATATTACTGAGTTGGTAGATACTCGGTTCCTCAAGCTGGCTCGGTGATCTTCTGATACATGGCGTCCACTACAGTACTCGGCATCGTCATGCTCTCGATAAGAGTAGAAGCTCGGTCCATACTAGTCCCGAAGTGTAGCTTGGAACTCGGTAGATATAGTGTCACTCGGTAACCACTGGTAACTCGGTAAGAACTGACTTCTCGGTTACTGCTGTTTGTCTCATATGCTCAGTAATAGTCTTACTGCTCGGTATGAACTGTTTAATCGGTAAGCTTTACCGAATGCTCGGTATAGGCTGTGGACTGAGTGATGAGCTCGATAAGCATTCAAAATCGAATAAGTGTTTTCACTAAGTGTTATTTACTAATGACAAATATATCATTATTCCAACAATCTCCCCCTTTGGCATTAGTGACAAAAACACTTATGAGACAAAAATGAATCTGTCATGCTGACTTGATTCTTCAAAATTGATACCAATTGTAGATTGCTGTATATACCTATATATCTCACTGTACATAACTCCCCCATAGAATATACATATGATTCTATATTCTTATCTCTATACCAATTGTTATTTACATTCTCCCCTTGTCTCTAATAATATGTTCTATATTCTCCCCCTTTTTGACAATAATACCAAACTCAAATAGAGATATTAAAGCGTGAGATAAACTCTGAGTGTACCTGTTTGATATGAGCCAAGGTCTTATCCCAATTTTCTTGCAAAATTGTGCAAATAGACAATGCAACTTGAACTTTGGCAGATAGTTCAATTACATGCTCTGCAACTGAAAAACTGTTATCATGGATCAATGTTTTTGAATGTGTAATGTGTTTTTGCATTGTATCCATGTTAGGAAGGATCATATTCTGAATATCTAACAGTGTAGACCGGATCCTTGCATCTTCCCTAAGCAATTCTGATTGCTTATTTGATAGGACTCTGATTTTTGAATGGTGAGTTGAGCTTGAGCTGGGGTCAAGCTGCAACTGTCGTGCACTTGCTTTCAGATCATCATCAACTTTCTTCAGTTGATCTCTGATTCCTTTTGTGAACTCGGTGACATCACATAACTTTGCAAAGAATGAAGTTACATTATTGAAAGAATTTTCTAACTTGGCCAAAATAGTGGTCAATTCTACTTGTTTTATTGCTATCTGCTGAGCAATGTGCTCAAGCACCTTGTTATCAAATTTCTTCTCAGTTATTTCTATCAGTTTCTCTTCTCCTGATGAGTCATCATTGAATCTATTCATAGCCACTTCAAGTTGTAGCAAAATGTGTTGAGAGGGATCAACTTTTATGCCTAAGGCATCTGTAAGAATGGTCTTTGCACCATTTATGATGTTGAATTCCCTGTCTCTCTCACTTCTTAATTGTTTTTGTTTGCTTTCTGTTCTAACATCTGGTTGATCAATCTCATTTCATCAATTGATGCAGTATTGAGGTCTATTTGTGGTATGACAATCTCTTTATCCAGATCTATATCTTCCTCTATAGCCTTGCCGGTAAGCAGAAGTTTTAAAGGTGACTTTTGTATTACTTCTGTGCTTACTTCCTTATCTTTTGATGTAGTTACAATGGTTGATAAGGTTGGACTAGCTGTTATAGCTGGAATAGGAAGACTCATGGATGTACCGACTGTTTCCAAAATTGATGTACATACAGGAGTGCTGATAGGTGCAAAAGAATGTGTCAAAATTGGAGAGGTTGCAAAACTTACTATACATGCTACAGGAGAAGTTGTGATCTCGGTGACTGAAGAAATCACTTGTTGCTCGGTAGAAGCAACACTCTGCATCCCGGTAGATAATGACATGCTCTGCAGCTCGGTGGATGAGGTAACTATTGGAGTCTGGAGCTGAGAGGTGATTGGCAAGGATTGAGCAATAGATGTAGCTACTGTGCTGCTGGCTGAAGCTGATGATGCAACGCCTTTCTGCGGTGAGTGAGGAAGAGATGCAATGACTTTTGCTGCTACCTGTTCAGGATCATCTTCTTCATCACCTATTATCACCGTGTCACCTTCTTCTTCTTCACTTATGATTACCGTGTCTCCTTCTTCCTCAGCTGCTTCTTCTTCTTCCTTCTCCTCTTCATCCTCTTCATCCTCTTCTTCCTCTTCTTTTTCACCCTCAGTTGTTACCGTGGGGTCAGATGGCATTGGCAGATTATATATCCTTTTCCACACAATTGTGGCATTATTTACTATTGCTTCTATCTGCTTGGAGAGAACTAAGAAGGTATGAAACCTAAGTGTCATTTGGTGTTCATTCTTCTTTAATGCCTCTTTTACTTCTTTATATGTCAGGTTCGGTAACAACTGTTTTAAGGTTTGTGCATAAATGTCTTTGACAGTTTGCACTGCTGAAGTCCATCTTGGTCTAATCCTGACTAGAAGCTCATTTGGAATTTGAGAGCTGATATCATCTGGGGTATATTTCTATTTTCCCATTTTATTCAGTAAAAGCTCCTCGATCTGCATCTTTTCTGCATCTGATCTGTTTTCATACCTCAGTGCCTTGAAGTTAGCCATGCCAGATCCTTGTTCCAACTGCTTCAATTTTTCTTCGAAGGTAGGAGGGGGTCTCCTGAATAGAATTTCACTTTCTTTCTGCCCTCTTCTGGTTTTCCTTGTGAACACTGCAGTTTTAGGTTTGGGCTTTGTGATTACTACTTTGCCTTTCTTCTTTGATGTTTCCTCCTCTGATTCCTCTTCTGATTCCTCTGTTTTAGCTGCCTTCCTCTTGGTACTGGTGGTGGCCTTTGGAAGCTTGATTTCAAGCTCAATTCTGGCTTTGGCCTCATCATAAGTGCCAAATGCAGGGGTGTTGGGAATGGCTGGCTCATTTATCAAGGCTTCTATTATATCCCTTGCTTCATCTATGTTAATTTCATAGGGTAATGGTTTTACCCATGCCACTCGGGGTATGGCTGCCTGGATGTAAACTTTATCACAGTCTACCATGAAGCATATATCATCTTTGTAATCTTTTACCAACTTAGGAGGAATCCTGAACCTGTTGTTCATTTTGTCCTTAAATTCTTCAAAATAATTATCCATTACTATCTCAAAATTCTGACCTATTTCTGCTATAAACTCATTTATCTAATACAAAATTGGAGTATCCTTCCTCCATACTACCGTGCCTTTAGAAGGGAAAAAGTTTTGTACATAGAAAAATATACAAATCAACAAAGAACCAAATTTGCATGGATTATTCTTTGATGTCCTTATACTGTCCATGTTCTTGTTGAATTGTATTAGTAAAACCTCTGCTAGGTCAAAATCCATGTTCTTCTTTACTACCTTGTAGGCAAGGTCTACCGCCTCACATGCCACACTATTTAGCCTACTGGAACTATACAGCTTATATGCAATGATGATAATACCAAATTTAAGTTCAACATCAGATACATTGTTAATTTTCATTCCTCTGCCATCCCATTCGGCTTGAGTTAACTCCTGTAGTTCGTCCCGACCTAGGGTTTTGGTGGATTTTGCTCTGTCTGACATCGGTAATCCTGTGATTCTATGAATCATCTTCTTTGTTATTAAGATAGGTTGATCTAACCAAAGTTGCCCATCATGTACACGGCTCAATACATACCTAATCCATTTTACTTGAAAGTTTCTTGGTAGGTGTGGGATATGGGTCAAGCCTTTGATTTCCAAATGTCTATGCTCGGGTTTCAGGGTTTTGTCAACACATAGCTGATCTAGGGCATTGTCCATTTCCAAAGTCCCTAACTCTTGAATAGTGCATTTGAAATGAGTACGAATGTCATTGATGAGAAGTACCTTGGAAGGAATTCTGGACTGTGCTCCACTTGGGTCGAGTGATTCTGCGATCGCTGGAATGAGTTTGAAGTTCAGCGCTGTCCATTTAACTCCTTTCACTAACATATTGGAAGTTTTCTTCGCCTTGCTCCTGCTGGTTGTGCTAGTAGAAGTCATTGCTGAATAACCTGAGTTCCTTTTAGATTCTTCGCTGCAAATTCGTCTTAAATCTCCTTGAGCACTTTGAAAACCTAAGTTCTTCGAATGCTGAATAACGCGGTGAAGAATGAAGTCGATTTTTCCCTTTTTATTAAAATTCTGTCATTAATGCTCGATAAGTGGGTAGGTGAGATGACTTAATGACTTTAGCGATTGCTCGGTAAGACTGACCTAACTCGGTGTTCTTATTTCTGATCTAACTCGGTAAGGTCTGCAGTTTTACCATGCTCGGTAACATTCAACTCGGTAAGTGACTTTTCTGTATGTATCGGAAATACTGATTTCATCGATTATGCTTTTGTATTTTAGAACTGCTTATGGTAAGGCTTTGAAGATGCAGTTCCTTATCTTCTTTAATGGATCTAATTTGTAATGGTGGGGTCACCCAATTCTTGAGTGACAGGACCATTGCATGATTTATCCTGCTCGGTAGATTTAGGAACCCACTGCTGTCTCATCTGTTTCCGAATGTTGTCAGCTTTAGCTTTCTTTTCATCTTCAACCTTCTTTGTGTTCATGCAGTTCTTGGCTATATGTCCGAGTTCAGTTCATGTATAACATCTTATGGTTGTATCTTTCTTCCTTAGATGATGCCTTGTACAATTCAACCCAATGTGTCCATATTCTCCACAATAATGACATCTGCACCAGGTATTGTAATCCCAACCAAATATTGCTTTGACAATTTGTTCTGCTGGAGTGAATATCTTTGTTCTACATTCTGATGCTTTGTGACCTTGTTTCTTGCATTTGTGACATTTGCCTTCAAATTTTGGTTTTTCCTTGCATTCACTAGCCTTGTGACCATGCTGATTACAGTTGTAGCATTTTCCTTTGAATCTTGTCTTTCCATTGCTCCAACATTTGTTTGATGTGTGACCTGTCTTACCACAGTAATTGCATGTAGGTCTTTGATTTCTTTGGCTACCTTGCTCAGAAGATTCACCTTCTTCATTGTAACCAAGACCGGCATTACCCTTTTGTTTGTGAAGATTTAGCTCATTTGATTGATCCAAGTCTGTTTGAGATTTCATCATCCTTTCATTTGCTTGCTTTTGAATATCTAGCTCATTTTTCAAACTTTCATTCTGTTCTTTGAGAATTCTGATCTCTTCATTTGCATTGGAGAGTTGTTCGGTGAGATCTTCATGCTGTACAATTTCATTGTTTCTTCCTTCTATTTCATTTTGCATTTTATTCCTTTGTTCCAGGATTTCACAAAATCTTGCAGACTGAATTTCCTGTTCTCTTCTTAGCATCCTTACTTCTTTTTGTAGTAATCCATTCTTTTCTAGGAGTTCTTTGATTGCATTGTTTGCTTCATCTACTTCATTTGAACTACTTGTAGGAAAGAGATCTTCAATTTTTGTTTCAACATACTCATGATCATTTATTTCTTTTGCTAGTTCCTTTCTTCTTTTTAGGGATTGGGAAAGATGTTCTCTTGCTTCTTTGAGTTGTGCTATGGCCATTTCCAGATCTAGCTTTTCATTCTCAATAGCTTTGTCAAGTCTGAATATCTCCATTGTCTTGATCTTTTCTCAAGCTGTCAAACTTTTACTCTGAGAACCACAATGCTCTGATACCAATTGTTGAAAATATTCAGGACTAACCAAGTTACTGAGAGGGGAGGGGTGAATCAGTAACACTTAAAACTTTTAATTCATTTCTGTACTTGCATATATTAAACCATTCATTCATTTAATCTACTGTATGCATGAAAGTATAATCATTCACAACACTTAACACAAAGATTTGGTGACCCAGAAACCTTCCAAATAGAAAGTAAAACTGGGGTGGGGATGGTACCCACAAAACTTTGGTACTGCAGTAAAAGTTGGCCGGTTAAGGCTTACAATGATCACTTCTGATGATCTGCCCTGTTAGAAGCCAATTCGGACTGCTAGGTCCACCTTGTTAGAGGATTTACAGACATACAATGAAGTATGCACTCGGTTAAGAGATTTACAAAAGACTGTTAAGTCTACCCGGTAAAAGGATTTACAAACTGATTCAACTGTTAGGATGAAATAGTAGATCTTGACTTACAACTTTATTGCTGATAAGATCTGTTGAGTATTGATCTCCTTCTGAGATAGATATGTCGATTCTGCTCCTTTACTGACTCTGCGAAAATGTTCTGATCTGCTGCCTTAATGCAGTTTCTGCTCTGCTCTTTCTAATTTCACATATTCATATATCTTACATACATTTTCATATTCGCACTTACAGATGGTATAATACATCACATATATACCGTCCATAATTACATTTACATTTCATAAAGTCGGCCTCATACAAATTAATAACACAAACTCATTCTTAAGTCGGCCTTACATAGGTGAACAAAATATTACTGAGTCGGTAGATACTCGGTTCCTCAAGCTGGCTCGGTGATCTTCTGATACACGGCGTCCACTACAGTACTCGGCATCGTCATGCTCTCGGTAAGAGTAGAAGCTCGGTCCATACTAGTCCCGAAGTGTAGCTTGGAACTCAGTAGATATAGTGTCACTCGGTAACCACTGGTAACTCGGTAAGAACTGACTTCTCGGTTACTGCTGTTTGTCTCATATGCTCAGTAATAGTCTTACTGCTCGGTATGAACTGTTTAATCGGTAAGCTTTACCGAATGCTCGGTATAGGCTGTGGACTGAGTGATGAGCTCGGTAAGCATTCAAAATCGAATAAGTGTTTTCACTAAGTGTTATTTACTAATGACAAATATATCATTATTCCAACATAGACATGGGAAGGATTCATCCCAATGTGCAGGGTGTGGATAGATTGATGGATGGATGTGCAAGATTTGTAGATGAGAGGATTGACACTTGGATTTGATTAGAAAAGTATGGATGGATTCTTGAATTGGGCACAAGTCAGTGTGAGCTTAGGTAGATGGGGAAAACTTAGTTTGATGGATTGGATAGGATTGGAAGAAGGATAAATGATTAGATAGGACAAAAAAGGGGTATGGATGATTGAATAGGATTGGATTGGGGATGTGATTAATGATTTAATTGGAAGAGATGGTGAATATGATTGGATTAGAAATTGGAGAGGATGGAGTGGATTGGTGGATAGGATTTGATTGAATGGAATCGATGGCAAGAGAGAACCAAGGATTGGTAAGAGGATGGATGAATGAATGGACAAAGATATTGTTTGGATAGATGGATTAAGTGGATATATATGGGTAATAAATGGAGGGATAAATGATGGAGGGTAGGATGATGGAGATACAAGGACTATGCTGAAAATAAGTGCAATGCCTCACTGTAGAGGTAGTGGAATTAAGGATCTAAGGATGGGTGGATAAAGATGTATGAGGTGGAAGGATAATGTGTAATGGATATGGATGGTAGAGGATTAAGGCTTGTGTTTTCCAAAGAATGCATGCATATGCCTTATTTTACCTTTATATGATCAAGATGAAAGATAGGAATGGAGGATTCATTTTGATAAGATGAGGGATATGAGATGGAGGATATGTATAGGATAGTCAAGATCAAAGATAGGAAAGGAGAATGGACTTATATAAGATGCAATTGGATGGGCCGATTATATGGATGAAGCTTTCCCCCAAGTGTAGAGTTCAAGAGGATGAAAGGATTACACAAGATTCTTGTTTGCCAAGTTTTCATCATGGTACTTACCCAAGGTGCCACAAGGAGTGGTTTTCACCATTGGATGAAATGATTTTTCTTTACTTTTTTCGGGTTTTTTTTTGTATTTTTCTTGATTTTTTTATTTTTTTATTTTGAATTTTTAGAATAGTTTGGATGGAGAAGGATAAGGATGAGTGGATATGGAAGTTAGTGAATGCGTGAAGGAGGAAGGGAGGACTCAAGCATATAGCTCCATGGATGGTGTCCCTTAATATTTCTTATAGATGTTGATAACAATTAAATAGATAGGGAATGGAAGATAACAATTTGCAAAGGATTGGACTAACAGAATGGGATTGTAAAAAATGGATGGTGGATAATTGATGGGGTTTTGAACATTTTGTTGAAGATCAAAATTGGCACACACCTTGAAGGGTGGTGGAGTAGTGAAGGAGATTGTTTTGAATTAGATGGAGGATAAAGTGTGGATTTTGGGAAATGAGGACCCAAAATAGAAGAAGAAGTTGGGATGGTGGATTTTGGGACATAAGGAACCAAAATGGATTTTGAAGATGAAGGAGTGTTAGATGTAGGATTGAAGGACTTATGAATGGATGAAGCTTTTGGATTAGCAAATTTGGATGTCGATTTTGATTTTACTTTGAGGTGCATTGCTTCTTTGGGAATCCACATAGTTTTTGATTTTTTCTTTTGGGGCCTTTGTGGCCTTTTTTATTTTTCTTTCTTTCAGACATATTTTTCTTTTGAGCATGTCATTTTGAGTGGACATGTTGATCCTTTGTTTTTTGTGGATTTTGAGCTTTATGCTTTTTAGATTGGGCATCCAAATTTCTTCCAACGACAATAGGATGGGTGCATGAGGATGAATGACTTAAGGATTTTATGGATGGTGGGATGATGGAGGGAGCATGTTGGGAGGCATTCAATGATGTGTGCCTTTGTTGATCTTGCTTAGGGATTATTTGAGGTGATGGAGTGGTGGATGGAGGGACGTAAAGACCCAAAATGGATGGAAGGAATGGAGGATTTAGCTTTCAAATATAGGGTCCCAAAATGGATGTGGATGATGGGGGATAATGGGATTTTTATTTGTATGAAGTAAATTTGGATTTAAGAGGAATAGAGGATGTACCAACATCTTGAGAATTAGATTAAGGACCCTTATTATTTTAGAAATGAGATGCGAGTCCATTTTGAGGGGGATGAGATGTGGAAGGAAGATTAGGATCTTTAGATGGATTGGGATCATGACATGGAGATGATGATGAATACTAAGAAGGGGGGGTGAATTAGTATGCCAAAAAATCTTTGCACTTAAACACTTTACAAGACTAATAGTAAACAGGTAAACCAGTTTAGCAGACAAACTGATTAACACACATGCAAACCAAATAGCTAATAATGCATTCACCCACAAAAGCACAAACACCATAACACAAGAGATTTTGACATGGAAACCCAAAAGGGAAAAACCACGGTGAGATGGAACTCACAAGTAACTATCTACAAAATAGGAACCAGACCGATTAAGGTCTTACAATGTTCTTTACGAGAACAGATCCTGATAGGAATCTCAGTCTCTGTTAGGAGATAAGTCTGATTAAAGACTACCTTGCTAGAGGATTTTAGATCCACAGATGTGAACCACCTTGTTAGAGGATTTACAAAAGGCTTTTGGGCCTACCCGGTTAAGGGCTACAGACTTGTCGAAGATGTGAGTAATCAACAAGTGATTGATCTAGCTAATAGCACAGATTGCTTGATTAGATCCTTGATAACTCATTCCTAATGCATTCTAGCATTACTTCAGTCTTCTACACATTCATATTCTCTTCAACTCCTCTACCACCTTAAACCCTAGCAACAACATTAACTTTTCACAACAACAACATTATCAACAACCTAAAACCCTAGACATGATGTCCTTATAAAGGAATCTGATTTCATGTCGGTCCAATAGGATTACAATCCAATTCCCTAGGTTGAACCTAGACATACTTGGTAACATGACACAAAAAGTATCATTAAAGTGTCAGCACTATCAAACAATCAGTGGATGGTAACTCATCACAAAATGTCGGTTGGTAACTCATCACAGAGTATTACCGGTTCATACAAAATACCAATTCAAGCAAAATGCCGGTTGTCGGTTTGACAAAATTGAAGACTAGGAAATATGTGTTCTGTTGCTTTGGTCCTTCATACCGCTTGAGATCCTCAAACCGCTTGGGGTCTACATACCACTTCAGATTGGTAAACACTTTCTACAAAACACCAATAGTCTAAGGACTATAATGCATCATACCAGTTGGAACAATTGTCGGTTGAGCATAACTCATACATACAAAAATGATCTCAATGCAAGTGTGTGTCCATCAATGACAATCACATCATAAACATCAAAAATGCCAATAATTTCCCCCTTTGGCATTGATGGCAACACTTAGGAAAATAAAATTTTGACATCTAAGTGTTTTAGAACAAAATCACGCCATTAGCAAAATTGCCCCCCCTAAGCATATACACTATCCCTTTAACAATACAATGTATAACTATTTTGCACATAGAGATATCAGAGCATACATCAAAATTTTAAATACCAGATACTTCTCCCTCTTAGAATACTTCTCCCCCTTTGCCAACAATGACAAATTATAGTTGAACAACCCTTGTTTCCATTTGGTATTAAAATAATAAAAGTTTATGACAATAAGGAATAAAACTTGTCAAAAATAGATTTAAAGTCCTGCAAGAATTGTTTCATAGATAAAGACTAGGACTCAAGTAGGGAGGTGGCTACTTCTTTCTCTATCTATATCTGGGAGACATGTTCTTCCATGGCGTCAATTGTGCTCATCTCCTGTGTCACTGTTAAGGCATCCAGATTTAGATAGCACTTCTAAAGAATTTGCAGACGTGGGAGGAGAACTAGTTGTAGCTCCTACAAATCTCAAGATCGGGTGTTGATCTCATGCTCCATTTTTGTTATCTGGATGTGAAATCGGTGAACGGTTTGCCCATAGGCTATAAAGGAGTCATAAGTCGGCTTGAATGTGCTCATGTAGGACTGCAAGTCAGATTGAAGATTTTGCTTCTATACAAGCATATCATCACAGAATAGATGAGGTTGGCAAATCTTGCTGAGTAGAAGATTCCCCTCATCCAGAGCGTCCCTTATATCCTTTTGTTCTTTTTTGAGTTCAGTTCGGAGCCCATTTAACTTCTTCATCAGAGCAATATTTAGAGCCTTTTGATGCTCTTTCTTAGCATTTGCCTCTGCTACCTCTTCTAAGCTCTACATTTGGTCATCTACTACTATGCATAGGAGCTTTAGTTGTGCCAATGATGAGTCGGTGCTGGGGAGGTTTGTATCGGGTAACAAACTGGTAAGAGTGTCCACTGTAGCTTGGATCACATCTTCCTCCTTCTTTCTCCTTAACACCTCAAGGCATTCTTGAGCAACCTTGATGCTCTGCAGTAGCTCCATTTCACTTTCAGACTGGAGGTCAATAGGACTGGTAAGGTCAGTCGGTTTGGCTTGACTACTGGTTGCCTTAGGTGTCTCCATCTGCATGCTTTTTGCCGCTTCTTCTGCCTTGTCTTCCTCTGTTTTCTTCTTTGCTGCTTCTCTTCTCTTTTCCTCTTCCTTCTTCCTTTTCTTTGTTTCCTTTCGCTTCTCCTCTTCCTTATCTTCCTCTTCCTTCTTCTTTACTTCTTCCTTTCACTTCTCTTCTTCCTTTCTCTTTTTCTCATCCTCTTCCTCTTTCTTCTTCCTTGCATCTTCTTGTTTCTTTTTCTCTTCTTCCTCTTCTTTTCTTTTCTTTTCTTCTTCTTTTCTCTTTTCTTCCTATTTCCGTTTCTCCTCATCTTCTTCCTTTTTTCTCCGCTTCATCTTTCTTCTTCTTCTCCTCTTCATCTTTCTTCTTCTTATCCTCTTCATCTTTCTTCTCCTCCGCTTGCTTCTTTGCTTCCTTCTTTTTGTCCTCTGTTTCCTTTACCTTTACTTCATTTTTTGCATGCTTCTCCTATCCTGTAACTTCCTCTAGTGTAACCTGAGTAGCTTCTTCTCCATCCAAAGCATCGACATCAATAGTGTCGATAGGTTCAGCAACCAGATTTCCTTCATCATCAAACACTTCATCCAATTTAGTTATTGCCAGTTCTTGATCAGCCTTCCTGTTGGCTTCAGCCACTTTATGCATCTTCATGGCTTCTAGAGCAAGGGTGTTTGTATTCTTGAGCACTTCTTTACCCTTCCCTTCCAGTAATAGGAGTCTTCTTCTTCTCATGAAGAAGAGGCCTTTGTATTTGTTCATTACTTCGAATAGTTCCAAATTTGATACATCAGGAAAATGTTCAGCAAAAACTTTTTCTCTCATTTCCTGTTCGTGCTCTATGGTAATGCGCCATTTATTGTCTAAGGATTTATACAAAGAATCTGGTGTCTCAGATCTAATTTCTAAAGGTGACCGGTCATTAACACATAAATATTGAATTATTTCTTTTTCAATCGCTTCCTTTTCAACATTATTAAAGTCATCAAAATAATCAATCAAATCATTCAACACTTTTCTCTTAATGTTTTTGATAGTTCTTTGACAATGTGTCAAAGGTTTGTAGGAGGAGATGTCAATATTTACCAGTGCTGATGATGTCAGTTCATTCTTTGTCTTTTTATTTTCTTGACATGTCTTCTTTGGTTTTTCCTCAGACACAGTTTCTTCTGAGTCTGGAGAGGTATTCCTTGTCTTCCTCTTTCTCTCAAATACTTTAGCAGGTCGGTACTGCTTCAGGTTTCTTTTTAGCCGGTGACCGCTTGGTCACTGCAAGACTGGCTGTAGTAGCCGATGCCAATGTTGAAGGCATTGTTTTTGCCTTCTTCATTGAAGGTTCTTTTCCTTTCTTTGCTAAGGGTTCCCCAACTGGTGTTATCCTTTCAAGGTAGGTGTCAGTTATTTTAGCCTTTGGATCAAGCAGTGAGGCAATAAGGGTAGAGGCATATCCTTCCAGCATATCATTCATTACCTCATAGCCCATAGGTTCCACTTCCTCCTATCTGGGCTCAACAACCTCCATTATGCATTGATCCACTTTGATGGTGAAACAGATATCATCTTCATATTTCTTGACAATATCACCTGATATTCTCACCCTCTGACTCATTTTGCATCTGAACTCATGAAAGTACTTGTTGAGAACTTCAGGGTAACTGGTACCAACTACTTGAATGCTTTCCTTGATTTGCTTGGTTACCGGTGTTGGTATTTTGGTATGGTTTTGTCATTGATGTCAACACCTACTAAAACACTAGCACTTTGGAGATCCAACAACATTCATCGGCAAGCAAGTAACTACTGCACAGTTACTGGTATATAGTTCACCGATAGGATTTAATGATCACTGACACTTGAAATGATGTGGAAGACCCTTGGTGATATCGAAGACATCATTTGGACATCTTGTCCTGGAGTTTTGATCATTGGTATATTCATATTTGCATATTTTCTTTTATAGACAAATAGGTCCAAGGTTAACTAGGGTTACACTGGCAGGTTTATCTTTTCCAAATCAACATGGCATGCTAAGGAAATGATTAATTATTGTTGTAAATGCATTAAGCCGACATGTTCAATCGGTTATTGCATCAGACATTATATTATTTGTAAAATGTTTTTATTGTAATATCTTGTAGAGCCGACCTACTAAAAAAGGTCTTAGGTTATGGTATAAAGGTAAGATCTTATTTGTAAGATCAGGTGTGGAATGTGAAAAAGAATTGTGTGAAGGTATATGCGAGATTAAGTAGTGCAATACACGCAAACATCATTTGAAGGTGAAGCTAGGTTTCTTCAAAAACATATCAGCATTACACCGATACTGAATCCAGCATATGAAGATGCTATTTTGTGTAGTACATTCTTATTTGGATTTAACCATCCAACTATAGTCAATGTGACTCCCATTTGGTGATTGAGCAGTGAGCTCTAGGCTATTGGCCTTTCTGCATGTGCAGACCCCATTTATGTACACTTACTATTTGCAGTAGTATCATCTGATTGTGGGTAAGGTTTCCCACCGTGGTTTTTCCCCTTACAGGGTTTCTACATACAAATATTGGTGTTATGTGTTGTGGCTAGCTTTGTATTTATGTTTCATACAATAATCTTTACCGGTATAGCTATTAACTGTTAACACTGTCTACCGCCATACTTAACTAGTTTACCGGTATTAAGCATTAAGTTGGTTAAGTTGTTGTTGGTTTGAAATTAGTTGATAATAGATTCACCCCCCCCTCTCAGTTGTCTCTAGGACCTAAGAATTGGTATCAGAGCTTAGTCCTCTTTTGCAGAAGTTTAACAACCTGAGGAGATCCAATGTCTACTAATTATTTCAGGAAGGACAGTCCTAAACTTGATGGAAACAACTATGGCATATGGAAGATCAAAATGGAGACACATCTAAATTGCATTGGTAAAGACATCTGGGAAGTTACAAAGAAAGGTTACACTACTGTTGTACCTAGTCAGCCCAGTCCAACTACCTTGGCTAAAGATGAGGAAAATGATTGTAAAGCAAGAGAAGCACTTTTGAGCGTATTATCAGATCAACAAATCATGGGATTGCCAAATAGGTCTACTGCTAAAGCTATTTGGGATCATTTGGAAACACTGAATGAAGGAGATTCCATAGTCAAAATTGCAAAACTTGAAAGCTTCCAAGTCAGGTATGAACATCTGAAAATGGAAGAAGATGAAAGGATTTCTGCTTTTATGGAAAGAGTAAATGAAATTGTTTTGGGTATTAAATGTTGTGGAGGAACCTTAAGTGAGGATGAAATTGTTTCAAAAAATTTAAGAGGATTGCCACCGGCATATAAAATGAAGGTTATTGCTATAAATGAGTTAAGAACAATGTCTAATACATCAGTAACTAGGGATAAATTGATTGGGAAACTTTCAACTTTTGAAATTGAAGAATTTGGTCCTCTTGCTATTATAAAGACAGATTTAGCCTTTAAAGCATCAACATAATCTGCTCCATCATTTGACAAATCTGATTGAAAAGCCTTTTATGCAAGAGAACTTGAAGAAAGCAGAAAAGAAAATGAAGAACTTGAAGAACTTGAAGCACTATTTGCAAGGAAAATGCCTAAAGGTCTAATTGGAAGTAAGTATGAAGGTAAAGCACCCTTTAAATGTTTTAACTACAATAAGATTGGTCATATGGCTTTGAGATACCCTAATAGACATGCTAGACTAAGCGAAGAAGCTAGAAGGACATACAAGCCTAATCCTAAATATCAGAGATATAGATTTATGAAGAACAAAGATAAATCTTGTTACATTGTTGATGAAGGTTTGACTGATGATTCTGATGAGGATCCGACAGACATTGGATGGGTTTTTGTTGCTATAATAGAAGATCAACCAACACCTACTGCTCAACCGGTAGAACAAGCCCCAGTAGCTAAAGTTGAAGTAAAGGATGAATGGATCATTGACTCAAGATGCTCACATCATATGACAGGAGACAAAGGTAAATTCTTGAACTTTCAAGAATACAATGGAGGTTTAGTAAGATTTGGAGATGACAAAGCCTGTTCAATCAAAGGTAAGGGTACAATATCTCTTGATGGTAAGCATAACACTGACAATGTTTATTATATTGAAGGATTAAAGCATAATCTTTTAAGTGTTGGTCAATTAGTTGAGAAAGGATTTGAGTTACAATTTAAAAATAAAAAATGCAAAATCATGAATAGAACTAGTTTAGAAATTGCAACCGGTAATCAGACTAGAGGTAATATCTTTCATTTGAATAATAGTGAAAAGAGATGCTTGATTGCACATATAGACAAAAGTTGGTTATGGCACAAGAGACTTTGTCATGTAAACTTTGATTGTATGGTAAAGATCAGTACTACTAAAGTAGTTAGAGATCTACCTAAAATTGTCAAACCTCAGAATACAATATGTAAGGAATGTCAATTTTGAAAACAAGTTAGAGCTAGTTTCAAAAGTATTCCAGAAAAATCTAATAATGCTCTTGATTTGATTCACACTGATTTATGTGGTCCAACTAGAACTAAAATCTTACAAGGTGATAGGTATTTCATGCTAATCATTGATGACTACTCTAGAATGTGTTGGGTTATTTTTCTCAGAGAAAAATCAGAAGCACTTGGAAAGTTCAAACTATTCAAAGCAATGGTTGAAAATGAAACCAGTAAGAAAATAAAATTCTTAAGATTAGATCAAGGAGGATAATTCACATCTAAGGACTTTAATACATTCTGTGAAGTGAATGGAATTAGAAGACAACTATCAGCACCTCGGAAACCACAACAGAATGTAGTTGTTGAAAGGAAAAATAGAACTATCTTGGATGCAGCAAGAAGTATGTTATCTGAAGCAAACCTACCACATGTATATTGGAGAGAAGTAGTCAGAACAATGGTCTATACATTCAACAAAGTTCACATCAAAGGTGAAACTGGTAAGACCCCTCATGAACTATGGTTTGGTAACACTCCTACTCTTAAGTATTTCAGAAATTTTGGAAGTAAATGTTATATCAGAAGAGATGAGTATATTGGCAAATTTGATCCTAGAAGTGATGAAGGAATATTTCTTGGTTATTCATCTAAGAGCAAGGCATATAGATGTTTTAACAAGAGATTGTAGAAAATTGTTGAGAGTACAAATGTAAAAATTGATGAACAATTCAGAGGAACTTCAAGGTATATAGACTCTGAACTGGCAACAAAAATTGTGACAAGTGAACCTACACCAAATTCACCAATACAAAATGAAGATCTAGTTACCTTGGTACCATCTGAGGATTCCACAGTAATTGAAGAACAACAACAAACTAAGACACCCTAGTATGTAAGATTGAATCATTTTGAAGATCAGATAATTGGAAATAAATTTAAAGGAGTTATGACAAGAGGAAGATTGGCAAATGAAGAGGTATGTCTTATTTCTCAAATAGAACCATCATCTGTTAATGAGGCATGTGAAGATAAATTTTGGATTCAAGCTATGGAAGAAGAATTAGAACAAATTGAGAAAAATAACACTTGGACATTAGTTCCATAATCTAAAGATAAAAATGTAATTGGAACCAAATGGGTATTTAGAAACAAACTTAATGAAGATGGTAAGGTTGTCAGAAATAAAGCAAGAAGAGTGTGTAAGGCATATTCTCAGAAAGAAGGAGTTGATTACAATGAAACCTTTGCACCAATAGTTAGAATTGAGGCAGTCAGATTATTCTTGGCTTTTGCAGCTCACAAGAACTACAAAGTTTATCAAATGGATATTAAATGTGCATTTTTGAATGGAGATCCTAAAGAGGAAGTATACATTGAACAACCTGATGGATTTTCTTTGACAGATGACAATGATATGGTTTGTAGGTTAAGAAAATCTCTGTATGGATTAAAACAAGCTCCAAGAGCTTGGTATGCAAGACTGGATAAGTATCTTTTAAAGATTGGTTTTACTAAAGGAAATGCAGACAACAATTTATATTACAAAATAACTAATGATGACATCTTGATTATAGAAGTATTTGTTGATGATATAATCTTTGGAGGAGAAGATGGTTTATGTAAGGAATTTTCTACTAAAATGCAGCAAGAATTTGAAATGTCTATGATTGGAGAAATAAAATTCTTTTTAGGATTGCAGATTTCACAGACTGACAAAGGTATATTCTTGAGTCAATCCAAATACTTGAAAGAGTTACTAAAGAAATTTGGGATGGAAAACTCTAAACCAGTAAGCACACCTATGACTACAAATGACAAATTATCTCAAAGGGATGAATCTACACCTGTTAATCCAACTAGATATAAATCTATGATAGGAGGTTTACTATATTTAACACAAACCAGACCTGATATTATGAATGCAGTATGTATTGTTTCAATATTTCAAAGTAATCCTAGAGAAAATCATGAATCAGCAGTAAAAAAGATTTTCCGGTACTTACAAGGCACTATAAATCTTGGATTATGGTATCCTAGAGATGAAAATTTTGATCTATGTGCATACACAGATGCAAATTGGGCAAGAGATGTGGATGATAGAAAAAGCACCACCGACAGAGCATTCTTTCTTGGAAACAAACTAGTTTCTTGGTTGTGTAAGAAATAGAGTTGTACATCTTTATCAACAGTAGAATTAGAATATGTTGCAGCAACAACTAACTGTACACAGGTACTATGGCTTAAGCAAATATTGAAAGACATAAAGGTAAAATGCAAGGAACCTATTACCATATATTGTGATAACACTGCAGTAATCAATATATCTAAGAATCCAGTACTACATTCTAAAACAAAACATGTTTCTATCAAACTGAATTTTCTAAGGGAAAAAGTTGAAGAAAATGAGATAAAACTGGTTTATGTGAATACTAAAGAACAACTTGTAGATATTTTCACAAAACCTTTGCCTAAGGAGACTTTCGAATATCTTAGAGATCAACTTGGAATCATACCACCACCAATAGAGACTTAGACAATTGATGATGGTCATCAACCGATAGAATTAAAAGACAAATATTTTACTCTAGTCTTTGATGAGGAAGCTACTTCTCAGGGGGAGTAGTTGGTATATTGAATTGATTGGTATTTTGTATATGAACTTGGTTTTATTATAACTTTGGCATTTGATGTCAAAGGGGGAGAGATATCTATGGAAAAACACATTATCTTTTGGAGAGATTGATATGGAAACTTTGAAAAACACATGTTGCTCCCAAGAGGAGAGATTGTTACTTGGGAGAGACTATTACTCTCTGTATTTTGGTTATGATCTTTTTAGAGATTGTTGGTTTTTGGCATTTATGTTTTGGCACTTTGATGGTTTTTCCATCCTGTGTTGCCATCAATGCCAAAGGGGGAGATTGTTTGTATTTTGGTATGGTTTTGTCATTGATGTCAACACCTACTAAAACACTAGCACTTTGGAGATCCAACAACATTCACCGACAAGCAAGTAACTACTGCACATTTACTAGTATATAGTTCACCAACACTCAGAATGATGTGGAAGACACTTGGTGATGTCAAAGACATCATTTGGACATCTTGTCCTAGAGTTTTGATCATTGGTATATTCATATTTGCATATTTGCTTTTACCAGCAAATAGGTCCAGTGTTACCTAGGATTACATCGGTAGGTTTATCTTTTCCAGATTAGCATGGCACACTAAGGAAATGATTAATTATTGTTGTAAATGCATTAAGCCGACATGTTCAATCGATTATTGCATTGGATATTATATTATTTGTAAAATATTTTTATTGTAATATCTTGTACAACCGACCTACTTAAAATGGTCTTAGGTTATGGTATAAAGGTAAGATCTTATTTGTAAGATCAGGTGTGGAATGTGAAAAAGAATTGTGTGAAGGTATATGCGAGATTAAGCAGTGCAATACACACGGACATCATTTGAAGGTGAAGCTAGGTTTTTGTGAAAGCATTTCAGCATTACACCAGTACTAAATCCAGCATATGAAGATGCTATTTTGTGTTGTACATTCTTATTTGGATTTAACCATCCAACTGTAGTCAGTGTGACTCCCATTTTGTGATTGAGCAGTGAGCTCTAGGCTATTGGCCTTTCTGCATGTGCAGACCCTATTTATGTACAGTTACTATATGCAGTAGTATCATCTAATTGTGGGTAAGGTTTCCCACCATGGTTTTTCCCCTTACAAGGTTTCCACGTACAAATATTGGTGTTATGTGTTTTGGCTGACTTTTTATTTATGTTTCATACATTAATCTTTACTAGTATAGCTATTAACTATTAACATTGTCTACCGACATACTTAACTAGTTTACCACTATTAAGCATTAAGTTGGTTAAGTTGTTTTTGGTTTGAAATTAGTTGTCTCTGGGACCTAACAACCGGTTGGTCAATAGACCATTGGACATCACCTACTCCTAGAAAATAGCCTTGGAAGTAAAAGAATAGCCCAACCAGTAGTTGTCCAAACTTGAACCTCATTGCATTATCCTCTTTGATTGATTTCAAATTCAATAGGAGTTGCCTTTGCATACTGGTGCATAGGTCAAATGATGCATCTTCCTTAATCATCCAGTAAGCGACATTTACTGCTGCAGCAGATACAAAGTTAATTTTGCTGGGTGAGAATGTCCGGTATCCAATCACCATACATGCATATTTCACCAGATCATCCTTGATAGAATTGACGGTCATACCTCATGAGTTACTCACTGAACCGGTGAGCTTGGACATTTCAGTTTTGCTTACCGTCCTTAGGGCTGGCACTTCCCTTGTATTGCAGAAACCAATGATGACATGAATTTCTTGTGGTGTTATAGCATGCGTTCTCTCCAGGTACATCTTGTCACCATGAACTCTGCTCAGAATCATCCTAATGTGATCATCTGTGAAATCCTCTAGAAAATAAACAACATTGTGGAGCTTCTTCTTCTCCAAGATACTATACTCTGGTTTGATCTTTTTATCTTGTCCACAAAACAAACCTAGCTGCGAGTGAATTGCTAGAGACCCTAGGTCTTCTATTTTACAATCTATGTAATCTGAGAATCCCTCTTCTACTATCACACCAGCTCGAACTTGTGATAGGGTATTATATCTAAACTTGTGCTGAATAAAGCTTGCTGAATCTACAGATGTACTAGAGCTAGTATGTGATGCAGAAGCCATGATAGAAACTAAAAACTCAAAAAATACCTTTCAAAAAACATGAATTTAGGGCTTTCGGATTCTTCTCCACCTCACACTCCATCGGTTGTTGAATCACCGCTTTGCATTTTTCACTCAACCATTTGCAATTTGAATTTGAATCTCGTTCAAGGTTTCTTAAATTCTCAGAATCACAACACAAATTGCTTTGTCGTCGCTCTGCACTTAAAAACCTTCTTCACTTTGAAAACTGATAGTGAGAAATGATTTGAAAATCCTTTTAAACATATTCCTCACCTACCGCAATTAATGCTCCACCATTAGGGCATGAACCCTAATTTGCCTTTTATCGTTTATGGTCTTCCACCTCTTGAAAGGTATCGCATATTGGTTAAGGTCTTTTACTAGTGTAAACCGGGGGTTCAAAACATTTTGCTATTTCCTCCCCCTAAGCTTTTCTAAAGCTTAGTTTGTTGGTTCTGTGATTTCCACACTAGGTGCAGAAAACGGTTCCTCTTGTAACACTGCTAGTTTCTTCTTCCAGGTTTTGTTCATGTCCGCTTGAACAGTGTCAGCATCAATGTTTCCTTCTGGAGTGACCGATATATCATCAGATATGTTCTTTCTTGATCTACAGAATCTGGCAATGTGACCAATTCAGGTGCTCTCCAAGGTCCATTATTCATGTTGTCATTCTTCCTTCTACATGTTGCAGTAGTGTGACCATGACCATGACAAACCATACAGTTTTCTCTCCATCTGGTTGCCACTTGATAGCCACCGCTTCTTAACTAGTGATTGAAAGCATTAAACCGGTTGTGATTTCGGTTCACAAAAGGTTCAGGACCAACTCCTTGGGTCCGCTAAGGATATCTACCAATGTTGTTTATAACTGACCTACATTCGGATGCTCTATGCCCATAATTTTTGCATGCATAACAGTTACCATTGAATCTATAGGATCTAGGCTTATCATTTAGGAAATAAGGAAAATTGTTGTAAGCCTTACTCCTACACACATTTGCAGTATGTCCTTCTTTGAGACAGTTAAAGCAAACAGGTTTTAACTTTTGCTTACCTTTATCCTTTGATGCCAGTTGTTTCTTTGATGTTCCAGCATTTGTATCAGAGGTCTCACCTTCCTCATGACCAGAATAGCCAAGTCCATTAGTATTCTTTGCCGGTTTGGTAGATTCAAGCTTTTGCTCTAGCTTGATAGTACTCTTGTTGAACTTAGCAAGTATTTCCTTTGACTCAGAGAGTTCTTTGGAAATAGCAGCATTTGTTTGTATCAGGTTTTCATTCTCAGAGATGGCAATGTTCAGTTCTACTTGCATGTCTTCATTTTCCACTTTGCTCGCATGGAGTTGAGCAGTTAGGGCACTGATCTCTTGCTTCAGCTTGAAGATTTCATGATCCTTGTGTTTGACCAGATCTTCAGATTTCCTCTAGTTCTCAAGCTCTTGGCACATTCAAATAGTCAGTCCTTCCAATTCTTTTCTCAGGTTGGAATTGGATTCATTCATCTTTTCTACTTCTTGAATCAGGGCTTCCATGTTCGCTTCATCAGAGGAACTATTTTCAGATAGCTCCATCATCTTTTCTGCATGTTCTATCCTTTTTGCTTGAGATGCCTTATATTTGACCATAAGATCACCATAGGCTTTCTCAGACTGAGTGAGCCGATGAGTAAGTTCCCTCAACGTGTATTCCTCCATATCTCTTTCCAAGTGGTTAAACTTATAGAAAGGTTGGCTCTGATACCAATTGATGAATACGAAGAGGGGGGGTGGTGAATTAGTATGCCAAAAATATTTGCACTTAAACACTTTGCAAGACTAACACTAAACGGGTAAAACAGTTTAGCAGACAAACCGGTTAACACACATGCAAACCAAATAGCTAATAATGCATTCACCCACAAAAGCACAAACACCATAACACAAGAGATTTTGACGTGGAAACCCAAAAGGGAAAAACCACAGTGAGATGGAACTCACAAGTAACTATTTGCAAAATAGGAACCAGGCCGGTTAAGGTTAGACCGGTGTCTTACAATGTTCTTTACCAGAACAGATCCTATTAGGAATCTTAGTCTTTGTTAGGAGATAAGTCTGATTAAAGACTACCTTGCTAGAGGATTTTAGGTCCACAGATGTGAACCACCTTGTTAGAGGATTTACAAAAGGCTTTTGGGCCTACCTGGTTAAGGGCTATAGACTTGTCGAAGATGTGTGTAATCAACAAGTGATTGATCTAGCTAATAGCACATATTGCTTGATTAGATCCTTGATAACTCATTCCTAATGCATTCCAGCATTACTTCAGTCTTCTACACATTCATATTCTCTTCAACTCCTCTACCACCTTAAATCCTAGCAACAACATTAACTTTTCGCAACAACAACATTATCAACAACCTAAAACCCCAGACATGATGTCCTTATAAAGGAATCTGATTTCATGTCGGTCCAATAAGATTACAATCCAATTCCCTAGGTTCAATGAACCTAGACATACTTGGTAACACAATAGAAAAAGCATCGTTAAAGTGTCTGCACTGTCAAACAATCGGTGGATGGTAACTCATCACAAAATGCCGGTTGGTAACTCATCACAGAGTATTACCGGTTCAAGCAAAATGTCGGTTGCCGGTTTGACAAAATTGAAGACTGGGAAATATGTGCTATGTCGCTTTGGTCCTTCGTACCACTTGAGATCCTCAAACCGCTTGGGGTCTACATACCGCTTCAAATCGGTAAACACTTTCTACAAAACACCAATAGTCTAAGGACTATAATGCATCATACCCGTTGGAACAATTGTCGGTTGAGCATAACTCAAACATACAAAAATGATCTCAATGCAAGTGTGTGTCCATCAATTACAATCACATCATAAACATCAAAAATGCCAACAGATGAATGGATACTTTGATCTTCACTAGGAGGGGTATCATGAGATGGATTAGGAGGAGTGATTGGATCATGAGATGGAAGAGGATAATGCGATTTAGGGAGAGGGTTGGATAGAGGAATTATATGATCATGAGAGGAAGTTGAGGGAATTCCATCATTAGATGGAGTAGAGAGAGATGCATGATGAGATGGAGAGTACTCTATGCTAGCATGCTTTGGAACAAGCTTTTGGCATGTTTGGAGTTGTGGAAATTGTGTGATGGAGGAAGATATGGAAGTTTTGATGTGAGTAGATGGGGAAATGGGGGTATCATGAAGTGCAGAGGATTGGGATTTGTTTTGAGGTGGACGTGAGTGGGGTGGATGGAAGACTTGAGGAGACTTGGCCACTTTGCTTCGAGGTGGGGATTTTGTCTCCTTTGCTAGCATGTCTTGGATAAGATTATGGATGATGGAGTTGGAGGACGTGGACAATATGGATTTTGGAGGATTGGGATTATATAGAGAATTGGGATTAGATGGGGGATCGGGATTGGGATTGGATGGAGGATTAGGATAATGGATTTGGGAATTAGGATTAATGCTTGGAGGAATATGGAGTAAAGGATTTGGATGGGGAGTAGAGGTAATGAATTCATTATAGGAGGATGGGGATTGGGATGTAGATTGGGGGGGGGAGATGAAGGTATATATGTGGATGAGGGATAATATGGAGATACTAATGGGGAATAAGATGTATTTCCCTTGTCGAAGGTAGAGGAAGGATAAGAGATATGGTATAGATTGGGATTAGGTGTAACATGTTGAGATAGGATGTATGAAGGTATGATAGGTGAGTGGGAGATTATGGGATTAACTTGGTAGGCAGATTCATGAACTTCCATGAGCATCTTCTCATACCAAGATTTGAAATTTTGGGTAGTCATGTTGAGAGTGAAGGATTAGATTGGAACTGGATGAATATGTTTTGGAGGGGAAATATTATGAAGATGATGTTAAATGAAGATGAGGATTAGGACTTGGCTTGGAATGATGATGGATTAGATTTGATTGGATTTGTCCTTGGATTAGGACTTTATTTGATTGGATTGGTCCTTATATTAGGACTTAATTTGATTGGATGGTTGATTGATTAGATTGGATTGAATTGGATTAGATAGGATTTGACTTGATTGGATTGGATTGGATTGGATTGAATTGGATTGGATTGGATTGGGTTGGATTGGAGGATTGGATTAGATTGGATTTGATTTGATTGGATGGGATTGGATTGAATTGAATTGGATTGGATTAGTCCTTGGATTAGGACTTGGTTTGATTGGATTTGGATTGGATTGGTCCTTGGATTAGGACTTGATTGGATTTGGATTGGGTCCTTGGATTAGGACTTGATTGGAATCGATGATGAATTGGATTTGATTGGATTAAATGATTGGATGATTGCTTGATGGAGGATTGGATAACCAGATTAGGAAGATGGATGGATTTTATTGATTGGAATTTTGGAGATTTGATTGGATTAGAGGGAGAATGATTATGGAAGAATGGATAGATAAAAGGAAGAGTAAAGGGGAGGCTACCCAAAGTTAGATGAATGATTTGGACAAAAATATTGGTTGAGGAAGGATGATTGTTTCAATGGATGAAAGTGGATTGGGGATTGGAGAATTTCTTGGATAGATAGAAATGGATTAAAGATTTGATGATGACAAGATAGAATTTGGAAAGAGGGATGATTGATTCGTTGTGGGGGATGGACTTGGCAAGAGATGTCAAGTAAGGAAAACACAATGGTCAAAAGAAGTTAGACTCAAAAGACACTCATGCTCCTTCACAACATAGCCTATGGCGAGTAAGGACAATAGTCAATGGATCCCAATTGGTTTCCCAGCTATGTTTACCTAGATCAAACACTTAGATGCTTAACCTGATTGGCTCCCCTCCATGACACTTAGTTCTCTGGGGTAGCCAAGCATCAATTCCCATGAAAACTTCTCATGCCGAACTTTGTGTCTCTACTAAGTGTCATAAAAATATGGGCGGCTTTGGAGGTCCGACCTCTTGCACCAATGACTAGAAGGTTTTTGGCCACTATGAACAAGGTGTTTAGTATGGCTTCCCGTTAGGAGCTACCCTTCGCAGTTGTGCAAACACAATTGAGGCCTATAGCCCGACAAACCACCAAGAACTTAGTAGTCATGCAAGCGTGATTGAGATCTCTAAGATCCTACTAAGCACCCAATGTGAGAGTGAACTCTCAAATAGCCCCAACCATTTAGTCTTTCAATCTCAATAGCCTATTTATTATAGTGAGTTGGGAACCCCAACTCCGGGTGTACTCACTTGGGTCATTCCCCTCTCACCAGCTCTAAGAGCAACTCGGGAAGGTAGGCCCGCTAAGGGTAAACATGCAATAAACCTAGAAAAGACCAAAGGGGTCTAGATTTTTTATTACCTAGATAGGAAAGAGCATACTGTCCTACCCTTTTACTCTTCAAGACAAGGAAAATACAAGATTATTTTACCCCCTAATTAGATCTAGGTGCCTAATAAAAGAAACACATTGTTTGCTTGAACCTCCTAGGCAACTTGCAAAACCACTTGATTAGTAGTTTTTGATACTTGATCTTGGGAACTCGAAAGAAAAGAAATTGCAAATAGAAGATGATTAGACAAAATAAAAGATTGAAAAATCAGTTTTCTTATGATTTTCTAAGTGATTTCAAAATTTTTTTGATAAAAACTGATTTTATATGCTAAAACTATGGAAATCTAAAGTTCAAAAAGAAAGGGTTGAATATGCACGTGTTAAAATATTTTTTTTAAATTGATATGAAAAATCTAAAGACAGCCCATTTTAGATCTTTGAATCCCCTTTCCAATGCATTTTGAATTTCTGAAATCTGACACCCAAGCAAAATGTTATGCCTGGTTTACGAAAACTATTTTTTTTACCTAAATGCACGCTCTGAACCCATGGTGCTCGCGTTGTTTTACAGTCGCTCTCGCTAATTCAAAGGCGGTCATGCTGAAGCATGTGCGCAGGCACTATTTTGTAGCTTTTATGATTTTTTGACTATATGCATGTATTTTGGCACGTGTGAAGGCGTCGTTTCGCCTGCACATGCATTTTGGCATGTGCGAAGGCATTGTTTCGCCTGCGTACGCGCCGATTTACCGAAAACCTACAGAAAAGGTGGTCAAAAGATTCAAATTTGAATCACTCACATTTTTTTTCCTAGGGACATGCTGAACTTGTGAGGCAGACACATTTTTGTGCAGACAGACTCATAAAAACATTAAATTAAGGGATGTGGGTCCCACCGAGCATGCCAGGATGAAAATAGGAAAATGAGCAATGCAGAATTAATGGTTAGTATTTAAATAAAACACATAAAACACAAAGAATAACCATTTATGCCTTACTATTTTACCTCTCCCTTAGATTGAGCTTGATGAAGTGGATGGATGATGAGAATGAGCCCTTGATGCTCTACTTGATGTGCTCCTTGCTTGATTTGGATGTGGATTGATCTCCTTTGCTCAACAAGATTAATGGATTTGATAGGATTTGATTTGGATTAAATGGAAATGGATCGATTTGGATTTAATGAAGGATTATGAGGACATGATGAGGATGTGATAGAATAGAAGGGAAAATTAGCAGCATAAGATTATAAGAATGGAAATGGATCAAGGAGAAATAGTCAACATGATAATGCATGAGAAGTGGATGATTTGTGATGAGAAGAGGGTCCAATTTATAGATTAGAGGAGGCCAATGGAGGGCCAAGATTGATTTCTTTATGGAGGGTTGAGATTGATTTGAGATAGAAGGCATGGATCATGGGTGCATTGGGAAAATAAACAGGAATATAAAATTCCTTAGGAAAAGGGGGGAGAAATTTGAATTTCAAACATAAGGAATTAAAAATTTCAAAATAAGGATGCATTGAGGGATTCAAAGAAATTTGAATTTCTTTGAGAGACTCAATGTTGATGTGACATGAGTGGGAATTTAAAAAATGAGGGATACAGATAAGCATGATTATGAGAGATTCTAGAAGGATTAATTAGGTTGAGTGGGATTAGGAAAAGTGATTTGTAGGAATCACATGAGCAGGTTAATTAATTAAAATTAATTAACTGAGTGGGTTTACAGGAAATAATTATTGGAGGGGACTTTAGAAGAATAGGGGAATAATTAATTTATTTGATAAATTAATTATTGGACAATAGTGATAGAATTAATTAAATTAAATTAAATTGATTCTTCGAGGAATGAGGATAACACAATTAAATTAATTAATTATGTTGACAGGCTTAAATTAATTAAATATTAATTTTAGGTGTCTACAACTTGCTTTTCCACAAAGTTATATCTAACTTTGTAATCCTTCATAGTTTTTGAATGACAAGTGATAGGGTGCTCTACTTTTATTTCATCATCTTTTTTTGTTAGCACTACAACAATGCTAAAATCTCTAGCATAAACATACATCAAAAAATATTTGTATAAGTTAGGATTAACCAGAACTAGGGCAGATGAAATAGCCTCCTTGATCTTTCTAAAAGCTTCTTTATCCTTTGGATACCATTTGAAATGCAAATCCTTTTTCAACATTAGAGTAATGGGTCTAACCATTCCGGCGAAGCTAGATATGAATCTACTAACAAAATTGATTTTGCCCAAGAAAGGTTGAATGCCTTTCTTATTCACAAGTAGAGGAAGCTCTTTAATAGCCTTTACATGGTCTAGGTGAATGGATACCCTATCTTTGGACACTAGATTTCCTAGTAGATTTCCTTAAGGAACACCAAAGATACACTTCTATGGGTTGAGGGAGAACCCAAACTCTAAGCATTTCTGAAAAAAAGTTATAAATGTTCAAAGTGGTCTTCCTTATTCTTCAAAAACACAATCAAATCATCTAGATAGACAAGGACAATTTTGTTTATGAGTTCCTTAAAAGCAATATCCATTTCTCTTTAGAATGTGCCTCCATCATTCAAAAGGCCAAAAGGCATTTTAGCATATGCAAATGTTCCCATTTGTGGTGAACGTTGTCTTATGTTGGTCTTCCTACTTAAACAAGAATTGGTTGTACCCAAAAAAGCCATTGAGCATAGAAAACATCTCAAACTCGGTCACTATGTGTAAGATCTTCTCCATGGATGTAACGAGGTAATGATCCTTTAAAGATGTCATGTTTAGATCCCAAAAATCTACACAAAGTCAGATATCCCCATTCTTTTTCTTGAACTAGAACAAGGTTAGAAACCCATGTGTTGTGCTTAATGAAATAAATGATCTAAGAATCAATCAATTTCTAGAGTTCTTGGGACATCAAAGACTCAATTTTAGGATTAACCAACCACTGCTTTTGTCAGATTGGCTTTGCTCCTTCAGTGAGCTTAATAGTGTATAGGATTATAGTGGGATTGTAGCCCTTAAGCTTGTCATATGACCATGAAATTACTCCCTTGTACTTATCACAAAAATGAATTAGTCTATCTTTATCCCACTAAGGAACGTTCTTACCAAATTTAAGCCTTTTCCCATCTCCAACCTAAAGATCGATGTAATCTCCTTTATCATCAGTGAACTTCCTTTTATCATTTCTTGCATTGTCACAATCAAAAAGGATTTCCAGTGTGATTAGACCCTTCAAAATATTATTTGATTTTAGTTGAATAATTTTATCACCATATTCTTTCGCTACCTTAGGTTGTAACAATTCTGCAAAATCACATGATTTTTGTATGAACATTTCTATATGTTCATCATTTTCAAAAGATTGCGAATTTAAATCATTGTTCGATATAGCTGGCCTAATAGTTACCTGGATCAAGTGATTTTTTTCTAACAAATCTGAAACAAGATCAAATTTGGATCCTATTGTAGCCATATGATCTCCAACCTTACTCTTCTTTCGAGGAATTCTTTAGATATTGAAACCTTCAAAACTTTTGATCAAGTCCTAGACTCTGTGATGGTACCCCGAACTTGTTGGACTACTAACTCAAATTCTCCCAAGACTCTTAGTTGTTTAATGCCCAAACATTCTACAAGGCTTAGTCTATGGATCAATCCCTCATATTTTGCTTCATTTCTTGAGCAAGAAAATGGAAATAGAAGCACCTAAGGGTCTTCTCTTCGAACAAAGATGTGAGGGAAATGCATGCTCCAGATCTTGTTTTACATCCCCCTCAATCTCAACCTTAAGATTAAGTGTAACATGATTTCATTCTTCATTCACTTTGACATTCATGTGATTTCTACAATCTTCTTCATCCTCCTATTGTGATATTAATAATCCTTTCTCTTTGTACAATATCCCAAGAATATTCCTCCAACTAATCTTGCATCAAAATTTCCCAAGTCTTCTTTATCTTTTCTTATGCAACACCTACTTCCAAATATTCTGAAAGTGTCTTTGTATGATTTACTCTTATTTGTACCCTATTAAGAATATACACTTAACTGTGTACACAACTTCCTTCCAATACACATTAGGTAGGTTAACATCTTTCAACATATCTCTAGACATATTAACAACAATCGTATTCTTCCTCTCAACAACTCCATTCTACTAAGGAGTCCTAGTGTAAATAATTGTCTTTTAATACCATGTTCTTCACAAAAACTATCAAATTCATTTGATGTAAATTCTTCTCCTCTATCAAATCTCAAACACTTTATTTTAGTATCTATTTAATTCTCAACCATAAATTTTGATATCTTAAATTTATCAAATGCTCCAAACTTCTCTCTTAAGAAAGTAACCCATGTCATTCTAGAATAATCATCAATAAGAAACATAAAATATCTTTCACCATTGGCTCCTCTTGTCCTTGTAGGTCTACATAGGTCTATATGAATCAACTCCAAAGGCCTTATGGTCTAATATTCCTTATTCTTGAACCTATTCTTTGTCTTCTTTTCTATCTGACATCCTTTGCACACTATATCAATTGGTTTTATAATCTTTAGTAAATTTTTCACAACTTGAGTTGAACTAATCTTCACCGTGTTGTCAAAATTAACATGTCCCAACCTTTTGTGCCATAACCAACATCCATTTATTTGCACCAACAAACAATTGCTTCCTATATTTTCCTCCACATAGGAGACATTCCCATTTGTTATTATATCTTTTTCTACCAATCTTTTTAAACCTCCTTTTTTGATCTCAAATTCAAACCCTTGAAATATGAGCTTGTAGCCTATACTACACATCTGACTCACACTCAAAATATTATGTCTCAAACCTTTAACATAATAAACATAATCTATATTATGCTTACCATCAATAGTTATGTTTTCTTTACCACAGATAGGTGTTGTCTCCTCACCAACAAACTGATTTTAACATCCAGAATCAATTATCTAGGCTTTAGCTGGATCCACTTTTCTTATAGTACAATCTTCTTATTCATTGAACTTTTCCTATTATCCTCATCATGTGGAGTATCAAACCTTTCACTATTATTTTCTTATATGACTAAAAATAATGATTCTCCATTTGATTCATCACAATTTTCATCTTTAGAGGAGTAGGTCTCCATTGAACAATAACTCATTTTAGACTTATATCTATCATCTATTCTTTTGTTTCTACTATCTCTCCTATAATTATCTTTTCTCTTGTTATCCTCATCTAACCTCTTATAGTTATCCTCTTTGAAAGTACATCTAGAAGCATGATGACCAATTATTTCATAATTAAATTACTTAAAGTGTAACTTGCCTTTGTATTTCCCAAATCTTTTCTTTAGTCTTCTCACAAAGTTTGCTTCCACTTCATCCATGTAATTGACATTGATTGATTCAAGTTCATCTTCATTCTTATTGGTAACTTTGAAGGTTTCTTCCTTCTTCTCATTACACTTCTCATCAAGTTTTTCAATCTCAAATGTAGAGAGTGATACTTAGAGCTTTTATCCAAAGTATATTTATCATTATCATGACTTTCTTCAATGTCCACCTTGTTAGGCTTATATCTTTTTAACAATGTTCTCATTACTTTTCATATTGCTTCACTTTCTTCCATTGTTCCACCAATACCTATGATTACATTAACTAAATCATTCAATCATTGCATGTAACTTTCAATGTTCATGTCTTCAAACATCATAAGTGTCTCAAAACCGTGTTTTAGATTTTGCAATTTGACTTGCTTGGTTTTCTCATTATAAGAAAACTTGCAGCCATACATATGATGATTTCCATGTAACACAATTGATATTTTAATCAAATAAACACATAGAATCCACATGAAAAGAATAGAAAACATACCCATCAAAATTTACACACCATATACCCTAGGAAAGCCCTCATGAGGAAAAAACCCAGCATCCAAAAGCATCCATCATCCATCATCCATGTATTATTCAGCAATGCAACCAATACAAATACAACCATGAAATTTTTTGAAACCCCAACCATCAAAAAGCATCCATGTGAACAAGTATATAACTATTGGCATATGCTATATTTGGTTAAGTGTTGTCATTGATTTCAACATTGTATCTCGATTGGATATGGTTCTGCTATCTTGGTTGGACCTATCCTGGTTAGACTTGGTGTTTATCTTGGTTTTGGCTACAATTTTGATCTGGTATGATTAGATCCTTGGATTTGGTTTTGGATACTCATTTAGGATGGTTATATGCTTTCCATATTCTATTGGTTCATGATTTGGTGCTCTGGTAACTATCGCTTATGTTCTTGGTTGATATTTCTTGGTACCGATTAGCTTTACCGATTAGCGATATTTGATGATTTGGCTAGATGATTTTGGCTTGGCTTCTAGAAATGGTTTCTATCATGTTGAAGTTACTTCTTGATAGTGTCCTAATTGTTTGGGGACTTTGCATTGGCTAGCGTGCTATTATGATGGTCCTATTTGGATCCGGTTAGATTCTTAGTGTTATTGCACTGAGGGTTTCTACCAGTTGGTTAAACGTGTTGGATTATGGTCTTAGAAGAATTTCCAGTGGATTTAATTGTTTAAGCCTTTGAATTAGGTCCATACTATGTAACATAAATCATAATACTGGTCGGCTGGTACTATGAGATATAATTTTGTAATTATGGTTTTATGGGTTTAGGGTTCAGCTGACCTTATCAATAAGGTTGATGATCTATATTTATAGGTGACTTATTCATGTAATTGGGTATGTTTGAGGGATTGATGTTTATGTCTACATTATCAGAGAAAGTCTTATGTGCAAATAAAGTCATTTCTTTCAGTGAAGGGTTGAGAGGGTTTTGGTGTTGTAGGGCAAACATCTGTGCTTAACCAAAACTGTATCTAGTATTAGTAGATGCTACTTTCATAGTTAATTTTCTCCAGATTGTAGTTTGATGTCTTGTAAGTCAGTGAGACTTCTCTTTTTGTGATGAGCAGTTAGCTCTAGGTTGTTGGCCTGATTGCAAGTGCAACCCCAATTGTAATTATTTCACATATTGTTGTAGAAGTATTATGTGATTGTGGGTGGCGTTTTCCACTGTGGATTTTCCCTTTAGTGGGCTTTCCATGTCAAAATATTGGTGTCTTGTGTATTGTGCTTTCATGCTTTATCTTTCATTGTGTTGTGCACCATTATAAATCTTATAATTTTCATTAACCGATGTACTTGTGAGAAGTCTGATTCCTCCCCTCTCAGTTTACTCCTAGTATCAGATCATTCCAACAATTGGTGTCAAAGAAAGGTCCTCTTTGCAGAAGCTTAATCGCTTGAGGAGATCTGATAGCATTAGCATCAAGTTCTACATTCAACCCCTATTGGAAGGAGATTCCCATATTTGATGGTACAAATTAAAAAATATGGAAGGAGCGAATGAAGATTCATTTGAGATGTCTTGGAGCTGAAGTTTGGGAGATAGTGGAGAAAGGGTATATACCTCATGATCCTAATTCTGGAATACTAGCACTTGCTGATGAACAGAAGAGAGATAAAAATGATGTTAGAAAAAAAGAAGCATTGTTGAGCTCCCTATTTGATGAAAAGACATTGAATTCCATAGAGTTGGAGAATGCAAAGCAGATCTGGCTGAAACTTGAAGCTCTTTATGAAAGTGACCAAGCAGTAAAGATTGCAAAACTTGAAGGCTTCCAGGTAAGTTATGAAACTTTGAAGATGGAAGAAGATGAGAAGATTAGTTCTTTCATGGATAAAGTAAATGAAATTGTGATGGTAATCAAATGTTGTGGTGAATTAGTTAGTGAGGATGAGGTTGTGTCAAAGATTCTGAGAGTTATACCTCTGGCTTACAAGATGAAGGCTACTGCAATTAATGAACTCTAGACAATGTCAAGTGCCCATGTTACAAGAGATACATTACTTGGTAAATTGAATAATTTTGAGCTTGAGGAACTTGGAGATCAGAGTGCTACTAAAACTAAACTGCATTTAAAGCATCTACCTCTGGTAAGAAGAAGATAGATTGGAAGGAGTTGTATGCTAAAGATTTGGAGAACATTGAAAGAGAAGATAGAGAACTTGAAGAATTGGAAGCTCTAATTGCTAGAAGTAAGTATGAAGGAAAAGTCCCTTTTCAATATTTTCCATGAAATAAGATTGGTCATTTTGCTTCTAGATGTCCTAAAAGAGCTACTAGGAATCATGAAAGATTGGTGAGGAGTTATAATCCTAATCCGGAATATCAAAGAAAACCTAGATTTAGAAGGAATAAGGATAAATCATGTTATTATGTTGGTGATGATGATTTTGGTATTATTGATGATGATGATGAACTTGTAAGTGGAATTGGCAATGGAAGCTTCAGTAAAGATTGGGTCTTTATTGCTATCAAGGATGATTCTCTGGAACCTATCATTGAAGCAACTCATACTAAGGCAAAATCTTTAGCTGCTAAAGTTGAAGAGAAGGATGAATGAATTATAGATAGTGGTTGCTCACATCTCATGACTAGTGATAGGAGAAAATTTCTAACATTGAAATAATTTGATGGGGGGACTAGTTATATTTGGAGACAATAAGGCATGTAGGATCAAAGGCAAAGGAACAATATCATTGAATGGTAAGACTAATACCAATCTTGTTTATTATGTTGAAGGATTAAAGCATAATCTTTTAAGTATAGGTCAAATGGTGGATAGAGGATTTCATTTGCAATTCAAGGATGGAAAATGCAAGATCAACAATAGATCTAGATTGAAAATTGCTTCCAGGACCTGGACCAAAGGAAACATCTTTCATTTGAACTCCGGTGATAAGGCTTGTTTGATTGCTTGGATTGATGAAAGTTGGTTATGGCACAAGATGACATGTCATGTAAATTTTGATTTCATGGTGAAGATAAGTTCAACACAGGCTGTTAGAGATTTGCCCAAGATTGTTTAACCTCATAATCCAGTATGTAGAGAATTTCAAATGGGTAAGGAAGTTAGAACTTCTTTCAGAAGTATACATGATAAATCTAATGAAATTCTTGATCAGAAGCTCTTGAGAAATTCAAAGTCTTCAAAGATATGGTTGAGACTAAGAAGGGACTAAAGATAAAGTGCTTAAGATCAAATCAAGGTGGTGAGTTTACATCAGGTGAGTTCAACAACTTTTGTGAAAAGATTGGAATCAAAAGACAACTTTCTGCACCTAGAACCCCATGCAACAGAATGGATTGGTGGAAAGAAAGAATAGAACCATATTGGATGTTGCAAGGAAAATGATGACTAAAGCTAAGTTTCTTGATATCTATTGGAGGGAAGCTATCAATACTGTGGTATACACTTTCAATAGAGTACACATAAAAGGTGATACCGGTACGACTCCTTATAAATTATGGTTTAGTCATACAACTACTATTAGATATTTAAAAAAAATTGGAAGTAAATGCTACATTAGAAGAGATGATGCATTGGGAAATTTTAATCCAAGAAGTGATGAAGGAATAGTTTTTGGTTATTCTACTAAGAGAAAAGCATATAGATGTTCTAACAAAAAAATAAATAGGATAATGGATAGCATAAATGTTAAGGTGGATGAGAAAGGAAATAATCAGATCATATCATATGACTATGGACTGGAAGATGAATTATCAGACCAGAACTGGTAATGCAAGAACTTATTCAGAGCATTGAACCAGTGACTCTAACAACATCAGAAAATTCAATAGTGACTATTGAACAACAGAAAGAGTTATTAAATCAAGAAAATTCAAAGAGTCCCAGGTATGTGAAACTAAATCATTCTGAAGATTAGATCATTGGAGATAAAAGGAAAGGTGTAATGACTAGAAGAAGCTTAGCTACTAACTCAGACTAGATCTAATATGATGAATGTTGTTTGTATTGCTTCTAGTTTTTGTTTGATCCTAGAGGAGCTCATGATATTGATGTTAAGAGGATATTCAAATATTTGGCAGGTACAATAGACTTTGGGTTATGGTATCCAAAGAATGATGATTTCATACTATGTGCCTATATAGACTCTGATTGGGTAGGAGATGTGGATGACCGAAAGAGAACTACAGGTGGTGCATTCTTTCTTGGAAAGAAATTTGTTTCATGGCTTAGTAAGAAACAATCATGCATTCATTAGCTACTGCTAAAGCAGAATATGTAGCTATTGCAACTAGCTATACTTAGATCTTATGGATGAAACAGATGTTGAAAGATATAAGGGTAAGTTATGATGAGGCTATTATTATTCACTGTGATAATACTATTGCTATTGATATGTCAAAGAATCTGGTATTTCATTCCAAATCAAAATACATTTCTATAAGGTATAATTTCTTGAAAGAAACGATTGAAGCAAAGGAAGTCATATTGGTTTATGTGCCTAATAAGGAACATATTGTAGATAATCTAACAAAACAATTGCCTAAAGATACTTTTCAATATCTCGAAGATCAGTTGGGGGTTACCACCCCTCTGGAAGAGACTTACAGATGTAGGGATGCATAAATCTAGTGAGCTTATAATATATATTTTTCTGATTCGGGTTGATGAGATCTTGCTACTACTCAGGGGGGGTAGTCAGTTGTTTGGTTCAATATTCTTGGTTTGGTATCTATCCTTTATCAATGATGTCAAAGGGAGAGAAATGGTTTTTATGTGAAAATAGTCAAATCTTTGGGAAGAGATGGTGCTCATATGAAAATTAGTTAATCAAAGGGGGATATATATTTCAGATCATCTTTTAGGAGATTGTTGGCATTCCTTGGCACTTGGATGTTTTTCACATTCAATGTTTCCATTAATGCCAAAGGGTGAGATTGTTGGCATATGCTAGATT
Organism: Cryptomeria japonica; assembly: GCF_030272615.1. Lineage (NCBI taxonomy): Eukaryota > Viridiplantae > Streptophyta > Pinopsida > Cupressales > Cupressaceae > Cryptomeria > Cryptomeria japonica. The sequence goes on from NC_081408.1 coordinate 296,190,353, forward strand.
TGGTTAAGTGTTGTCATTGATGTCAACACTATATCCCAGTTGGACGTATCCCTGTTACACTTGGTATTTATCTTGGTTTTGGCTATAATTCCGATCTGGTATGATCATATCCTTGTATTCGGTTTTGGATGCTTATTTTGGATGGCTATATGTGTTATCATATGCACACTCCAATGAGACATTGTAGGTGATTGAAGGTTTTGTCATTGATGGCAACCTTACAATCCTATGGCACCGGCATCAATAGATCACACTCTACATCGGCACTCAGACCACGGGCACCGACACAGAGAAAGGAAGCATACCAGCACAGAGGCTGACATGATTTTTGATATATTATATTTTGTTTATTATTTTAAAAACTTTGTAAGACAACTTGGCAAGTTGTAAAATGACTCTTATATATAAGAGAGATTATTGTAGACATTTTGTAAGGAAGGAGAAAGTAAGAAAAGGAAGAAATATTAGGCAAACCTATTATGCAAAATATAGGTTAATGGTTTATGTAAGAAGCAAAGCAGAAACCGATACTGGATCTGGCATTATAGATGCTATTTTGAAGCAGTACAAGATACTGGATTTGTATAATCCATCATTGTAAGTCAGTCAGACTTCCCATTGAGCAGTGAGCTCTAGACAGTTGGCCTTCCTGCATGTGCAGGCCCCTCTTGTAAGAAATATTCTCTTATTGGCCAGTAAGTGAATATTGTGGGTCACAAATCCCATCGAGGTTTTTCCCACACCGGGTTTCCTCATTAAATCATTGTGTTATGGTGTGTTTTTCATGTGGTCATTGTTAATTTTGTTTATTGCATTATTTCTTTCATACTGGTACACTATTATAATATGCTCTACATGTTTTAAGTTAAGAAATTCTATATACCGGTTAGATACTGATTCACCCCCCCCCCCCCCCTCTCAGTGTTTGTAGGAATCTTAACAATTGGTATCAGAGCCTGGTCCTCTATTTTCAGAAGCCTAATAGCTTGAGGAAGATCTTGACACCGGTAAAGATGGAAAATCTGATGAAGCAACTAGAAGCAGCTCTTTGAGACTATGATGCAAAGAAACTGAAAAATATCAAATTAGAAGATGATCTAAAAGTAGCTCAGGATATCATTTAGGCACTTCAAGAAAATATTTCCATTTCAAGAAACAAGAGAAGAGAACTTTGTGAAGAGATGCAAAATGAGAATGATGAAAAGGAATCTCTTAATGATATGATAAACAAGATGAAACAAGAGAACATGACAACAAAGAATGAGATGTAGGATATGACTATGAGATTTTGTAAAGAAATTGAAGATAGAAAGAAGAATGAAGAAGATTTGACCAGAAGACTAAGTGATGTTGCAAATGAAAACACAAGACTTAGCTATGAAAGTGATTTGTTAAAGACAGATCTGATGCACACTCAGAATGACTCCAATGAACTGATGAGGCAGAAAGAAGTATTAGAAAGAGAACTAGATACTGCAAATCAACATAAAGAAAAATTCAAGAAAAGCTCAAAGGAACTTGGTAACTTGCTGAAGAATCAAAAACCTAAAGGTGACACTTTTGGAATTGGCTTTGAAGTTGGTGAAATCTCCAGTACTACAAACACATAGGATCATGGCAAACTAGTAAGGCAACCTAATGCTTATAAATTCAATGGAAAATTCTTTAACTATAATAAGTATGGTCATAGAACAAATGAATGTAGATCTAGAAACTAACAGAATATCAACACACCCACCGGTCAATGTTCAAAATGCAACAAAGTTGGTCACAACTCTAAAAATTGCAGAATGGATGTGAGATGTTATGTTTGTGGAAGATTTGGACACCTATCTAATCAATGTAGAACACAAACTGGCATAGGCTATGGCAAAGCTATTCAGAAGAATAATGTGACTTGTTATGCATGTAACAAAATTGGACATATTGCAAAATTTTGTAGAAGCAAAGGATCACCGGTAGGCAACAAAAGTTCTAGCTTGAAAGGTAAAGAAAAAGTTGAAGAGGTTAAGCAAGAATTCTCAAAACAATGGATTAGAAAAGCTGATCTAAATGTTGGGAATATTACTCCACTGGCAGGAAGTTCTTCAACAAATTGAAGAAAGTTTCTTTGAGGGTTTGGCAATCTAAGGACACATGTGCTGTTATTCCCTCGGTTAGAGATTAGAAGTTGGAAATTACTTCTATACTAGTAGACAATGTTAAGTGACTACTTAAATGTGGTAGATGGCAAATAAACATTATAAATTTATGGTTTGGCTCCATTTCACTTCACTGAGATTTCAAACATTTGAAGAGCACTAAGGGATTTAGAGCAAAGAGGCAAGAACACTTTGAGCGATCAATTCACCCTAAGGCAGAAAAAGGTATTTATCATCATGGCATCCACCTCTACACTTGAATATATAGCAAACCCTACTATAGTTGAGGTTATAAAATTCCCTAGGCTCGTATTTCAACTAGTTCTCGAGGTAGCAAAGAAAGATGACATTGTAGGTGATTTTGCTCAAATTCCAAAAGGAGTTGTTTATGCTGAAGACCCCAGAATTTACATTCATTGCAACATAGAGGAATTAGGAGATGAAGAGATCAAAACAATGTACAAATCTATCATATGTGATAATTCTGAAAATGTAAAATCAGAACATAAAATCATCGAAACCTTGGGATTTACTGAAATCCTCTGCATTCCTGAATTTCCCAAGGATGTGATTAGGATAGTCTTAAGCAGGGTACATGGTGAGTTTTTCTGGTTCGATGCAATTCACAAAATTACCAAGGAAGTTGTGAAAGCTATCACAGGGTTACTGTCCATCGGTAAAAGACCAGACAAGACTAAGAAGGTCTCAAATGACCTAGTAACTAAACTAACTAGTGCAACATCAGACAGAAGGTCCTTGAGGGTAAATGATGTAACAGATACAAATGTGAGATTTGTTAGCATGATTTTAGGGTATAAAGCTACTCATGCAAATAGACTCAACTCAGTTTCGAGTTTATGCATTAAGAGTGCTTATGACATGATTACAGACAATGTGAAAATTAACACATGTGAATGCTTAAAAGATGAGTTAATTGACAACTTAGGCAAGATAAAGAAAGATAAGAAAGGAAATTTTAGGTTTGGTAATCTTCTTGTATGCTTGATGCTACACATAACCAAATAGGTTCCCGGTATAGGCTATAAAGAACTTGGATTTGATATATCGGTAGGAAAATAGTTAACAGAACTATTGAATAACATGGGTGAAGACAAGGAAAAGAACATTCATGACTACTTTCAAGTACTTAAGGCCAAAATGAAGAAGAGAATCAGATTATCACAGAAGATTGTTGACAAATACAAGGATGATATATGTTTTATAATAAAAAAGGATGAGATCTGGATGGAAGCAGTCATCCCAAGAACAATCTGGGTAAAAGAGATGGGTTATGAGACCTATGATCATATAATTGAAACCTATGCTAAAGCACTTCTGGAAGCACCAAATGAACCAAAGGAAGAAGTAGTTGGTAGTGCTGAAACCATAGAAAGTCAAATATAATTTAAGAAGAGAGTGAAAAAGGTTGAAGCAGTTGTGAGAAGAGGTTCTAGATAGGCAAAGGCTATTAAAGAAGATGTATTGAAACAAACTGGTATCACTGAGGATGAGTTAGGAACTCTACAGCCCAAAACTCACCTATCACTGGTAGCTACTTCTTCAGAGAATGACATGCCTGCAACTTTCAAAAGAGTTGTAAGGAAAAGAGATCCTTCATCGACATCCACACCCTCACCTAGGAGAACTAGATAGAAACAACAAGCAGTGAGATCTCCGGTTAAAAAGACTACACCAAAGAAGAAGAAGACAAAACAAAACATGGCCCCTCTTGACATATTGCTAAATGAAATTACAGAGGAAGGGAAACTAAAGAATATAAAGAAATTATGCGACACTCTGACAGCAGATGAAAAAGAACAAGTGGAAAACACTGTTATTTTGTACATGGACATGTATAAGAAATTTTTTATGGAAGTAATAGATGAAGTACCAGATGAACTATTCAAAATATTGGAAGCAAGAAGACAAGTTGTTATAGAGCTTGATAAGAAAATCAAAATTGAAAAGTTACTAGTTGTTTACCCAGTAAACTCACCTAAGGAGATAGATGATTTAATTGCATAAGCCAACCGATCAGTATTCTCTACTACACACTGGCATATTGCTTTAATGGTTGGAAGAGTTAATGAGGTAACTAAAGAAATAGAAAATGCATGGGATATATTCCTAGTTGACAAAGAAAAACAAGAAGAGTACATGAGCCACAAACCTATAAAGGTATATCCAAAAGGACAAGGACAAGGGTAAAGGAAAAGTTGGTGGACCTCCTAGTATCAAAGTAAAAGACAACATACCCCCACCTCCTTTGATTACATCATCGGTAACAACAACTACAGAAAATCAACTAGCAGTTGAAAGTATGGATGTAGAGGATGTCAATCCTAATCCTGAAGTCTTATACATAGTGGATGTTGATACACAAAAAATCAACATTGTGGTAGATAAAGATACAACTAGTAAGGTAGACATGGCTAGTGAGCCACTGGTAACTGAGCAAAATGATCAAACACAGGAGAAACTGATAGATAATAACACAGGACAATAGACACAGACAAAGAAACAAGAAGACCAAAAAGCTCTGGAACAGGTACAGGAACAAATTCATGAAGAAACAGTACAACCGGCAATAGGAGAAGTACAAATACCATTGCTTAAGGAAATGCAAACACAAACAGACCTACCAGAGGTCACAAAAAGCTTGGTTACTTCCTCCACCGATGGAGTCCAGAATGTTAGTTCATCATCAGCAGGCTATAAATCAACTAATGTAACAGAAGTACTCTTAAATTCAATCAAAAGGATAACAGATTGTAGTTCACAAGCTTACAAAGCTATAGATGACACAATCCCAATTTTGAAGAGGCTAGCTCCTATCTGCAATATAGACAATAAAGATTCATTAAGTCAAATTGACATTTTGTCCAAATACATCACTGAGAACACAGTGACAATTGAGCAAATAAAGGAAGAGGCATTAAAGGATAAGATGGAACTTGAAAAGCAAAAATTCTTTGAAAATTAGATAAAGAAGTGTATAAGGGAATTTGACACACTTCTACCGGAACTATTCAACTTATTAAAGGAATTTAAAACTCTGTATAAAGATACTTGCAAAACAAACTTTTTGACAGTAGACATAGATAAGAAGATGACCAAGGTACATGATGAAATCAATAAACATGTAGATAGTTTTGTTAACTCACCTGATACATTATCAGTTTTTGAACAGAAGATAACAAGTTTTGAGGAAGAGTTACTTAAGCTAGGAAGAGAAAAGGAGAGAATAGTGGATAAGGAAAAGAATTTGAGACTAAGACTGAGTCCAAGATTGGACTATCTAGCATTCATGCAGAAGGAAATATTTGAGGCACTTGTACAGGGATAGAGAACACCGATAGAGCATATGCAGCACCTCACCAGTATAGTACAAAGAACAGAGACTGAAATAAGAGACAGTAAGAAGTTTATGGAGAGTATAAACTTGATTTTGGAAAATCTATTTCAAATTGTAACTACCCAGTTACAAGGTTGAGGCTACAACTCTATTGACACCTTGACAACCTTTTCCATTGATGCCAAAGGGGGAGTAGTAGTATGAGAAAATAAGAAGAATAACCAGTAGAAGAATTATCTACTTAGGGGGAGCATATCTTTTTTGTAACACATTTTTCGTAACATATTTTTGGATTACAATTTTGGATAACTTTTGAATTTTCTCATGAGTGTTGCCATCAATGCCAAAGGGGGAGATTGTTGGCATATGCACACTCCAATGAGACATTGTAGGTGATTGAAAAAAATTTCATTGATGGAAACCTTACAATCCTATGGCACTGACAAGGAATTATACTGGCATCAACAGATCACATTCTACACCGACACTCAGAGCACCGGCACCAGCACAAAGGCCGACAGGATTCTTGATATATTATATTTTGTTTATTATTGTAAAAAATTTGTAAGATGACTTGGCAAGTAGTAAAATGACACTTATATATAAGAGATATCATTGTAGACATTTTGTAAGCAAGGAGAAAGTAAGAAAAGGAAGAAATATTAGGCAGACCTATTATGCAAAATATAGGTTAAGGGTTTATGTAAGAAGCAGAGCAGAAACCAGTACTAGATTTGGCATTATAGATTCTATTTTGAAGTAGTACAAGATATTGGATTTGTATAATCCATCATTGTAAGTCAGTCAGACTTCCCATTGAGTAGTGAGCTCTAGGCAGTTGGCCTTCCTACATGTGCAGGCCCCTCTTGTAAGCAATATTCTCTTATTGGCCAGTAAGTGAATATTGTGGGTCACAAATCCCACCGAGGTTTTTCCCACATTGGGTTTCCTCATTAAATCATTGTGTTATGGTGTGTTTTTCATGTGGTTGTTGTTAATTCTGTTTATTGCATTATTTCTTGCATACTGGTACACTATTATAATATGCTCTACATGTTTTAAGTTAAGAAATTCTATATACCGGTTAGATACTGATTCACCCCCCCTCTCAGTATCTGTGGGAATCCTAACAATATGCTTTCCAGATTTTGTTTCTTCATGATTTGGTTCTTTGGTAGCTATCACTTATGTTCCCAGGTGATATTTCCTGGTACCGGTTAGTTTTACTGGTTAGCGATATTTGATGATTTGGTTAGATGATTTTGGTCCATCTTATGGCAACAATTTCTATCATTTTGAAGGTGCTTCTTGATCATGTCCTAATTATTTGGTGGCCTTGCATTGGTTAGTGTGTTGTTATGATGGTCCTATTTGAATCCAGTTATACTTTCTATGTTATTGCACTGAGGGTTTCTACCGGTTGGTGAAATGTTTTGGATTTTGATCTTAACGAAATTTCTGATAGATGTAATTGTTTGAGAATTTGAATTAGGTCCATACTATGTAATGTAAATCATAATATTGGTCTGGTGATACTATGAGATATATTTTTTATAATTATGTGTTTATGGGTTTAGGGTTTAGCCAACCTTATTGATAAGGTTGATGATTTGTATTTATAGGTGACTTATTGATGTAATTGGGTATGTTTGAGGGATTGATGTTTATGTCTGCATTATCAGAGAAAGGCTTATATGCAAATAAATTCATATCTTTTAGTGAAGGGTTGAGAAGGTTTTGTTGTTGTAGGGAAAACATATGTGCTTAACTGGAACTGTATCTAGCATTAGTAGATGCTACTTTCATAGCTATAAAGTGGAAAAATGAACCCTAGTGACTTCCCACTTAGGAGAGAGAAAGGAAGTCACTAGGATGATTTTCACTTAGGAGAAACTTTACATTCAAAAGAGGGGATTGAATCCACTAGATCCAAATCCTAGGAAAATAAGGATATGAATACCAAGTGGATTGCAATGGTTAGAATGCAATTTGCCATCTTTTGTAAGTAGGAGAGTTGACTTGTTGACTATGCAAAAAAGAGAGATAAAATGGATTAAATGAGGAGCTACCAGTTTAGGATTGTGTTGTAACTTTGGATTTGATATATTCAAACTGATACAGATCTGTCCTGCAAATTTGGAGAAAAGTTATTGGGACCATGTTGAAAGTACACACAGTCCTCGAAAAAATGTGTGTGCTGAAAAGGGTTTTTTCATTTTTGCAAATGGAGTCCAAACCCACAATTAAAGTTGCGCACCTACAACCTACACATACAAAAGAAGAGAAGAAGGGTTGTGGATAGGGAGGCAAACCCTGGTTGAGGAATCAACCTTGAAAGAAAGTAATTGCAAATGCTTAAATGTAAATGATGGAAATGTATACCTTGTAGATCTACAATTTGTTGATGATGATTGCCTTGCTTCTTGAATGTAATCACAAGTGTTGCATGGAATGGTATGTAACATGACAAAACCTTAACACATACACATGCTTGCAAATGAATGTTGTAATGTTGCTCCAATGGATGAATGAACTAGAAGACACATGAAGAAGAGAACTTGATGGATGCTTTAAGACTTGAATTCTTGATGACGATAGTGTAGTCCTTGCTTATGATAAATGAGGGAATTGAATCTCCTTTTATACATGCCCAAGAGGATTAATTTTCATCCCACAGAAGGTCGACAAAGAGGAGTTTAAACCCCCGAAGAGGAAATTATGCTAAAGGGTTGGATAGACCCATCTTAGGGCCACCCTAAAAGGGAGGACATGGGTGCCATGCCCCTATCCAAGGGGGAAAGAGGCACCACGCCCCTATCCTTGGGGGGGAACAGGGGCGCCATGCCCCTATACTACCCTCTCTTAGGGTTTGGACAGGGTCTTGAGGTAGCATAAGGGCTAAATTGGGAGAAGTTAAGAATAAAGGTGTAAAGAGGTGTCTCAGTCAAGTAGAGAAATTCAGTCACATTGGTCAGGGCCTAAGATGTGGTCAAAATTATGAGTCATGATTTTATGATGCTACAATAGTTTATTTTCTTTAAATTGTAGTTTGATGTCTTGTAAGTGAGTGAGACTTGTCTTTTTGTGATGACCAATGCACTCTAAGTTGTTGGCCTGATTTCAAGTGCAATCCCCATTGTAAATATTTCACATACTGCTACAAAAGCACTATCTGATTGTGCTCTGGTATAAATCTTATAATTTGCATTAATTTTTGTACTTGTGAGAAAACTGATTACACCCCCCCCCTCATTTTTCTCCTAATATCAGATCATTCCAATAGCAACCACACATCCCAATAGTAACGTAACTAATCTAAACTAATCCTACAAAACAACCAAGTGGTATTAAATTAAGCTCCCACAAAACTACCAAGTGGCATTAAATCAAACCATGTGCAAATGTCATGCGCTAACTACCCCATTGACCCCACATCTAATTTTGGGTACTTTATTAAATTACACTCCCCAATATTAAATAAATACAATTTAATATCATAATGTTACAATATAACTCACCAAGTGGTCTCGAGAATATTCCCAAGGAATCTCTACATGATACACATCCATGTGCAACACCAAACAAATAAATATTACATTACATGTCCATGGAAAACTCACATAATAAATAAATATTACAATTACAAAAATTATTATGCAAGGTATATAGCACCTATTTTCCCAACATTCTCCCACTTTTGTATACATTGTATAAGGGGGAATAAGTAACCCTGTTGGATAAAAATTTTGCAAGCTAGTGAGGTTTACAAAATTGTGATATCAACCATTGTATTGGAGATTAAATCTCTCCTAATTTATAAGGGAAGGCTCCCTCTCTTGTTTACTACTCCCTTAATTTAGAACACAATTCACACTATGTTTTATAGTCTAAACATGGGAGATACATCATCCTATTCTCTCTTTAGAGTAGATGTTATCCTCTCCTCTTTTTTAACAAAAGAATTTCCAATACGCAGTATTAATGATTTTTACAATTTCAAAGTTACAAATAAAGAACTTAGAGCGTGTGAATGAATAATACAAAATAAATAAGTTTCCATAAAAGCTCAAAGTCTTATGTTGCTTCTCCAAGATAAGAAAATAGTGTTTGATTTCAAAGTCTCAAAAATCACTATTATCCTATCAATCTTTCTTCAAATAACTTCTTTTGTAACCCATGGTGTAATTAAGAAAATCAAAGTAAAGAACAAAGTGTTTATCTTGATTTTCTTATTACAAATTCTTTATAATCTTTTCTTAAAAATAATAAGATGAAACTTAGAGTCTTCAAATTACAAATTCTTTACTAAGACTGTGAAACCAAGCACAAAGTCTTCAAAATTCTATCTTACTATAATTCACTTAACTTTTTCTCAAAATAACAAAATGAAGCTCAAAGTATTCAAAATGTTATCTCTTAGCCAACTACTAATTCTATTTAACAAGAGCTGAAAAATGACACAAAGTCCACAAACCAACACTTGTTACTACTCTTTAACAATATTTTTCCACGACACCTTTACTTAATCAAAACAAGATTTTAGCAAGAATTCTCTCACAACAAATATGACTAATCCAATACAAAGTTTGAATGCCAAATATTTCTTCCAATTTGATCAAGTTTGCAAAATAACAATAGAAACACAAAGTTTCACTTTTGCTCTTCACTTCGATAGAGTTTTGTTGCATATAGATTAAAGATTCAGATTACAATAAGAAACCTCATATAAATAGGTGAGGTGCATTGATATAATCTAGGAAAAAATATGACTAAATCAAAGAAGAGTCCTATTTGACTTAGGACTCGTGCATACTCTAGGTGTGAAAATAGATACAAAATGACACTTAAGGTGTTAAAGTATTATTAAAAAAATGCATGTACAACTTTTGAAATATGAATAATATTAAGTGTCACCAAACACTACATTTTGATCATGATTCATAAAATACTCAAATTTCTATAGAATTGCCTTCATCTATTCTTCATCAAGTCCTTTGGTATGACTTGTAATGACTTTAACCTGAGTGATGGAGTCTCCAAGGATCATGTAGCATTTCTTGTGCTTCTTTAGAAGATAAGACAAATCATCCAAATTGATTTGAATTTGTATCAACTTATCAATTGAAGAGAATGAGAAAAATTATGTGTCCATCTCCTCCCCAATGAGTAAGTTTAATTCTTTGATAATAATATCTTCATGAAGAGGCTTTTGATTTTCATCAAAGAATGTAGAAGGAAGTATTGATATCTTTTCAATGATGTCTTTTCCTTTGTCATCACATTCCCTTTTAACTTTTCTCATATCTTTTATAAGTGCCTCTAGGACAGTCATTTGATGTTCTAATACCTCACTTTGTTCAATATACATATATCTTGAAGGAAGTACTCCATTGTCAACCATAGTATCTAATTAGAAATCTTCTAAATTCAACCATGAGTCAAAGTTTTTTCTTATGTCTCTAATTCCTTTGAGAATATATCCAAAGTCTTATCCGGCTTAGATTTTACATCTTCAAGATTATTGATCTGAGTATCTATAGTACATAGAATATGTGTACCTTGACTCAAATTCCTATCCATCCATTCACTTATTGATCACCCACATGAATTGACTTGTTCATCTTGCCGGATGATCTTCTCATCAACTGATGAGTTGACTAGCTAAACTACCTCTAATGATTTTGTTATCTTAATTGAGACATCAGTGAGTTGATTCACCTATTTCTTTGATTTTTCTTTCTTAACCTTTTCTTCATCAAACGTCACTACAAGATGCTGAAAATATGCCTGAGGTTCTTCCAGTGTTTCTTCATGTGTTTGCTTACCGTGGTTTTTCCCTTTATTGCATTTTCCATGTCAAAATATTCGTGTCTTGTGTACTGTGATTTCATGCTTTATCTTTCATTGTGTTGTACTCCAGTATAATTCTTATAATTTGCATTAGATGGTGTACTTATGAGAAATTTGATTCCCCTCCCTTAGTTTTCTTCTGGTATCAGATCATTCCAATAATTGGTATCAGAGCAAGGTCCTCTTTGTAGAAGCTTAATCGCTTGAGGAGATCTTATGGCATTAGCATCAAGTTCTACATACAACCCCTATCGAAAGGAAATTCTTAGATTTGATGGTACACATTACAAAATTTGGAAGGAGTGAATGAAGATTCATCTGAGATGTCTTGGAGCTGAAGTTTGGGAGATAGTGGAGAAAGGGTATATACCTCATGATCCTAATTCTAGAACACTGGCACCTGCTAATGAATAGAAGAGAGCAGAAAATGATGTTAGAGAAAAAGAAGCATTGTTGACTACCCTATCTGATGAAAATCTATTGAGTGCCATAGAGTTGGAGAATGCAAAGTAGATCTAGCTTAAACTAGAAGCTCTTTATGAAGGCAACCAAATAGTGAAGATTGCAAAACTTGAAGGCTTATGGGTAAGATATCAAAGTTTGAAGATGGAAGAAGATGAGAAGATTAGTTCTTTCATGGATAGACTAAATGAAATTTTCATGGGAATCAAATGTTGTGGTGAATCAGTTAGTGAGGATGAGGTTGTGTCAAAGATTCTGAGAGTTCTACCTATGGCTTACAAGATGAAGGCTACTACAATTAATAAACTCCAGACAATGTCAAGTGACCCTGTTACCAAACATATATTACTTGGGAAATTGACTGCTTTTGAGATTGAGGAATTTGGAGATCAGAGTGCTACGAAAACTGAAACTGCATTTTAAGCATCTGCCTCTGGTAAAAAGAAGATAGATTGGAAGGAGTTGTATGCTAAAGATTTGGAGGACATTGAAAGAGAAGACAAAGAACTTGAAGATTTGGAAGCTTTGATTGCTAGAAGAATTCCTAAAGGACCGACTGGAAGTAAGTATGAAGGAAAAGTCCCTTTTAAATATTTTAAATGCAATAAGATTGGTCATTTTGCTTATAGATGTCCTCAAAGAGCTGCTAGGAATCATGAAAGATTGGTGAGGAGTTATAATCCTAATCCAGAATATTAAAGAATACCTAGATTTAGAAGGAATAAGGATAAATCATGTTATTATGTTGTTGATGATGATTTTTCTATTACTGATGATGATTATGAACTTGTAAGTGGAACTGGCAATGGAAGTTGCCGTAAAGATTGGGTCTTTGTTTTTATCAAGGATGATTCTTTGGAACCTACCATTGAAGTAACTCATACTGAGGTGAAAGATTTAGCTTCTAAAATTGAAGAGAAGGATGAATGGGTTATAGATAATGGTTACTCACATCACATGACTGGTGAGAGGATAAAATATCTAACACAGCAAGAATTTGATAGTGGACTAGTTATACTTGGAGACAATAAGGCATGTAGGATCAAAGGAAAAGGAACAATATCATTGGTTAGTAAGACTAATACTAATAATGTTTATTATGTTGAAGGTTTAGAGAATAATCTTTTAAGTGTAGGTCAGATGGTGGATAGAGCATTTCATTTGCAATAGATCCAGATTGGAAATTGCTTCCAAAACCCAAACCAAAGGAAACATCTTTCATTTGAACTTCGGTGAGAAGGCTTGTTTGATTTCTCATATTGATGAAAGTTGGCTATGGCACAAGAGGATGAGTCATGTAAATTTTGATTGCATAGTGTAGATCAATTCAACACAGGTTATCAAAGATTTGCCCAAGATTGTTAAACCTCATAATCTGGTATGTAGAGAATATCAAATGGGTAAGCAAGTTAGAACTTCTTTAAGAAGTATACATGATAAATCTAATCAAATTCCTAGTCTTATTCATACTGATCTATGTGGAGCGGAAAGGAGTAAATTTTTTCAAGGTGATAGATATTTTATGTTAATTATTGATGACTATTCTAGAATGATGTGGATGGCACTTTTGAAAGAAAAATCAGAAGCTCTTGAGAAATTAAAAGTCTTCAAAGCTATGGTTGAGACTGAGATGGGACTAAAGATAAAGTGCTTAAGATCAGATGAAGGTGGTGAGTTTACATCTGGTGAGTTCAACAATTTTTGTGAAAAGAATGGAATAAGAAGACAACTTTCTGCACCTAGAACCCCACAACAGAATGGATTGGTGGAAAGAAAGAATAGAACCATATTGGATGTTGCAAGGACAATGATGATAGAAGCTAAGTTGCCTGATATTTATTGGAGGGAAGCTATGAATACTATAGTATACACTTTAAATAGAGTACACATAAAAGGTGATGCCTGTAAGACTCCTTATGAATTATGCTTTAGTCATACTCCTACTTTTAGATATTGCAGAATTTTTGGAAGTAAATTCTACATTAGAAGAGATGATGCATTGATGAAGGAATATTTTTTGGTTATTCTACTAAGAGAAAATCATATAGATGTTATAACAAAAAATTGAATAGGATAATGGATAGCATAAATGTTAAGGTGGATGAGAAAGGCAATAATTAGATAAGATCATATGACTATGGATCAGAAGATGAATTTATCACACCAGAGCTGGTAATGGAAGAATTTATTCTGAGCATTGAACCAATGACTCCAACAACATCGGAAAATTCAATAGTGACTGTTGAACAACAGAAAGAGTTAGTAAATCAAGAAAATTCAAAGAGCCCTAGGTATGTGAAACTAAATCATTCTAAAGATTAGATCATTGGAGATAAAAGGAAAGGTGTGATGAATAAGCTTAGTTGCTAAAGAGGTGTGTTTAATTTCTCAAATTGAAATAGAATCATTTATTGAAGCAACTCAAGATGAGAATTGGATGAAAGCAATGGAAGAAGAATCGGGTCAGATAGAAAAGAATAAGAAATAGGAATTAGTCCCCAAAACTAAAGATAATAATAGTATTGTTACTAAATGGGTTTTTAGGAATAAAATAAACAAGGAAGGTCAGGTTGTAAGAAACAAGGCTAGATTGGTTTGCAAAGGTCATTCACAGGAAGATGGAGTTGATTATGGTGAGACTTATGATCCGGTTATAAGAATTGAAGTGGTAAGACTATTTCTTGCCTATGTTGCACATAAGAACTACAAAGTATATCAGATGGATGTCAAATGCATTTCTAAATGGAGATCTTGAGGAGGAAGTATACATTGAGAAACCTGATGGATTTTATTTATCAGAAGATAAGGACATGGTCTATAGATTGAAGAAATATTTATATTAATTTAAACAAGCCCTTAGATCATGGTATGCTAGATTGGATAGATATCTTTTAAAGCTTGGTTTTAGCAAAGGTAATGTTGATAGTAACCTATATTATTAAATTGAGCATGATGACATATTGATTATTGAAGTCTTTATGAATGCTATCATTTTTGGAGAAGAAATTCTATGCATGAAATTTGTTGATGATATGAAGAATGAATTTGAAATGTCTATGACTAGTGACATGAAATTTTTCTTAGGTTTACACATTACTCAGACTGATAAAGGTATTTTCATTTGTCAAACTAAGTTTGTGAAGGAATTTATTAATAAATTTGGACTTGAGAATTCTAAACCTATCAGTACTCCTATAATAACTAGTTGCAAATTGTCAAAGGATGATGAATCTCTTAGAGTGAATCCAAGTAGATACAAAACAATGATTGGTGGTTTATTGTGCTTAATTTAGAGTAGACCTGATATAATGAATGATGTTTGTATTTCTTCTAGATTTCAGTTTGATCCTAGAGGAACTCATGATATTGTTGTTAAGAGGATATTCAGATATTTGGTAGGTACAACAGGCTTTGGGTTATGGTATCCAAAGAATGATGATTTCAAACTATGTGCATATATAGACTCTGACTGGGTAGGAGATGTGGATGACCAAAAGAGCACTAGAGGTGGTGCATTCTTTCTTGGAAAGAAATTGGTTTCATGGCTTAGTAAGAAACAATCATGCACTTCATTATCTACTGTTGAAGTGAAATATGTAGTTGTTCCAATAGAGGTTGTAGACACCTAAAAATGGTCAACGATTGCGGATTCATACTTTAACATTTGAGCATTACCTCATTTTAGGTTTTTGCATCGCATTAACATTTTCTCCTATGTCACGCACTTGGTCTTTATCATTTGTGAGCATCGAGTCCTTCTTCTTCATCTATCTCGCTTTCGAATTTGGTCTTGTCGACAACAATCTTCAGTCATGATTTTGGTCGATCTTGTCAATCTCTTATCAACTTGTCAATCTCATCATTTTACGATCGATTTGACATCGATCGTCATCCTCTTCAATCATGTCAATTTGGATCAATTTGTCATTGTTCCTTGGCACATTTATCAATCAAATCATTTATCAATCCAAAATCATGATCGAATCGATATCAATTATCCTTTGTCAAGACCTAATTGTCATCTTTGCATTTCTAATTCATCTTCCAAGGTTTTATGGTTTATTCATTTAATCTTGTTTGGCATTTTCCCTTTAGGTTAAATAATTTATTTATTTATCCTAAGTCTTCTTGTCACAATTAAATGTTTATTTGATTGGCTAATTAATTCCTCCTATTTTTGTAAATTAATTAATGAATGAGAAATTATTAATTAATTTACCTAATTTGCATCAATTTCCTAATTTCCAAGTCATCATTTCTAACTTAATTTTCTAATTTCTCTTAAATTCTTAAATGTCTATTTCTATTCCAAAATCTTGTCATAAATCCTTGCATAGCAATTTGTCATAAATTGTCATAAATTGTCATAAAATCCTTGCATAGCAATTTGTCATACACATGTCATAATTTTGCTATTCTTGATTTGAATTTCCATTCGAATCATTATCATGCTAATTTGATCATTTCTCCAATTTCTCTATAAATTGGATGAATTTCTTCAATCAGATCCCTTGATTCTTGAAACCCTAATCAGACTATTGAATTTCTAATCACTTTGTCAAATCACGCTTCTAGTATTCTTGTGTCAATGTCAATCTTGCTTTCTCAATTAGGTGTATGCACTTGAAGGTGAGATCTACAACAAAACCATTTGGAGAAGAAAGAAGGACAATGGAGCCACATGAAGGAGCATTCAAATCATACCTTTGGTTTGCTTAATTTCTAGTTTTGAATGCTTTTATTTTATGTCTCTATTGAGTGTTGTTTAGGAAAGATCATTGCAATGAATGCGTTTGTATTTGAGCTATTATGTTTATCTTGTCTTGTGATGATCTCCTATTTCCTAACGTACATTAATTGGTGAACCCGATGTGAACATGCTTGGATCTAATATTTTTTTTGAATGTTTTGTGAAGTTGCAGATTTTTTTTTTGTGGAGAAATTGCAGATTTTTCTTCTAAAAAAATAGTCATAATCAATTGATCACATAAAACATTTCGTGCAGAATTAAAATAAACAATTTCTGGGTATATTAGATCACATTTTTACCTTTCCAGATCATTTTACAGTTTGTGATTTGGATAAATATTGAGGAAGGTATGACATTTTTAATTATACTGCTGTAAATGGTCAAAATTTTCAAAAAAACAAAATCATGCAACCTTCATCTAGATTAATTTAGCTTGGCAAATTAATCATGCATTCATGCAAATTTTATCTAGATTAATCTAGGGTGGTAAATTTGATAAATTTCACATAGATTAATCGAAAAGGACAAAGAATCACAACTTTTATGGATTAATTTTGATGGTGATTCATTTCTCTTGATTCTCTAACATTGTTGGTAGCTTTGTGGCAAAACGCTTGACAAAGAATTATTTCACAAACTACTAATGAATTATTTGCAGGCTCGCTAGTCAAAGACCAAACAAATTAAACTTTTGACTTGGTGATTTTGCAGGTTGCCTTGGACATACAACTAAACTTTGTGTTTGCAATTAATATTTAGGCACCTAGTGATTTCTAAATAGGTTGGAATGAACATGTTTTTGCTTTGATTGTTGAGTGTGACATTGGAGTAGGAGAGTATGCTCTCATCTTTTTTAGGGTGATCATAAATCCAGATCTTCAATACCATGCTCATGTCTTTGATTGTGTGTCTCCTTTAGAGGGCCTGCCTTCCCGACCACTTTGCTTTTGTAAGCAAGTGATAATCGTGAGAAGGGAACGACCCAAAGTGAGTATGGCTAGAATACCTTGGCATTCTAACTCACTATAAACAAATACCTGATGAGCGAAAGCTTTGAAGGAAGGGTTACATGGGAATTGCAGTTACTTGGGAAGTGATGAGTCTTGGACTCTTTCTCATATCAACATCTAAGTAGGGCCTCTTGGTCTAAATCGTGCTTGCGCGACTACATTTGTTTTGTATCTTGATGGGCTTAATGTCTCAATCACGCTTGCGTGACATTAAGGAGTAACGCTTAACAAAAATCCTAACTAAACACCTTGTTTTTAGAGGCCCAAAACCCTTCTAGTTTCTTGAGAAGGACAAGTTCGGATACTTGGAAGAGATACTAAGTTCGCCATGGGGACTGATGCTTGGCTGCCCTGAGAAGTGAGTGCCATGGAGGGGAGCCCGTGGGGTCAAGCATCTATGTATTCTCCTTGAATCCCATAACAAGTCTACCTCTCAAGTACCTAATGTCCTTGCCTACCATAAGAAATGTGGGAATGAGCATGATTGTCTTGAGTCTAAGTTGCAATATCTTGTATGCTTTGATTGTCAAAAGTTGAATTTTGTCTCATTTCAAAAACAAGATAAATTGATTCAAAACAAGGTTAAACACAAGAGACATTCATCCAACAAAAGTTCAACAAGATTCAAAACTCATCTTCAAACATGGTTAGCAAACATTGTTCAAAATCTTGTCTCAACATTCATGTCACTTACATTTAGGTTCATCCTAGGTTGCATTTTGCAAAATTCATTGTCAAGTACCAAGGTTAGGTTTCACCTAAGTCATACTCCTTTGCATATCAATAAGGGTCATCCATTTGCATGTGTCCTCTTGCATTAAAGTCATACCATTGTCATACATTCATATTTGCATACCCTAGGTCTCTTCATTAAGCTTAAGTCATTATCATATCATATTAGGGTCACTTGCATAGTAATTGTCCCTTAGCATATAGTGTCAAAACTAGGTTTTGTCATCCTTGAGTAATCCGAATCTTTGATAAACCCTAAGTCATTGTTAAGAAGTCTAGACCTTATCAAACCTTTTGTCCTTTTGTCATCAATGTCATTTCGTCAAACCTAGCTTAGTATCCAAGCATATAGGGGAGACATTGTCAATTTGTCCTATTGTCACTTGGTCCTTTTGTCCTTTGAGGTCTAGATATCATTTCAATTTCCTAAGGGTCTCTTTCTTAGATTTGCATTCCAAAATGTTTGTCAAAATCTTGAAAAACAACCAAAAAACATAGGTTGCATTCTTTCCATAGATTACATTCTCATTCATTTAGTTCGCATTTAGTTGCATATCATACATTATCCTTGAAAAATTCCAAAAATATTGCATTTGCATAGTGACATGTCTATTGAAACAAGGTTCCAAGCACCAATGATGCAACAAAGTTTGACATATCAACCGACAATGCAATCACAATTATATCCAACCCAACAACAAGGCAATATTGATCAAAATTTTTATGATGAAACAAGTCTCCAAATACAAAAACTAGAGGAGAAACTAGCTCAAGAAGAAGAGATATTGGAACAAAGAGTGAAAAACATTAAGAAGAATAGATCACAAATGTCCAAAATGTTTCGAAAACTTCCAGGTCGAAATCCAAATATTGAGCCAATTGATGTAAGATCTCTTATTGAACGATCAGACATACCAGCTCTCCTCTCCCAAATAGAGATGATGAAACAATTTCAAGAAAAGAGACAACAACAATTTCAACAACATTATGTGCCTTCACAACAAGAACAAGAAGGTGTTTACTATCAATCACATTTTCAACCATCACAACCAATGGTCCAACATATACAATAGACACAACCCATGGTCCAACATATACAACCAACACAACCAATGGTCCAATTTCAACAATATGTCCAACCAACTATACAATGTCAACAAATAGTTCAACCAATGGTGGAATATCAACAAGTTCAATCAACATATCAATGTCAACAACAACAACCAAACATTCAAAAACAAAGGTTGCAACACACACCAACCCAAGTTTCAAACATGTCAGAACAATTGAACCAAGTCCAATATCAAAACATGACATCAAACCAAAAACAAGTTCAAATTCGAGATACAACTATGTCAAAACCTCGAAAGAAAGGTGGCTTTATTGGAAAGCTCTTAAGGAAATTACCAAGTGAGTTCTTTGAGGAAGATCAAGATAATACAATTATGTCTAGCAATGCCTCATCCCCCCACAAACAAATTGACTCTCCAGTGGCATCTATCCCTACACCTTTAGAAGTTTCACAAGAACCTTCTATATTGTCCTCATCAAATAATACACCCAAGGATGCAATTATCCAAGAGCTATCCATAATTGATTGCCAAGATAATCCAATTCATGATGCACATCCTTGTCATGTTTCAGAAATACAAGACCCAATGCAACCATGCACTTTATTGCCATTACTTGTTTTAGAGGACCCCATTCGAAGTCCCTCTTCCTCATATTCAAGCATTGATTCCTTGCC
Organism: Cryptomeria japonica; assembly: GCF_030272615.1. Lineage (NCBI taxonomy): Eukaryota > Viridiplantae > Streptophyta > Pinopsida > Cupressales > Cupressaceae > Cryptomeria > Cryptomeria japonica. Next base: position 296,210,400 of record NC_081408.1, read on the forward strand.
AGAATCCATCACAAATGTTCAAAGTGCATTTCCTTCATGCCAAAACTTTGATCCTTTGTCAGAATCCTCCATGTATATCCAAAGTCCAACCTCATGTCAAGAGGATAATTTAGAGCATAAAGAAACGCATGTTAAAACAGATCAAGATCAAGATCCCGAAACCTTATCATCCCATCCAATTGTTGACCAGGATCTCATCTTCCCAGAAACTCATGATGATTCCCCTATTCTTGTCCATCCTATCCAAAGTCCTATTGACACTGCATTCCCCGAGCAAGATCAAGATATCCTAGTCCATCCAATCCCAAACGATCCCCTTCCATTTCATGAAAAAAATGTCCTTTCAAATCCCATTGGCATTCCACTTCCTGAGAAAGATCAAGATATCATTTCCATCCTTTATGATGATCCCATTAAAAGTCAAGAGCAAAGGACCTTTAAAGAGGATTCCCATGATCTTCCTCCTTGTCAAGATCAAAGTATCCTTCCAAATTCATTTCCAACACAAGACCCTATCATTCCTTCAGATCCTCCACAAGATCATCTTGTTCCTTCAGCTCCTTGTCATAATGCTCCATATACACTCCAAGATCACATTTCTTTTGATGATCCCATTATTTCTCCCATTCCATCTCTTGAAGAGCCTGTCATTGAACCATGTCCACTACACAATCCTAGTCCCTCTCATGATCCTAATCCCCCTCATGATCCTAATCCCCCTCATGATTCTAATGTGTTAGTGCAAGATGTTCATGAACCCTCAACATGCATAATGGGTTCTTCCACTTTGGTCCAATCCGATCCACTTCAAGATCTCATTATTTCTCTCATATCATATCCACCTCATAATGGACTCGCGTCTTCTTCCCAAAGAAAAGAGTATCCTACAAGTCAAGATATTCAAAAGGGCAAAGGAGTATATCTCCATAAGCAAGCATCCCTTCATGTTAAAGAAGATCTTAAGGGTCATGTCTACACAACTCACTCTCAAGATGTTGGTATTCCTCCATCAAAATCAAAACATATCCCTTCCCCGTCATACCTTCCATCCATCTTAGGTCCTTATATCCCTTCATCCTCTATGCAAGGTCAGCAAAGGAACACATCCTTGAGTAAATTTCATCAATCCAAAAGAAGTCCACTTCATTCATATCCATCCATGCATTCCTTTTCCTCTCCAAGCAATTTGGATGCCAAGTATAAAAGTCATAAGTCTAGAAATCCACATGTATTCAAGGATCAACATGTCCAATAGATTCGACATGTCAAAGCAAAGAACAATATGATCTATAAAGAAAAAGAAATATCCAAGAGGCCACAAAGGCCCATTGAGCAAAATAAAGCAAAGTCAAAATATATATGGGTTCCTAAATCCCTTGTGCAAGCTATGCACTCCAAAGAACCACAAAAGCATGAAAAATACAAAACCATGTGGATCCCTAAGCGGCTGCTTGAAGCACAAAAGCCTAAAGAAACAATCAACTTGGCATCTACAATTGCTATTCTTCCATCCAACCCTCTCAAATTTGTTCCTCCATCACCTTCTTCATCTGTTTTGGGCCCTTATGTCCCAAAATCCATAGCTATTCCTCCATCCAAATCTCAATATCCAAAATATGTCTTTCCTCCATCAGTCCATCACCCCTCAAGGTGTGTGCCAATGTCGATCTTGCCAAAATTTCCATCCACTCAAGCCCAATTCTTCCAATACCCTACCCATTATCCAATGCATTTTTTCATCCTTCCATCCCTCTAGTCCAATCCTTTGCATAAATCCTTGCCTTAGTTTCATCTTATTTTCCATGTCCTTATCCTACCAACATCTTTGAGCATACTTTTAAAGGTCATGGTCCAGTGGTTTTCAAGGCTACTATCCAAACATAAAAGACGCTTGAGTCCTTCTTCCATCCCCTATCATGTGTCCATCTTCTATTGAAAAGTCAAAATCCAAAAAAAAAAAAAGTAAAAAAAAAAGAAAGAAAAAAAGTAAAGCACAAATAATTCATCCTCTGGTGAAAACCTGGAAAATAGGTGCCTTGGGCAAGTACCATGATGAAAACCTGGTAAACAAGTGTCATGCGTAATTTATGAACTTCTTGCACACCACACTTGAGGGCAGGTTTCCTCTTTCATATCCTATTGCCCTTCATTATCCTATCAAACCCATGTCATACTCCTTCATATCCTATTGCCCTTCACTATCCTATCAAACCCCTGTCATTACCCTTCCTTGTCCTATCATCCCTCATGTCCAGTTTCCCTTTTCCACCTTTGATCTTGACAAGGCTGAGGATCTTCATAAGCATCATGCATCTTGTTTGCAGCTTTTAGTCTATCATAGCTTTTGGTCATTTATCCATTTGCTTATTACAACCTTTCATCCATATTCCCTATCTTATTGTGACTTTCTACCACTATCCCTTAGCCTACCCTGACCTTCAGTCCATGTCCCTTATCCATTCTTGGTCTTGCTTATCCTATCCATATCTTATCACTATCCATACACTCTTTCTGTTCCTTGATCTTGATCTGACATAAGGATGCAAAAAATTTAAACATGGTTTCAAAAACCTCTTGACATGTCCCTCATGCCATGTTCCTACTTTACATTGTCATATCTAGTCTCTTGTCTCATCACACCATAGCCCTTGAAAATTGCATCCATAATAAAAGGCCTTTGTCTTCCCTCTATGCACTATCATTTCAGAAAGCCTATTTATTCACCTGTCATATTCCTTGCCTTGCTAGACACTGAGGGCAAAAATCTAAAAAATCATAAAAAAATTGAAAAATGTCCTGAATAATCCTAAAAATTGAAAAATGTCCTGAAATAATCCAAAAAAATCGAATAATGTCCTGAAAAAATAAAAAAAAATTGAATAACGTCCTGAAAAAATCCCTAAAAATCAAATAATGTCCTAAAAAAATGAACACAAAAACATTTCAAAACATTAAAATCCAAAAACAAGCATTTTGTCAATAAAGGATCTCTCTTTGTGCATAGACAGATCGCTGAGCATACATCCAACGACATGCAATCCAACATTGTGCTTTAATGAAATCACGCATTAACAGATGAACTTTTTCATTCAAACTAGACATTCAAACTGATCACACTTGTCATATCACTCAACCTCAAAATCATTTGTCCTTGGCATACTATCATGGGTCTTATACAGGGTGTGGTATACTCGAAACCAGACTATGTCTTGTCTTAGACGGGGTACCACATGTCCTGAAACCAGACAACATGATCGTCCTATCAACACTTTCAACTTTTGACAATGAAGATCAAGATGTTTGTTTGACTTGTTGGAATTTGTGCATCTTATCTTTTTATTGATTTATCTTTGATCATGTTCCTATGTTGCTCGATGATGTCACTAAGTGATTTAGAGTGACCGGGATGGTTCATGGTCCTTTTATTTTTTTGTTGTGATTGTTGTTTGTCTGCAATGTGTCTGTCTTTTGCAAAAAGGGTTGCATTTCAGCTCTGGCCTTCAATGCCATGATGCTACGCATCCATTTTGCTACATTAAAATAAAGGTTCTCACCTACAAAGTGCATTACTGAAAGCAAGTTTTTCTTCGTCTCTAACTGTTTTCTGTCTCATTTCTTCTTACTAACATTTCTTCCATCAGTCTTGGCAAGCCATTTGATCCTATCATTTTCTATCATTCTTATCGATCAATTGGCCTCTTTTCTGGACATTTCCGGCCAATTCCTCGAGGGGGCATGCATATGTCATTGTTATTGTCTGGGGCATTTTCATTATTGTTCTTTGAAACAACGCTTAAAATCGCATTGTCTCAAAGAGGGGCAAAATGTAGACACCTAAAAATGGTCAACGCTTGCAGAGTCATACTTTAACATTTGAGCATTACCTCATTTTAGGTTTTTGCATCGCATTAACATTTTCTCCTATGTCACGCACTTGGTCTTTATCATTTGTGAGCATCGAGTCCTTCTTCTTCATCTGTCTCGCTTTCGAATTTGGTCTTGTCGACAACAATCTTCAGTCATGATTTTGGTCGATCTTGTCAATCTCTTATCAACTTGTCAATCTCGTTGTTTTACGATCGATTTGACATCGATCGTCATCCTCTTCAATCATGTCAATTTGGATCAATTTGTCATTGTTCCTTGGCGCATTTATCAATCAAATCATTTATCAATCCAAAATCATGATTGAATCGATATCAATTATCCTTTGTCAAGACCTAATTGTCATCTTTGCATTTCTAATTCATCTTCCAAGGTTTATGGTTTATTCATTTAATCTTGTTTGGCATTTTCCCTTTAGGTTAAATAATTTATTTATTTATCCTAAGTCTTCTTGTCACAATTAAATGTTTATTTGATTGGCTAATTAATTCCTCCTATTTTTGTAAATTAATTAATGAATGAGAAATTATTAATTAATTTACCTAATTTGCATCAATTTCCTAATTTCCAAGTCATCATTTCTAACTTAATTTTCTAATTTCTCTTAAATTCTTAAATGTCTATTTCTATTCCAAAATCTTGTCATAAATCCTTGCATAGCAATTTGTCATAAATTGTCATAAATTGTCATAAAATCCTTGCATAGCAATTTGTCATACACATGTCATAATTTTGCTATTCTTGATTTGAATTTCCATTCGAATCATTATCATGCTAATTTGATCATTTCTCCAATTTCTCTATAAATTGGATGAATTTCTTCAATCAAATCCCTTGATTCTTGAAACCCTAATCAAACTATTGAATTTCTAATCACTTTGTCAAATCACGCTTCTAGTATTCTTGTGTCAATGTCAATCTTGCTTTCTCAATTAGGTGTATGCACTTGAAGGTGAGATCTACAACAAAAGGCTATTTGGAGAAGAAAGAAGGACAATGGAGCCGCATGAAGAAGCATTCAAATCTACCATTGGTTTGCATATGTCTTTAATTTTGAATGTTTTGATTTCATGTCTCTATTGAGTGTGCTTAGGAAAGATTCATTGCATTCTAGCTTTTTGTGATTAGGCTAAATTAGTAGTATGTTTATAATGCTTGTGATGATTTCCTATTTCCTAATGTACATTAATTGGTGAACCTGACGTGAACATGCTTGGATCTAATATTTTTTTTGAATGTTTTGTGAAGTTGCAGATTTTTTTTTTGTGGAGAAATTGCAGATTTTTCTTCTAAAAAAATAGTCATAATCAATTGATCACGTAAAACATTTCGTGCAGAATTAAAATAAACAATTTCTTCCATCAGTCTTGGCAAGCCATTTGATCCTATCATTTTCTATCATTCTTATCGATCAATTGGCCTCTTTTCTGGACATTTCTGGCCAATTCCTCGAGGGGGCATGCATATGTCATTGTTATTGTCTGGGGCATTTTCATTATTGTTCTTTGAAACAACGCTTAAAATCGCATTGTCTCAAAGAGGGGCAAAATGTAGACACCTAAAAATGGTCAACGCTTGCGGAGTCATACTTTAACATTTGAGCATTACCTCATTTTAGGTTTTTGCATCACATTAACATTTTCTCCTATGTCACGCACTTGGTCTTTATCATTTGCGAGCATCGAGTCCTTCTTCTTCATCTGTCTCACTTTCGAATTTGGTCTTGTCGACAACAATCTTCAGTCATGATTTTGGTCGATCTTGTCAATCTCTTATCAACTTATCAATCTCGTCGTTTTACGATCGATTTGACATCGATCATCATCCTCTTCAATCATGTCAATTTGGATCAATTTGTCATTGTTCCTTGGCGCATTTATCAATCAAATCATTTATCAATCCAAAATCATGATCGAATCGATATCAATTATCCTTTGTCAAGACCTAATTGTCATCTTTGCATTTCTAATTCATCTTCCAAGGTTTTATGGTTTATTCATTTAATCTTGTTTGGCATTTTCCCTTTAGGTTAAATAATTTATTTATTTATCCTAAGTCTTCTTGTCACAATTAAATGTTTATTTGATTGGCTAATTAATTCCTCCTATTTTTGTAAATTAATTAATGAATGAGAAATTATTAATTAATTTACCTAATTTGCATCAATTTCCTAATTTCCAAGTCATCATTTCTAACTTAATTTTCTAATTTCTCTTAAATTCCTAAATGTCTATTTCTATTCCAAAATCTTGTCATAAATCCTTGCATAGCAATTTGTCATAAATTGTCATAAATTGTCATAAAATCCTTGCATAGCAATTTGTCATACACATGTCATAATTTTGCTATTCTTGATTTGAATTTCCATTCGAATCATTATCATGCTAATTTGATCATTTCTCCAATTTCTCTATAAATTGGATGAATTTCTTCAATCAGATCCCTTGATTCTTGAAACCCTAATCAGACTATTGAATTTCTAATCACTTTGTCAAATCATGCTTCTAGTATTCTTGTGTCAATGTCAATCTTGTTTTCTCAATTAGGTGTATGCACTTGAACTGTGATAATACTATTGTTATTGATATGTCAAAGAATCTGGTATTTCATTCCAAATCAAAATACATTTTTATAAGTTATAATTTCTTGAAAGAAAAGGTTGAAGCAAAGGAAGTTAGATTGGTTTATGTGCCTAATAAGGAACAGATTGCAGGTATTCTAAGAAAACCATTGCCTAAAGATAATTTTGAATATTTCAAAGATCAGTTGGGAGTTACCACCCCTCTAGAAGAGACGTAGAGATGCAGGGATATATCAATCCAGTGAGTTTATCAGATATATTTTTCTGATCCGAGTTGATGAGATCTTGCTACTACTCAGGGGGAGTAGTCAGTTGTTTGGTTCAGTTTTCTTGGTTTGGTATATGTCCTTTATCATTGATGTCAAAGGGGGAGAAATGGTTTTCATGTGAAAAATAGTCAAATCTTTGGGAAGAGATGGGGCTCACAGGAAAATTAGTTATTCAAAGGGGAAGATATATTTTAGATCATCTTTTGGGAGATTGTTGGCATTCCTTAGCATTTGGATATTTTTCACATTCAATGTTGTCATGAATGTCAAAGGGGGAGATTGTTGGCATATTCTATATTTGGTTAAGTGTTCTCATTGATGTCAACACTATATCCAAGTTGGACGTATCCCTGTTAGACTTGGTGTTTATCTTGGTTTTGGCTACGATTATGATTCGATATGATCAGATCCTTGGATTCAGTTTTGGATGCTTATTGGGGATAGTTATATGCTTTCCATATTCTGTTGGTTCATGATTTCATTCTCTGGTAGCTAACACTTATGTTCCCGATTGATATTTTTTGGTACCGGTTAGCTTTACTGGTTAGCAATATTTGATGATATGGTTAGATGATTTTGGTCCGACTTATGGAAATAATTTTTCTCTATCTTTAGGTGCTTCTTGATCATGTTGTAATTGTTTGGTGGCTTTTCATTGGATGGTGTGTTGTTATGATGGTCCTATTTGGATCTGGTTAGACTTTTTGTGTTATTGCACTGATGGTTTCTACCAGTTGGTGAAACGTGTTGTATTTTGGTCTCAACCAAATTTTTCAGTGTATGTAATTGTTTGAGAGTTTGATTTAGGTCCATACTATGTAACGTAAATCATAATATTGGTCTAGTGGTACTATGAGATATAATTTTTATAATTATGGGTTTAGGGTTCAGCTGACCTTATTGATAAGGTTGATGATCTGTATTTATAGGTGACTTATTCATATAATTGGGTATGTTTGAGGGATTTATGTTTATGTTTGCATTATCAGAGAAAGGCTTATGTGAAAATAAATTCATATCTTTCAGCAAAGGGTTGAAAAGGTTTTGGTGTTGCAAGGAAGACATATGTGCTTAACCCAAACTATATCCAACATTAGTAGATGCTACTTTCACAGTTGTAAAGTGGAAAATTGAACCCTAGTGACTCCCCACCTAGGAGAGAGAAAGGAATTCACTAGAATGATTTTCACTTGGGAGAAACTTTACATTCAAAAGAGGGCCTTGAATCCACTAGATCCAAATCTTAGGAAAATAAGGATATGAATACCAAGTGGATTGCAAGGGTTAGAATACAATTTTCCCTTTTGTAAGTAGGAGATTTGACTTGTTGACTATGTAGAAAAGAAAGATAAAATGGATTAAATGAGGAGCTATCAGTTTGGGATCGTGATATAACTTCGGATCTAATATATTTAGACTGATATGGATCTGCCCTATAAATTTGGAGAAAAGTCATCAGGACCATGTTGAATGTGCACATGGTCCTTCGAAAAATCTGCACATTGAAAAGGGTTTTTACATCTCTACAAATGGAGTCCAAACTTGCAATTACAATTGCATACTTGCAACTTACACACACAAAAGAAGAGAAGAAGGGTTGTGGATAGGGTTTTGCCTCAGGAAAACCTCGGTTGAGGAATCAACCTTCAAAGAAAGTAATTGCAAATGCTTAAATGTAAATGATGGAAATGTATACCTTGTAGATCTGTAATTTGTTGATGATGATTTTTTTGCTTCTTGAATGTAATCACAAGTGTTGCATGGAATGGCATGTAACATGACAACAATCTAACACATATGCATGCTTGCAAATGAATTTTTTAATGTTGCTCCAATGGATGAGTGAAGAAGACACATGAAGAAGAGAACTTGATGGATGCTTGAAGACTTGAATGCTTGATGACGTTAGTGTAGTCCTTCCTCTTAAACTTATGTATATTATCCTTATGATAAATGAGGGAATTGAATCTCCTTTTATACATGCCTAAAAGGATTAATTTTTATCCCATCAAAGGCCGACAAAGAGGATTTTAAACCCCCGAAGAGAAAATTATGCTAAAGGGCCAGATAGACCCATCTTAGGGCTACCCTAAGAGGGACGACAGGGGCACCACACCCCTATCCAAGGGGGAAAGAGGTGCCACACCCCTATCCTAGGAGGGGGTTCAAGGGCACCATGCCCCTGTCCTATCTTATCTTGGGGCTTGGACAGGGTCTTGAGGCAGCATAAGGGCTAAAATGGGAGAAGTTGAGAATGAAGGTATAAAGAGGGGTCTTAATCAAGTAGAGAAATGTAGTCACATAGGTGAGGGCCTAAGATGTGGTCAAAATAGCGAGTCACAATTTTATGATGCTACAACAATTTATTTGTTGGTATTTTGGTTATGTTGACATGGTTTTATCATTGATGTCAACACCTATTAACACTTATCAACTCTGGCACTTTGGAGGATTGGCAATGTTCACCGGCAAGCAAGTGACTTTATGCACAGTCACCAGTATCTGGTACACCGACAGAATATAATGTTCATCGGCACTTGGAATAACATGGAAAACACTTGGTTATGTTGAAGACATCTTTTTGACACTTTGTCTTGGAGAATTGTTCATTGAATATTCATATTTGCATAATTGTTGTTACCAACAAATAGGTCCAGAATAAGCACCGACAGGCTTATCTATTCCAGATCAGCATGACACACTTTGGAGATGATTTTGTTGTTATTGTAAATGCATTAAGTCGACATGTTGAATCGGATATTGCATCGATTATTGATTTACTTGTAATTGATTTTATTGTAATATCTTTTATAGCCGACCTACTAAAATTGGTCTTAGGTTATGGTATATATGTAAAATCTTATTTGTAAGATCGATAAGTGATTGGAAAAGGGATTGTAAGAAGGTATATGCAAGAATAAGAAAAGCTATACATGCAGACATCATTTGAAGGTGAAGCAAGGTTTTTGTGAAGGCATATCAGAACTACACTAGTACTAAATCCAGCATATGAAGATGATATTTTGAGCAGTACATCATTATTGGATTTAACCATCCAATTGTAGTCAATGTGACTCATTTTTGTGTTTGAGCAGTGAGCTCTAGGCGCTTGGCCTTTCTGCATGTGTAGACCCCATTTGTATACACATACTATCTATAGTAGTATCATCTGATTGTGGGTAAGGTTTCCAAATGTGGTTTTTCCCATTACAGGGTTTCCACATACAAATATTGGTGTTATGTGTTGTGGATGTTATTGTCTTTCTATTTCATGCATTAATCTTTACTGGTACTACAATTAACTGATAAACTGTCTACTGACATAAAGTTTGGTTTACCGGTATTAAGCATTAAGGTTGGTTAAGTTGTTTTTGGTTTAAATTTATTTAACATTTGATTCACCCCATCCCTCTTGGTTGTCTCTGGGACCTAACAATTGGTATCAGAGCATAGTCCTCTTTTTGCAGAAGTTTAACAGCTTGAGGAGATCCAATATCTACTAACAATTTCAGGAAGGACGGTCCTAAACTTTGTGGAACCAACTATGGCATATGGAAGATCAGAATGGAGACACATCTGAATTGCATTGGAAAGGACATCTAGGAAGTTACAAAGAATGGCTATATTGCTCCTACTCCCGGTCAGCCTAATCCACCTACCTTAGGAAAAGATGAAGAAAATGATTGCAAAGCAAGGGAAGCACTTTTGAGTGCATTATCAAATCAGCAAATCATGGGATTAGTAGATAGGTCTACTGCTAAAGCTATTTGGGATCATTTGGAAACATTGAGTAAAGGAGATTCCATAGTCAAAATTGCAAAACTTGAAAGCTTCCAGGTCAGGTATGAAAATCTAAAAATGGAAGAAGATGAAAGAATTTATGCTTTTATGGAAAGAGATAATGAAATTGTTTTGGGTATTAAATGTTGTGGAGGAACCTTAAGTGAAGATGAAATTATTTTGAAAGTTTTAAGAGGATTGCCACCAACATATAAAATGAAAGTTACTGATATAAATGAGTTAAGAATAATGCCTAATACATCAGTAACTAGGGACACATTGATTGGAAAAAATTTAGCTTTTGAAAGTAAGGAATTTGGTCCTGTTGCTACTATAAAGATAGATTTGGCTTTGAAGGCATCAACATCATTTTCACCATCATTTGAAAAATCTGATTGGAAAGCCTTTTATGCAAGAGAACTTGAAGAAAGCAGGAGAGAAAATGAAGAACTTGAAGTACTATTTGCAAGGAAAATGCCTAAAGGTCCAGTTGGAAGTAAGTATGAAGGTAAAGCACCCTTTAAATGTTTTAACTGTAATAAGATTGGCATATGGCCTCAAGATGCCATGATAGATATGCTAGACTAAGAGAAGAAGCTAGAAGAATATACAAGCCTAACCCTAAATATCAGAGATACATATTTAAGAAGAATAAAGATAAATCTGGTTATCTTGCTGATGAAGGAGTCATTGATAATTTTGATAAGGATCCAACAGGCAATGGATGGGTTTTTGTTGCTATAACAGAAGATCAATCGACACCTACTATTCAACCGATAGAGCAGGCCCTAGCAGCTAAAGTTGAAGTTAAGGATGAATGGATCATTGATTCAAGATGTTCACATCATATAACCAGTGACAAAAGTAAATTCTTGAACTTTCAGGAGTATAATGGAGGTCTGGTAAGATTTGGAGATGATAAAGCTTGTTTGATCAAAGGAAAAGGTACTATATCTCTTGATGGTAAGCATAATACTAACAATGTTTACTATGTTGAAGGTTTAAAGCATAATCTTTTGAGTGTTGGTCAATTAGTTGAAAAAGGATTTTAGTTACAATTTAAGAATGGAAAATGTGAAATTATGAACAAAACTGGTTTGGAAATTGCAACCGGTAATCAAACTAGAGGTAACATCTTTCATTTTAATAACAATGAAAAGACATGCTTGATTGCACATATTGATGAAAGTTGGCTATGGTATAAGAGACTTTTTCATGTAAATTTTGATTGCATGGTAAAAATTAGTACTACTAAGGTAGTTAGAGACTTACCTAAGATTGTTAAACCTCACAATCCGGTATGTAAGGAATGTCAATTTAGAAAACAAGTTAGAGCATCTTTTAAAAGTATTCCAGAAAAATCCAATAATGCTCTTGACTTAATTCACACTAATTTATGTGGTCTAGCTAGAACCAAAAGCTTACAAGGTGATAGATATTTCATTCTAATCATTGATGACTATTCTATAATGTGTTGGGTTACCTTTCTCAAAGAAAAATCAGAAGCACTTGGGAAGTTCAAACTATTCAAGGTAATGGTAGAAAATGAAAGCGGTAAGAAAATCAAATGTCTGAGATTAGATCAAGGAGGTGAATTTACATCTAAAGAATTTAATGCATTCTGTGAAGTGAATAGAATTAGAAGATAGTTATCAACACCCTAGACACCACATCAGAATGGAGTTATAGAAAGGAAAAACAAAACTATCTTGGATGCAGCTAGAAGTATGTTATGAGAAGCAAATCTACCACATGTATATTGGAGGGAAGCAATGAGTACATCAATCTATACATTCAACAAAGTTCACATCAAAGGAGAAAGCGGTAAGACCCCTCATGAACTATGGTTTGTTATTACTCCTACTCTTAAATATTTCAAAATATTTGGAAGTAAATGCTATATTAGAAGAGATGAGTATATTGGCAAATTTGATCCTAGAAGTGATGAAGGATTATTTCTTTTTTTTTCATCTAAGAGCAAAGCATATAGATGTTTTAACAAGAGATTGCAAAAAATTGTTAAGGGTACAAATGTGAAGATTGATGAACAGTTTAGAGGAACTTCAAGGTATATAGACTCTGAACCAACAATAGAGATATAGACAAATGAACCTACATTGAACCCACCGATACAGAATGAAGATCCAGTTACACTGGTATCATCTGAAAATTCCACTACAACTGAGGAACAACAGCAAATGAAGACACCTCGGTATGTAAGACTGAATCATTCTAAAAATCAGATAATTGGGAACAAGTATCAAGGAGTTATGACAAGAGGAAGACTAGCAAATGAAGAGGTATGTCTTATTTCTCAAATTGAACATCATCAATTAATGAGGCATGTGAAGATAAGCGCTGGATTAAAGCTATGGAAGAGGAACTAGAACAAATTGAGAAGAATAACACATGGACATTAGTTCCCCAGCCTAAAGACAGAAATGTAATTGGAACAAAATGGGTATTCAGAAACAAACTGAATGAAGATGGTAAGGTAATCAGAAATCAAACAAGAGTAGTGTGTAAGGGATATTCTTAGAAAGAAGGAATTGATTATAATGAAACCTTTGCACCGGTAGCTAGAATTGAGGCAGTCAGATTATTCTTGGCTTATGCAGCACACAAGAACTATAAAATATATCAAATGGATATTAAATGTGCATTTCTGAATGGAGATCTTGAAGAAAAAGTTTACATTGAGCAACCTGATGGATTTTCTTTGTCAAATAACAAAGATATGGCTCACAGGTTAAGGAAAGCTTTGTATGGGTTGAAGCAAGCTCCAAGAGCTTGGTATGCTAGATTGGATAAATATCTTTTGAAGATTGGTTTTTCCAAAGGCAATGTTGATAGCAACTTATACTATAAAGTGACTAATGATGACATCTTGGTTATAGAAGTTTTTGTTGATGATATAATCTTTGGAGGAGAAGATGGATTATGCAAAGACTTTTCTATTGAAATGCAGCAAGAATTTGAAATGTTTATGATTGGAGAGATAAAAAAAAATTTAGGATTGCAGATTTCACAAACTGATAAAGGTATATTCTTGAGTCAATCCAGGTACTTGAAGGAGTTACTAAAGAAATTTGGGATGGAGAACTCTAAACCGGTAAGCACACCTATGACTACAAATGACAAATTATCACTAAGGGATGAATCTACACCTATTAATCCAACTAGGTACAAATCTATGATAGGAGGCCTACTGTATTTGACACAAACATGACCTGATATTATGGATGGAATATGTATTATTTCAAGATTTCAAAGTAATCCTAGAGAAAATCATGAATCAGCGATAAAAAGGATTTTTCAGTACTTACAAGGCACTACAAATCTTGGTTTATGGTATCCTAGAGATGAAAACTTTCAATTATGTGCATACACAGATGCAAATTGGGTAGGAGATGTGTATGACAAAAAAATCACTACCGGTGGAGTATTTTTTCTTGGAAGTAGATTTATTTTTTGGTTGAGTAAGAAACAAAGTTGCACATCTTTATCAACATCAGAATCAGAATATGTTGCAGCAGCAACTAACTGTACATAGGTATTATGGCTTAAGAATATGTTGAAGGACATAAAGGTAAAATGCAAGGAACCTATAACTATCTATTGTGATAACATTGCAGCAATTGATATATCTAAGAATCTAGTACTACATTCCAAAAATAAACATGTTTCTATCAAACTGAATTTTTTGAAAGAGAATGTTGAGGCAAAAGAAGTAAAACTAGTTTATGTGAATACTAAAGAACAAATTGCAGATATTTTCACTAAGCCTTTGCCTAAGGAGACTTTTCAATATCTCAGAGATCATCTTGGGGTCATACCCCCATAGGTAGAGACATAGACAGTTGATGTTTATCATCAACCGATAGACTTAACAGAGAAATCTTTTATTCTGGCTTTGATGATGAGACGTACTTCTCAGGGGGAGTAGTTGGTATATTGAATTCATTGGTATTTTATATTTGAACTTGGTTTTTGTATTGACTTTGGCATTTGATGTCAAAGGGGGAGAGATTGATATGGAAAAACACAAGGAAAACACATGTTACTCTCAGGGGGAGAGATTGTTACTTTTGAAGAAATTGATTCCTCTCTGTATCTGAATTTTAATTTCTGGTTATGATCTCTTTTGGAAGATTGTTGGTTTTTCATATTTGGCATTTCTATTTTGGCACTTTGATGGTTTTTCCATCTTGTGTTGCCATCAATGCCAAAGGGAGAGATTGTTGGTATTTTGGTTATGTTGATATGGTTTTGTCATTGATGTCAACACCTATTAACACTTATCAACTCTAGGACTTTGGAGGATTGGCAATGTTCACTGGCAAGCAAGTGACTTTATGCATAGTTACTAGTATCTGGTACACCAGCAAGATATAATGTTCACCGGTACTTGGAATAACATGGAAAACACTTGGTTATGTTGAAGACATCTTTTGGACACTTTGTCTTGGATAATTATTCATTGAATATTCCTATTTGCATATTTGTTGTTACCGGCAAATAGGTCCAGAATAAGCACTGACAAGCTTATCTATTCCAGATCAGCACAACACGCTTTGGAGATGATTTTGTTGTTATTGTAAATGCATTAAGCTAACATGTTGAATCGGATATTGCATCGGTTATTGATTTAGTTGTAATTGATTTTATTGTAATATCTTTTAGAGCCGACCTACTAAAATTGGTCTTAGGTTATGGTTTATATGTAAGATCTTATTTGTAAGATCGATAACTGATTGGAAAAGGAATTGTAAGAAGGTATATGCAAGAATAAGAAGAGCTATACATGCAGACATCATTTGAAGGTGAAGCAAGGTTTTTGTCAAGGCATATTAGAACTACACCAGTGCTGAATCCAGCATATAAAGATGTTATTTTGAGCAGTACATCATTATTGGATTTAACCATCCAATTCTAGTCAGTGTGACTCCTATTTGTGTTTGAGTAGTGAGCTCTAGGCGCTTGGCCTTTCTGCATGTGGAGACCCTATTTGTATACACATACTATCTGCAGTAGTATCATCTGATTGTGAGTAAGGTTTCCCACCATGATTTTTCCCCTTACAGGGTTTCCATGTACAAATATTGGTGTTAAGTGTTGTGGATGTTATTGTCTTTCTAATTCATGCATTAATCTCTACCGGGACTGCAATTAACTGATTAATTGTCTACCGACATAAAGTTTGGTTTATTGGTATTAAGCATTAAGGTTGGTTAAGTTGTTTTTGGTTTGAATTTATTTGACAACTGATTCACTCCCCCCTCCTCCCCCCCCGCTACCCCTCTCAATTGTCTCTGGGACCTAACATTATTTTCTCTAGATTGTAGTATGATGTCTTGTAAGTTAGTTAGACTTGTACTTTTATGATGAGCAGTGCCCTCTAAGTTGTTGGCCTAATTTTAAGTGCAATCTCCATTGTAATTATTTCACATACTGCTACAGAAGAATTATCTGTTTGTGGGTAGGATTTTCCACTATGGTTTTTCCCTTTACCACATTTTCCATGTCAAAATATTGGTGTCTTGTGTACTGTGTTTTTATGCTTTATCTTTCATTGTGTTGTGCTCTGGTATAAATCTTATAATTTGCATTAACTATTGTACTTGGGTCAAAACTGATACCCCCTCGGCCCTCACTTTTCTCCTGGTATCAAATCATTCCAATAGTAACCACACATCCCATGTCATGCTTCCAACCTCCACAAATGCTAAACCTAACTAATCCAAACAACTACCCTTGTGGTTGCTTTTATAGACACAAGCTCCCACAAAACCACCAAGTAGTATTAAATCAAACCATGTACAAATACCATGGGCTAACTACCCCATTGACCGCACATCTAATTTTGGGTGCTTTATTAAATTACATTCCCTAATATTAAATAAATACAATACAATATCCCAATGTTACAATATAACTCACCAAGTGGCCTCAAGAATATTCCCAAGGAATCGCTACATGATACACATCCATGTGCAACATCAAACAAATAAATATTACATTACATGTCCATGTGCAACTCACATAAAAAATAAATATTATAATTACAAAACTTATTATGCAAGGTATATAGCACCTATTTTCCCAGCATTCTCCCACTTGTTGTATACATTGTATAAGGGGTAATAAGTAACCTTGTTGGATGAAAAATTTGCAAATTGCTAAGGTTTATTAAATTGTGATATCAACCACTGTATGTGAGATTAAATCTCTCCTAATTTATAAGGGAAGGCTCCCTCTTTTGTTTAGTACTCTCTTAATTTAGAACACAATTCACAATATGTTTTCTAGTCTAAACATGGGCGATACATCATCCTATTCTCTCTTTAGAATAGATGTTATCTTCTCCTCTTTTTTCAGGAACGAATTTCCAATACAAAGAATTAATGATTTTTACAATTTCAAAGTTACAAATAAACAACTTAGAGCGTGTGAATGAATAATACAAAATAAATAAGTTTCCATAAAGGCTCAAAGTCTTATGTTTCTTCTCCAAGATGAGAGAACAATGCTTGATTTCAAAGTCTCAAAAATTACTATTATCCTATCAATCTTTCTTCAAATGACGTCTTTTATAACCCATGGTGTTAATTAAGAAAATCAAAGTAAAGCACAAAGCGTTTATCTTGATTTTCTTATTACAAATTTTTTATAATCTTTTCTTAAAAGTAATAAGATGAAACTTAGAGTCTTCAAATTACAAATTCTTTACTAAGACTGCAAAACCAAGCACAAAGTCTTCAAAATTCTATCTTACTATAATTCACTTAACTTTTTTCAAAATAACAAAATGAAGCTCAAAGTATTCAAAATGTTATCTCTTAGCTAATTACTAATTCTATTTAACAAGAGCTTAAAAATGACACAAAGTCCACAAACCAACACTTGTTACTACTCTTTAACAATATTTTTCCACGACACCTTTACTTAATCAAAACAAAATTTTAGCAAGAATGCTCTCACAATAAATAGGATTAATCCAATACAAAGTTAGATTGCCAAATATTTCTTCTTATTTGAATAAGTTTGCAAAATAACAATAGGAACACAAAGTTTCACTTTTTCTCTTCACTTTGACAGAGTTTTGTTGCATATAGATTAAAGATTCAGATTACAATAAGCAACCTCATATATATAGGTGAGGTGCATTGAGATAATCTAGGAAAAATTATGAATAAATCAAAGAAGAGTCCTATTTGACTTAGGACTTGTGCATACTCTAGGTGTGAAAATAGATACAAAATGACACTTAAGCTGCCAAAGTATTATTACAAAAATGCATCTACAACTTCTGAAATATGAATAATACTAAGTGTCACCAAACACTACATTTTGATCATGCTTCATAAAATCCTCAAATTTGTATAGAATTACTCTCATCTATTCTTCATCAAGTCCTTTTGTATGGCTTGTAATGACTTTAACCTGAGTGATGGAGTCTCCAAGGCTCATGTAGTATTTCTTGTGCTTCTTTAGAAGATAAGCCAAATCATCTAGATTGATTTGAATTTCTATCAACTTATCAATTGAAGATAATGACAAAAATTATTTGTCCACCTCCTCCCCAATGAGTAAATTGAACTCTTTGATAATAAAATCTTCATGAAGAGGCTTTTTATTTTCATCAAAGAATGTAGAAGGAAGTGTTGGTATCTTTTCAATGATTTCTTTTCCTTTGTCATCACATTCCCTTTTAGCTTTTCTCATATCTTTTATAAGTGTCTCTAGGACATTCATTTGATGTTCTAATACCTCACTTTGTTCAATATACATATCTCTTGAAGGAAGTACTCTATTGTCAACCATAATATCTAATTAGAAATCTTCTAAATTCAGCTATGAGTCAAAGTTTTTTGTTATGTCTCTAATTAATTTGAGAATATATCCAAAGTCTTATCCAACTCAGATTTTACATCTTCAAGATTATTGATCAGAGTATCTATAGTACATAGAATATGTGTACCTTGACTCAAAATCCTATCATCCCATTCACCAATTGATCTCCCACATGAATTGACTTGTTCATCTTTCTTGATTATCTTCTCATCAACTGAGGAGGTGACTAGCTAAACTACCTCTAATGATTTTTTTATCTTAATCAAGACATCAGTGAGTTGATTTACCTATTTCTTTAGTTTGTGTTTCTTAATGTTTTCTTCATCAAGCATCACTACAAGATGCTGAAAAAGATGCCTGAGGATCTTTCAGTGTTGATTCATGTGTTTTCTTACCTAGGTCAATCATGTTGAAGACATAGTCAGTGAGCTGAACTTTATCCAAATATGTGTCTCAAGGAGGAATTGCCATTTCTACATATTTGATCTTTGACTTATCTACTTTCACCCTAGATAAAGTCTTGGCCTTCATTGTACCTTTGGGCTTAATAGGAACCAATTGATTAAAGTCAAAGTAATCTATAGAGATGGCTTGATTATTTCTCTTGGGAGTGTTAGACACTAGCCAAGGTATCATGAGTGTACCATCATCCACTCTTGTAGATAGCACTTTTGATGCCAATTATTGAGACTAAATGCTTGTGGTCACTATAGTGGAGTGGATGTAACAATGGCAGGTGGATTTTGAGAAAAAGAAATAGTGGGAGGAAGTTGAGTTTCTGATATAAACTTATCAAAATATTCCAACATGGAAGAGGTTACCTCAGACAAATTAGGAACAAATACACTCTCAATGTTATCATGGGGTGTGGCAAGGGAAAAATCACTAGTAGTTGTAGAAGGAATGAAATGGATCATAGGAACTTGAGATGAAAATGAAATAGTAGAAGCAAAAGGAGAAGTGTCAAAAATTGAAACTGAAGTTGTACCTATGATATCACACAATGTAGGAGGAACACCTTCTTGTGTCTCTTGAGAAGTACTTGGGATTTTTAGTATTCTCTCCTTGTCAAATTCTTCTTGTTGTTCCTTTTTTGATTCTTCCTCTTCTATTTTCTCATCTTCATCTTCTTCTTCATCAACTCCATCATCCGCTTGACTCTCCTGGGTTGACGACTCCCTTTGAATCTTACCTTTTCCCACTATGAATTTGAACTTTGGAGCATTTAGAGCCATATGATCTTGTCTATTCTTGGTTCTTAATTCTGAAGTATTTCCCATAGGCCCTATAGTGTCATCTTCAGATCCAATATGGAAAGTTTTCAACTGAATACCTTATTGAGCTAGCCAAACATTGGTATTAGCAAGGATGTTTTGGAACTTGGCCCTTATTGAATTTTTCTCCTTCTGAAACCATTGAATCAAAGGCAAAGGAAAATCAACGACTTGATTATTTTCATACATGGGATTTAGGATGTCTCCATCATACTCAAGATCCTAAGGAATATAAGAAAGATCTAAATTTTCAATTTGTTCTATTGTCAAGTGATAGTAGTCAAGATTCATAATATCCTCTTCAGTCTTGCAATCAATCCACGCATCTTCTATCCAGTGGACATGAGTGTATCTCTTCTTGATTTTGTTCTTCATGCCCCTGTAGTCGAAATGTTTCCTATCTGTTGGGACTAATTAAAACTGAGTCAAGTTTATAGGCCCATTTAAAAATTTTGCCTGACATTTCCGAATGATTAAAATAAGTCAGTTTGAATGGCCTAGTTAGCAAGGGGGTAAAATGGAGCCAGTTGATTTTCAGAGGGTAAGGCTTAGGATTCATGTCCCACACCTTTCATTTGGCCTATTCAGTGATGTGCAACTTTCAGAATTCATTTTGGATAAGTTTATGAGGTACCCATTTTGAGGGGTGAGCTGGAAGTGCATTTTAGGCACAAATGCAGATTTTATGGAGTAGCCTTCTTTGAGCGATTACATCTTTTGCCCTGTTGATCGTCATGAAAAAATTCAAAATGGATTCAATTGTATGCACTAATGTGAGTCACCCTGCAAAATTTCAAGTCTTGACGAATCCGTTTGCTCCGTTTTCATAGCCAAATCCGTTTGTAGTTTGTGATGTTTGCACAAGTGTAAAAATGTCCTGGTGAGCGTCATGTCAGAATGTTTGTTCCGGGCTAATGTTGGTATAAATGGTGAGCTATGTTTCAAATTTCAAGGCTCTACCAATCCATTTGATCGGTTTTCAAAAGGACTCATTTTGCCATCAAATTCAGTTATCCGCACTTCCAATGTTAGATCAGTTAATGTAGCCGTTTTGGTGAGCGCGCCGTTTGCATCCTGTCAGTCGAGTGATCAAACTGAGAATTCAAAGATTTAATATGCACTTAAAGGTACCTATGTTCCGAATTTGAGAGCCTACGGAGGTCGTTTGATATTTTTGAGAAAGGCATCATGTGTTGCCAGAACATTGACTTCATCAGGTCCGCAGTGTCAACAAAGTCAGTTGGCCGTTTTCGGAAATTAATATCTCTTCGCTCGGGACTCATCTTGAGAAACCATTTGGTAGATGTCATCCTTGTATATCAAAGTACACGCCTGTCAGAAGGCGAGCTCCAAAAAGGTGTTTTGACAGGTTTGAAAATTACATCTTCGCGATTAAATGCGAAAATTGTGGCGTAATTGCCTGAAGGTTGTAAAATGCGGATTAATGATCCGAAAACAATGCCGATCATTTCCGGAGGTATGTTTGAGGTCCTTGAAGCATTCCAGGGGTCAGTTGCATGAAAACGAAATTTTTTTTAGTCGGACCCACTTTGGGGCCCGACCTGGCTCATGCCTGTGCCATATTAGTTTATTGGCGACTTTGTTCACTAAGAGATTTTTAAAATATCTAAATATGGATTATAATCACGAGGCATGTCATAAGAGTTCAAGATGTTATTATGAACTTCAGGCAATTTAAAATTGGCGAGTTTGGAGCCAAATCCTCCTTCAGCGACAAAGAAGAGCATTAAAAAATGTGAATGCACTTGGCAGCCATGGTGTGAGAAGACCATTTAAACTTTCAAATTAAATGCATTGGCATGTGAAAAGCCATTAAACCTTTCAACCAAATGTAATGTGGAAGGTGTAAGCCAAATTTCATGACTTTGCCAACATCCTCCATGCTTGAAGTTTCACAAAGAGAAGACTTTATAAACTCCAGCCAATGCAAATAGCAATCCTCTCCTCCATGCTATGGCTGATCACGTTTTTGGCAAAGGGGCTGTAAGAAAGAGCAGCAATTAAAACATTAAAGTAAATGCAATGCTTCAACAATCCTCCCTCCCTGTGTGGTAATAGAAGATGGCAAATGAATCATTTAAATCTTTGAAAAGGGGCATGGTAGCAGCCAACACAGAAAAACTCTCAAGCAAATGTTTTTGGCAAATGCAATGCCAGACATTTCTCCTGCCTGCTGTGTATTCTATGTGGAGTGGTGATTGAAGGAAATTAATTAAATCTTTCAACCAAATAGCAATACTAAAATCTTCCCCTTCCCACGTGGCAACAACCATCACAGAGAGCAAGCAAAATGAAATTAGAAAGAGGTGTGAGAAGTAATGTGCAGCAGATAGCAATGTAGATTGGGCAACATGGTGTTGGAGAACTTGTAGAAGACTTTAGTAATCCCCAGGTAACTGTCTATACAAAGGGATATGAAACATTAAAATGCATTCAGTAATAGAAAACCCCTTTGTGTGGCTGTTTGGAGGCCATATTAAAAATGTTGCAAATGCATTTGGCTAGTGTAAAGCTAATGTTCATGACTTTGCCAGCATTTTCCCTCCCTCACGTGCTGTTTGAAGACCAACATTTTCGATCAAATCAAGAAATCGCCATGAAAGTCTCAAGAAAACCTTCAAAATGCAGTCCCAGGCATAAGATAATTATCCCACATTGGCTGTGCACTGGGAGCTTTTAGTATTTATATACAAAAACGCACTATACTATAATGTCTAAGCCATAAAGGCTTTTGACACAAGGTGCCTATGGGCGCCCAAGGCGGGCCCATGTGCGAGCACGCTTCCTGAGGCGACATAGGAGTTGACTGGATGGCGACCGGGTGGACCCCACGCAGGCACGCTTCCCGAGGCAAATAGGCAAAATTTTGCAGATGAAGGTCGGGTTAACGAGAGAGCAAGTTCGAGAGAGATCAACGGCTCGCGCTATTTCGCGAAGGGAGATGCACGTAGTTTAAACCCCGCGAAATAGCGAAAGTGAACGAGAGCCGTCCATGTGGCACACAGGTGGCGGGTACAGTCAGCGGTCCAGCAGGCGGGTCCCGGTGAGGTGGCACCCAGTGGCGATGATGTGGCATACAAGGAAGCAGCCCAGTGGCGATGACGTGGCCGACAAGTGGCAAAAGATGAGGTGTCATCCCAGGTGGCGCCCAGTAGACCCCATCAGCCAATCAGACCCCGCCACGTGGCAAGGCGTCAGATACACATATGGAGGCAAAAATCAAATTTTAAATGAATAAATGATATAGTTTAGACTATATTAAAATTCGAAATATTTAAATGACTGAGCACAAATGAGAATTAATTCGCCCAGGGTCTAAATTTTGGCCAAAATATAAAGTATTATATATCGTCGGAAAGCTCTCGGAATGAGAAATCTGATTATGAGGTTAATTTTGAAAAATGTGGGATGTTTTGGATGCAGTTTTCACGGGAACAAAATTCAGTTAGAGAAGGGACACTTGGCAATTCAGTTGCAGATTTGTTTTTCTTCCCTCATCTTTTTATTCCCCATTCTTCTCAGTGGTAGGGGTTCCAGAAATTTGGAGAATGGCTCCATTTTTTCATGGCTTCCAATTCTAAGTATTCTTCCAAATTGTACAGAGAAGGGTTATCCTTTCAGTAATGGAGTTCGATTCTTTGCTATAGGTGTTCTTAGCTACAGGTTCTTGTGTATGTAAGGCATGCACAAATTCACACAGAAGTTGTCTCTGGATTTGTATTTTCATTATATTCAGATCAGATCCTCAAGGAGGATGAGATTTGTTATCTCAAGGAAGTAATTGTGATTGTCTGCAGGGATTCTTCAAGGAAGAATTTAAATTCTGTAATGAATCATGAATAATGGAATAGAGTCTCTGGATTTGATATTTTCTGTGAGTGAGCTGAGTAATGCATTTATGCAAGGTATTAAATGCATGAATATTTAATCATGAAGATGGATTTGCAGTATAAGGTTTCATTTATAGTTTGATGTGTGACTCTGTTGCCCTTGGATAAGGCACTGATCTTACAAGTTTGGGGATGTCTTTCAGAACAACATTTTAAAAGATAAATCTATTTTCCCTTCATGTTTAGGGGTGTTTGTGTTCCATTCTTTCCAAGCTCTGTGTCATCCTATTGTTTGTATAGATCTAGCCAATCTGTAATGTTTCCTAATATGTTGAGCT
The DNA here is from genome assembly GCF_030272615.1 of Cryptomeria japonica. NCBI lineage: Eukaryota > Viridiplantae > Streptophyta > Pinopsida > Cupressales > Cupressaceae > Cryptomeria > Cryptomeria japonica. The sequence continues at coordinate 296,234,232 of NC_081408.1, forward strand.
TGTGAAATGATCTATCTGCTTAATGTTGATGCAGTTATGTGTCTGTAATTGTTGTATTTAGTGCATCAAAAGGGTGTCCCCCCCTAGGTCTAGTAGAACCTGAAGTGCAGGAGGATCAATTAGGGTCCTATGTTATGTTGTCCAAGCCCTGATGTGTTTTGTAGACTGAAATTGGCCATTTCATAGAAAGATTTGTAGGTGCTCTTGGGTTATCACTTTGGGTACAGAGACTAGAGTCGCCACCCAATAAAGAATTGGGGAAAAATTTGTATACAGCTGCAAGGACTTGCTCACAACTAAGCAATATAACTTTTATTTGTTACTCCTTCATACAATATATGACATGTAAAACATATCATGTTACAGATCCAGAACAAGAACTATTATCTTCATCATAAAACCACTTTCAACTCTGTGCATATGCAATGGACTGACTAACTGGATGAAATTAAGCAATTTATATTCAGCTTCCCCAGCAGAGTCACCATTTTTGTTGTGGTGACTCGGATGGGATAATCTCAACCTTATATGAATTAATTCTTTCTTAACCAGAGGCTCTTGATAGTTCATTTACTCCCCAGCAGAGTCGCCATTTTTGTTGTTCACCAAAAGTGATAACCCAAGAACACCTGCAATTGATCTATGAAGTAGCCAATTCAATCTATGAAGAACTTCAGGGCTTGGACAACATGACAAGGATTTGAATCCTTCTACTCTTCAGACTCTGCAAAACCTAGGCGGGTATACCTTTGATGCTTAGAATTAAACCTATTACACACCTATGACAACATCAACATAAACAGATAGATCTCACTAAGGCTCCAAAACAAGTAGTTTATTGCAGATGGGCTAGATCTACACATAAAACTCAACTATACTTGAGCATGAGATAGATGAAACATTTCAACACATAACACAAACTAAAGGTATTCTGATTGGATTTTAAATTGGTTTGAGAACCCCTTTAATTGCAAGATCAGTGCCTTATCCAAGGGAAACAGAGTCATACATCAAACTATAAATGAAAGCTTCGATTGCAAATCCATCTTCATTATTAAATATTCATGCATTAATGCCTTGCATAAATGCATTACTAAGATCATTCACAAAATCATCAGATCTTGAAACTATATTCCATTTTTTATGATTTATTCTAGAATTTAAATCCTTCCTTGAAGAATCCCTGCAAACAATCATAACTATCTCCTTGAGATAACAAATTTCATCCTCCTTGAGGATCTGATTTGATAAAATGGAAATACAAATCTAGAGACAATCCTGTGTGAATTTATGTATGCCTTACATACACAAGACCCTGCAACTAAAAACACCTATAGCAAGAATTGAACTCCATTACTGAAGGAAAAGCCCTGCCCTGTACAATCTTCAAGAATGCTCAAAATTGGAAGCCAAGAAAACTGGAGCCATTCTCACAGAATTCTGGAACCCTTACAATTGAGAAGAATTGGGAATAAAAAGAGGAGGGAAGAGAAACAAATCTACAACTGAAAATTGCCAAGTGTCTCCCCTCTAACTGAATTTTGTTCCCGTGGAAACTACTTCCAAAATATCCTGCATTTGTCAAAATTAACCTCATAATCAGATTCCTCACTCCGAGAGCTTTCCGAAAACATATAACACTTTATACTTTGGCAAACAATTGAGCCCTGGGCGAATTAATTCTCAACATGGACCCATCATTTAAATTTTTCGAATTTCTCTATAGTTTAAACTATATCATTTATTCATTTTAATTTTGATTTTGCCTCCATTTGTGCTCTGACGCCTTGCCACGTGGCAGCCTCTGATTGGTCGATGGGGTTGACCGGACACCACCTGGGATGACACCTCACCATCGCCACGTCATCTGCTTCGTCACTGCCACTTGGCCGCCACGTCATCGCCACTGGACTGCCACCTATGTGCCAACTATGTGCCACCTCACCGGGACCCGCCTACTGGACTGCCACCTATCACGACACGTGGACGGCTCTCGTTCACTTTCGCTATTTCGCGGGGTTTAAACGACGTGCATCTTCCCTTCGCGAAATAGCGCGCACCGTTGATCTCTCTCGAACTTGCTCGCTCGTTAACCCGGCCTTCGTCTGCAAAATTTTGCCTGTTTGCCTCGGGAAGCGTGCCTGCGTGGGGTCCACTTGGTCTTTGTCCAGTCAACTCCTCTATTGCCTCGGGAAGCGTGCTCACGCATGGGCTTGCCTTGGGCGCCCATAGGCACCTTGTGTAAAAAACCTTTATGGCTTAGACATTGTAGTATAGTAAGGATTTGCTTATAAACATTAAAATATCCCACTTCCCAGCCAATGTGGGATATATGCATCTTCCTGTAGCTGCATTTTTTGAGCTCTTTTCTTGAGTTTTAATGGCGATTTCCAGATTTGATCAAAAATGTTGGTCTTCAAACAGCACGTGAGGGAGGGAAAATGCTGGCAAAGTCACGGACATTGGCTTTACACCTCCACATGCACTTGCTACATGTTAAAAAATGGCCTCCAAACAGCCACACAGAGGGGGTTTCTATTACATTTTGTATTATTGGTATTGATTGCTCCTATTGTCTCATGCCATTTGTATTTGTTTTAAAATTTAAATGGCTTCCTTTTAAAAAACCACCATGCAGAGGATGATTCACGTTTTTATTTGCCCTTGCTGTTGGAGGTTTCATTATGCTCCCCAAAACCATGCAGAGGATGAGCTGCTAATGCACTTAGTTAATGCTTTATATTGTCTGCTGTTAATGTTATGTGAGAGGGGGGAGGACTTGCTGTTTTCATTGCCTTTCACAACACTACACTTCATCCTCAACGTAGCCCCAGAAAACATCATTTATTGGCTGCTAAGTTTGATTTAATGGCTGTCAATTGCATTGCTGAAAGTTCAAAATTAATAACCATTGCCCATGTCTCTCCTGCTACTTTCATTTGCCCAAACTTCAATGTCTTTGCTTAGCCACAGCCATGTGAAGGAGAATTGGTTGGGCATTTGGTTGGAAATCTCTGAGTTTTAAATTCAAAGAGGCTGCTGGTTAAACATCATGTGGAGTGAGGGGGAATTACATCAATTCCATTTGCTGTTTACATTTGCTTTGAATGTTAGAAAAAAAATTATTCATTGACACACACTTGCCAATATGAATGTTATTGAAGTTTTTTAAAAAGAAAAATTACCATACTCCACTCCACGGCTGCCAAGTGCATTTGCATCAAAACATGCCAGCTCTATTTAATCTAAAAACCTTTCAATTTTCCACATACCAATTTGCATTTGGTATTGGAGTTTCTCTTCTCTCTCACTGTCTGACTGGCGAATTCAAATTGATCCAATATGGATACACATATATTGCCAGGAGAAAAGAACATTTCACCATTAAAATTAAAGCACAGGCATGAGCCAGGTCGGGCCCCAAAGTGGGTCCGACTAAAAAAAATTTCGTTTTCAAGCTACTAGCCTCTGGAATATCTTCACAGACCTCAAACATACCTTTGGGAACGATCGGCATCGTTTTCGGATCATTAATCCGCATTTTACAACCTTCAGGCAATTATGCCACAATTTTCGCATTTAATCGCGAAGACGTAATTTTCAAACCTATCAAAACACCTTTCTGGAGCTCGCCATCTGACAGGCGTATACTCTGATATACAAGGATGACTTCTACCATACGGTTTCTCAAGACGAGTCCCGAGTGAAGAGATATTAATTTCCGAAAACGGCCAACTGGCTTTGTCGACACTGCGGACCTGATGAAGTCAATGTTCTGGCAACACATGATGCCTTTCTCAAAAATATCAAACAACCTCCGTAGGCTCTCAAATTCGGAACATAGGTACCTTTAAGTACATATTAAATCTTTGAATTCTCATTTTGATCACCAGACTGACAGGATGCAAACGGCGCGCTCACCAAAACGGCTACATTAACTGATCTAACACTGGAAGTGCGGATAACTGAATTTGATGGCAAAATGAGTCCTTTTGAAAACCGATCAAACGGATTGATAAAAGCTTGAAATTTTAAATGTAGCTCACCATTTATATCAACATTAGCCCGGGACAAACATTCTGACATGACGCTCACCAGGACATTTTTACACTTGTGCAAACATCACAAACTACAAACGAATTGAGCTTTGAAAATTGAGCAAACGGATTCATAAGGACTTGAAATTTTGCATGTTGACTCAAATTTATGCATACAATTTAATCCATTTTGAATTTCTCCATGAAAATCAATAGGGAAAAATATGTAATCGCTCAAAGTAGGCTACTCCATAAAATCTACATTTGTGCCTAAAATGCACTTCCAGCTCACCCCTCAAACTGGGTACCTCATAAACTTATCCAAAATGAATTCTGAAAGTTGCACATCACTGAATAGGCCAAATGAAAGGTGTGGGACATGAATCTCGAGCCTTACCCTTTGAAAATCAACTGGTCCCATTTTACCCTCTCGCAAACTAGGCCCTTCAAACTGACTCGTTTAGGTATGCAGAGCAAATTTTTGGATTAGGCCTCTAAACTTGACTCAATTTTAATCAGTCCCAACACTATCCTTGAAGAATTTCAATGTTATCCTTCTCATTCCTTCTTCCATGTCTTGGGCCTTGTAGATGAAATTGATTATCTCCCAATGGTGATGGATAACTTAAGACCAGTCTTGTGAGCTCTAGATTGATGCTCATGTATTGATATCATCTAACAAGCCATCTCAAATAGATTGATCTTGTTTGATGGATACCTCGAGAGCATGAAAGGTTATCCATCAAAGCATCCAGTTCATCCATATTGAATGTAGGGAACTCCAAAAATATACAACCATATTGATTTACTACATTGAAGGCCTCATCTAACACTCTCTTCTTCTGAAGTTCCTTATCAAACAAACACATGTATTGGGCAAAGAAAGAATCATTGACTCTCGTGAAATGATGTAGACTCTCCTTGAGACTTAACTATGTGAAATATTGATAAATAGGACTTTGACTCCTATCTCCTATGGTAGATAAACTTGGAAAATGCCTCATTTAGGTGGCTGCATATACAAGATATGAAGTCATTTAAAACTTCAAGGTGGTGGGTATTTTGGTGAACTACTCACACAATGCATTAGCAATTTGCTTACCCCAGTAGATTTTATTTGTATTTTGTTAGATAATGTGAATGTATTGATACAACCAGTTGTGATAGGTGTTAGAAATTGGGAGCTCTTTTACCCTACTAAGAAGAGTAATCCAATCATTAACTTCTTCAATGAAGTCGCTTCAAGGAAGAGTCTCAGACCACCTTGTAATTGTAGGCCTTGGAGTTTTCAACCAATTCTAATTGTTAATCCTTCTTCATTTGTTTGATTTTTTGTCATAGTAGGTCAGTATTGACTACATATCAATGTTGGCATATTGACCTATATGCAAACACTTGAAAGTGGTATTAAAGAAATCATCATCAAGCCTAATGAGAGTCTTCATTCTCTTTGTATCCTTTACTGACCTTCTTACTGGATCATACCAGTTAGCCAAGGCTAACACAAAATCAGGGTTTTGTGCTAACATAGGGAAGGTTGCAACCAAATGAATTCCACTGTTAATGGTAGGCTCCATTTTGTAAGACACAAGTAGCTCTCTAACTCTTTTCAAAAATTCATCATGATCAACATGTCTTATTTTTGTATCTCTTATATTGTCAATATTGGATGATACAGATGAAGAAGGAAAGACTAGATGAAGCTCTTTCTTTTTGAACTTCATTCATCTTTTACTCTGTGATGACTCTGTCATTTGAATATAATTGCACTGCAACATTGGAAAAGGTCATCACCATATTTGAGTCAATTAGCCTCCTTACATGGATTTCAAAAACCCCATTTGGTAGAACATAAACCTTTGATTGAGTGCAAATTTAGTTTATATTCTTGATTTCCAAGTGTGTGTATTAAGTGCAAATTGGACTTATAAGTCCGATTAGCACCTAATATTAGTGAAAAATACTAGGAAGTGCACATCAGACTTATAAATCTAATTTGCACTTAAGGGATAGTTAAAAACCAAAAGGGATGCATATCAGGTTCATAATCCCGATATGCATTTGGAGAAAAACCAATATAATATAGGTGCATATTGGTACCTTATAAACCTAATATGCATATACGCTATACTTTAAAAAATGCAAAATAGTGCTAGTCGGGGTTAGATCCCCAACTTGCACTTTGAGCAACACAACGTAGAAGAAAGGTGTATGATGGTGTTGTAGCCCCATCATGTACTATAAAGAGCATGCTTCGGTGTATGACGGGGTCACGACCCTGCCATGCACCATGGGAAGGGCATCAAAAAATTTGCAAACAACAATGAAATGGGTCAGGTGAAAACATCAAAGCTAGGGCTTTGGTCTGTGTCAGGTTTTCATAATAGAATACAAAACATTGAATAGGGAAAAATTATAATGTTGGTAGAACATCAGAGTATACACCAGAGTTAAAATTTCATTGTATATTGTGTATATTCAATCCCGCAATAATGGCAAGCTAAAGAGATGATACAAACCTGGAAAACATGAAGGAAGGGCCAAAAATACATGTTATTGTAAGGATCTGGTTATTACTAAGAGGGGGGTGAATCAGTAATAATAATAAACTACAATATTTCACCAATCTGCAAAATACTTCACAAAATAGTTCATAACCAGTACCAGTATTCACTCAATCAATCACTTAAAGAAGATTTAGTAAACTACTCATTCATATGATCATCAGCATGTAAGAAATGATATGATATCAAATCCACACATAAACAGATCAACCACCATATGAACACTGATATTTTTCATGTGGAAACCTAGCTGGGAAAAACCATAGTGGAAATTAGTACCCACAAGATTTGCACTCTTTCGAAATGTGCCCTGTTAAGAGCCTAGTCCGGTTAGTAGCTTTACAACAATGCCCGATTAAGAGCAGACCCTGTTAGGAGTCACTCGGTGAAGGGATTTTAACCTCATCCCTGTTAGGAGCTTTAACCTATTAGGAGTAACCTTGCTAAAGGATTTAAACCGAAATTAATGAGCCACCAGGTGAAGGGATTTACAAGATCGGGCATGTTAGGACCTACCTGGTTAAGGGATTTTAATACTATTGAAACTGTTAGGAAACAATAGATCTAATCAATGTACTCTCTTCTTGCTAGTATAGATCCACTTCAATTCCAATCTGATTCACTCATGTAGACATCTAAATCTAGTTCGACACACTCTTCTTCTCTGGTCACCGACAAACAAAAACCTTCTCAAACTAGACCTAAATAGACTTTACAATTATGTAGGTTACATAACCCTAAAGTTCAGTGAATTTACATCATAAATCATATCAAATCATTACAAATCATTATAATTCATCATAAAGATCATTACAACAGATTTCAAGACAATTACAGATGTTTGATGATCATAACACATCACCGCACATCGATCTGATAAGTTGTCAAACCCTTAACACATTCTACTAAGAACTTCATTATTTCCCAAGAAATTCACTCCTTGATCATGCTCAAACAACATCTTATCCATTCACATAGACTTTGTCATGTCACCACTAAGTTAAGAACATGAAAAGAATCACTGTCAAACCATAAAACATCACCGGTCAAAAATCTTGTTACCGATTCTCAAACCCTATACTAAATATACAACAGTCTATTACAAACATGATGTGGTTTCAGTCATAGAATCATTACAATGTCATAAGCATACATTCCAAACCGCAACACCTAACTCAACATAGATCTCTACCGCAACCATCTCCTTCTCTGTTCCTGCTTACCGGTTAACTATTTGACTTCTACTAAGCAATTTTGTTGTCTATCTCAATTCATTACATTCCATTACTGGTTAGACTTAACTAATAGACTTAGATAACTTAGATGACATACCAAAACATAAACAAACATGGTTTCCATCAATGACAACACAAATAATTGATCATATAGTCATCATATCACAATTATATCATCACCAGCAGTCCATCAATATATCATCATATCAACATCATCCTTTACCGGTACATCATCATCTTCATTAGTTATGCCAACATTATCCACCTTTGGTATTGATGGCAACACTAAAAGAATGCAACAAAAATATTAGGATCAGGAACTCATCATGTCATGCCATGTTGCACTAATATGTTCTTCACTTTCTCTTCTCCTCCTTTACATTACTTCTCCCTATCATTGTTCTTCTCCCCCTTTTATAGAAATGCCAAAGGTGCAAAGGCATCTTCTATCTTCATCTATGCTACTTCATCTCTATCATTTATATGTTCCTCATATTAGCTGCTCCCGCTGAGGAGTAGCCCCCTTCTCGTCAATCCACAGTGAAATATATTTAATGAGTCCATTGGTTTGATGCTTCCACATCTTCTTAGTTCACCTTGGGTAGGGATACAACCCCTAACTTTCTTCTAAGATATTCAAAGGTAGCCTTAGGCAATGGTTTGGTGAATATATCTTCCAACTTCTCCTTACTAGACACATGCTCCAATCTCACTTTTTTTTCCTGTACTCTTTCTCTCAGAAAGTGATACTTTAATTCAATATGTTTAGTCCTAGTATGCAGTACTGGGTTCTTTGAAATTCTTATAGCACTAGTTTTATCATAATGTATGATCATTATTTCTATCATATCTTGCTTGAATCCTTCTAAGATATGTCTCATCCATATATCTTGTGTACAATTCATGGATGCAACCACATACTTTGCTTCTATTGTAGACTGAGATATACAACTCTATTTCTTATTGGTCCAAGCTACTTGTCTACCACCTAGAAAGAATGCTCCATTGGTTTCCCTTTTCTGATGATCTACATTTCCTGCCCAATAAACATCAGTGAATACCTACAAAGAAAAATTGCCTCTATATGGATACCACAATCCATAATCAACTGTCCCTCTAAGATATTTGAATATTCTCTTTATTATTGTCATATGTGTCTCCTTAGGGCTCTTCTTAAATCTTGCTGCTAAACCAACTGCATGGGTAATACTCGATCTACTATGAACAACATAATGAAGTTTCCCAATCATAGATTTGTATTCCTTCTCATCCACTAAGGGTGAATCATCTTCTTTTGACAATCTACAATCGGTAACCATAGGTGTTCCACCCAGTTTACAGTCTTTCACTCCAAAAGTCTTTAATACTTCATTCACATACTTAAACTGACTGATAAAAATTCCACCTTCCAGTTGTTGGACCTGCAAATGAATGAATTTTTTTATCTCACCTATCAGAGACATATCAAACTCTTCCTTCATCTCATCTACAAAAGTCATACACATATCATCATTTCCTCCAAATATGATGTCATCAATGAATACTTCTACAATCAACATCTTGTCTCCTTTAGTCTTCAAATAAATATTGTTGTCCTCACTGGTTCTCTGAAATCCTATTTTTATCAGATGTGCATGAAGTCTTTCAAACCATGCCCTTGGTGCTTGTTTTAATCCATACAATACTTTATGTATTTTGCGATAACTCAATGATGATTGGATAGTACCAAACCGGTACTGAGAGGGGGATGGTGAATCAGTATAGACAAAAACACAATCCTAAACCAATTTGTCAGTAGACACTGTACTTTGATAGACAAATAGTAACACCGGTCTTAAATAGAGTACAACCGACAAAACCCAGAATAACTGAGACAAGCACAAACCGGTTGACACTTATATTTTCATACAATCTAATACTTAATTTCCATTCCACCCTAGTGCATGAATAGGTAATCTATCATCAAAAAAATATAAACAGCTAGATTAACATGATTTACCTTCAAACACAAATCACTTAAACCATCACATGAATAACACCACACATGACACACAGATTTTTCACGTGGAAACCCAACTGGGAAAAACCACGGTGGGGATGAATACCCACAAGATGTTTTTGAACTCTTTAGAAGTCCGCTCTTTTAGGAGCCTTGTTCGGTTAAAGACTGATACAATAGGTTCTTTTAGGAACTGATCCTGTTAGGGATCACCTGATTAAGGGATGGCTAGAATACCTGGTTAAGGGTTAAATCCTGTTAAAGGTTACCTTGTTAGAGGATTTCAAGACCTCAATGGTTTTGAGTCACCCTGTTAAAGGATTTACAGTAAGCCGGTTAAAGCTACCTTGTTAAGGGATTTCCCAACTATTGAAGTGGTTAGAGATCAATTTAGGTATTACAATGATCTAGTAACAAAACTCAATGCCAATGTAGATCCTCTTTAGCTCCTCTTCACCTTCTGCACTTACACTCTGCAGGTATCACTTCTCTCTTCTGGTCTGGCAAGAATCACGTATCTCTTCACTTGGATACTCACACACAACTTTTGCCAACAACTTCAGAAAGAAACACAACAATGACCTTATAGGAAAGATAGGTCAGTAGCGTAAACCCTAAACCCTAAACCTATTAGGTTAAGCAATTCAAATGGTTCAATCCTAACCATTGAACATCTTGCATTAAATGTAACTGTCTTGAACCAATCTCAAGACATTCACCATCATTCATTTTCCACCGCTTTCGTGGCGGTTGATAACCCATCATGTGTTATCACTATTTACAGACTTCACACATTCCCAAGGTAGATAGGGACAATCTCCATCATGCAAGATCCTTCATGCGCACAAGGTTGTCGTGGAAACATGATCTGTTCTTCATTACAATTCTAACTCATCAAACAAAGTCATTGATTGAGTCACACAGGCTTGAGGCACTTCAACCGGAAACCCTAAAGTTGAGACTACCAACCGGTAGTCATACCAAGCTTCTATGTATCAGTTCCCATAACCACATGCCGGTTCACCTTGAACAAACACACCGCTTCACTTTGGCACATATACCGATTCACAATGTTATACCAGTTCTCACATATACTAGTTCTTGGTAACATACCAGTTCTCTCTTCTTCAACATATTGACATCAATGACAACATACAATGCCATCATGTCCTCATACTAGTTCACATAATGCCAACAATCTCCCCCTTTGGCATTGATGACAATATACAAAGATATCTCTTTGTTTCACATCTTCTCCCCCAATTTCTATAAATATCTTATCCACTTCACTTCTTCTCCCCCTTTGACAACAATGCCAAAGTGGAGGTGAAAGCTTCCCTGGTCCATTATGTTGCTCCCCTGAGGAGTAGCATCCTTCAACACATCAATCCTGAAGAAAAATCTGACTATGCAAGACTTGACTGATGTGGAGCATATACCTTTAGTTTACCTCCTGAAGGGGTAGCACCCCTAATTCATCTCTTAAGTATATAAATGTAGCCTTTGGGAGAGGCTTGGTGAATATGTCCGCTAACTGCTCCTTACTAGAAACATGTTCCAGTGCAATCTCTTTGTTCTAAACCTTTTCCGTTAAGAAATGATACTTAAGCTCAAAGTGCTTGGTTCTAGAATGTAAAACCAGATTCTTGGAGATGTTAATTGCACTAGTATTGTCACAAAATATACTTACCGGTTCAAATATAGGAACTTTGAAGCCATTTAATACATGCTTCATCCAAATTGTCTTAGTGCAGTTCATGAAAGCTGCAACATACTCTTCTTCCGCTATAGACTGATAGATACAACTGTGCTTCTTACTCATCAATGAGACCAGTCTACCACCGAGAAAGAATGCACTACCGGTTGTGCTCTTCTGATCATCCACATTACCTACCCAATCAACATCTGTGAAAACTTTCAAGTTGAAGTCCTTGCCATATGGATACCATAATCCATAATCAATAGTTCCCTTCGGATACCTAAGAATCTGCTTGACTCCAACCAAGTGTGATTCTCTTGGACTTTTCTAGAAACTTGTATAATGCTAACTACATGTGCAATATCTAGTCTGCTATGCACTATATAATGCAACTTACCAATCATTGATCGGTATTCCTTCTCATCAACCAATGCTGAGTCATCTTCTTTGGATAGTTTACAACCAGTCACCATCGGTGTACCAACCAGTTTGCTATCTTCCATGCCAAAGGTTTTAAACACCTCTTTGACATACTTGGACTGAGTGATAAAGATTTCATCTTTCATCAATTGAATCTACAGTCCAATGAAAAACTTAGTCTCCCCTATGAGTGACATCTCAAACTCTTTCTTCATCTCATCTGCAAACTCATGACTCATCTTGTCATCTCCACCAAAGATAATGTCATCAACAAATACCTCACAGATCAGGATCTGATCTCCTTCAGACTTCAAGTAGATATTGCTATCTTTGCATGTTCTCTCAAATCCAATCTTCAAAAGATGGGAGTGCAGGCGCTCATACCATGCTCTAGGTTCCTGCTTTAGACCATATAAGGCTTTATGCAGCCTACACACCATGTCACTGTCTTCAAATAGGGAAAACCCATCTAGTTGCTCTATATACACCTCCTCTTCAAGTACACCATTTAGGAATGTAGATTTACATCCATTTGATATACTTTGAATCCTTTAAAAGTTGCATATGCAAGAAGCATACGAACTCCTTCCAATCTGGCTACAGGAGAAAAAGTTTCTCCATAGTCTTCTCCTTCTTCTAGAGCATATCCTTTACACACCAGTCTGACTTTGTTTCTAATCTTTGTGCCATCCTCATTCAGCTTATTTCTGAAAACCCATTTGGTACCAGTGACATTTTTATGCTCCGGTCTGGGAACCAAAGACCATGTACCATTTCTCTCTATCTGGTCAAGTTCCTCTTCCATTGCCTTGAACCAGTCTTCATCTTTATGTGCCTCTTTAAATGATTTAGGCTCAAATACAGAGATCATACATGAGTTTTCTCTTACCTTTCTTCTTGTAAGGATTCCTGCATTATCTCCTATGATCTACTTAGGATCATGATTCACCTTGACATACCGAGAAATGGTCTTGATAGATTCCTCTTGCTTTTCTTCTTCATCCTCATCTCCATTAGTATCAGCATCTACATCTACCAGTGTAGGAAAACTGTTACTGGTACTTGGTTGACTGGCAACCAGTTCCTAGAAGGTTACAACCGGTTCATTTACCGCTTGCTCACTATTGGTTTCCTCAATTTTCTCAAAGGTTTCATCAACTCTTACATTGATGCTTTCCATAATTCTCTGAGTCCTATAATTGAAACACTTAAGAGTTTTGCTCTTGGTGGAATACCTTAGGAATATTCCCTCATCACATTTTGCATCAAATTTGCTCTGGTGTTCGCTCCTCTTGATGTAACATTTGCTACCAAACACTCTAAAGTAGCTAACCACAGGTGTCTTACCGGTCAAATACTCATAAGGAGTTTTATCCTTAACTTTCTTGATGAGTACCCGGTTCATTGTGTAGACTACAGTGCTCACCACTTCTCTCCAAAAGGTGTGAGCGACCTTTCCTTGAATCAACATAGTTCTAGCTACTCCAGCCATAGTCTGGTTATTCCTCTCTACTAGGCCATTCTGCTGTGGAATCTGAGGGGTAGAAAGTTTCCTCTTCATGCCATGTTCTTCACAGTACTTATTGAATTCACCAAAAGTGAATTCCCCTCCTTGATCAATTCTCAGGCAGTTGATCCGTTTACCGCTTTCCTTCTCCACTTTAGCTCTGAAAGCTTTGAACTTTACAAAAGCTTCAGACTTATCTTTCAAGAATGTGACCCACATAATTATTGAGCAGTCATCAGTGAGAATCATGAAGTACCTATCGCCCTGCACACTCCTAGTTTTCATAGGACCACACAAATCAGTATGCACAAGATCAAGCAAATTGTCAACAGTGAAAGGTTTACCTTTAAAGGTTGAGGAAGACATTTTCCCCAATTGACACTCTCTACACAAGTTGTTTTCCAGTTTTCTCAGCACTGGCAACCCTCTAACTACCTTGATCTTACTGGCCTTCACAATGCTATCAAAGTTTACATGGCAGAGTCTCCTATGCCATATCCAGCTATCATCAAATTTAGCCATAAGACATGTACTTATATTTGCATTTAGCTGAAATAGGTTACTTTGGTCTACATGTCGGTAGCCACCAATTCACCATTCTTTCCTTTGATTCTGCATACTCCATTTTTTAATTCCAGAGTGAGACCACTATCATTCAACTGGGCAACACTCAAAAGGTTGTGTCTTAGACCATTAACCCAATACACATTGTCAGCACTACTCTTTCCATTCAGAGAGATGGATCCTCTGCCTTTGACCATACATGGTGCATCATTACCAAAGCAAACCACACCACCATCGTACTCTTCCAAGGATAGAAACTTGCTTCGGTCACCAGTCATATGTTGAGAACAACCACTATCAATAATCCACTCATTGAAATTATCAAAGTGGGAGACAAGAGCCTTCTTGTTTGGCACATCTTTCTTGACAGTAACAAACACAATATCTTCATTTTCTTCATCTTCTGACTCCTCATCTGTGACACCTTCACCAATTGCCACAAAATAGTTTCTTTGGTTTCCTCCTTTGAATTTCTTGAACCTTTCCAGTTTGTCCTTGTTGTCACCATTAGGATAGTTTACAGCAATATGCCCTATCTGGTTACAAGAAAAGCATTTCAAAGGGAGCTTACCCCTGTATTTACCGGTTCCTTTAGGAAGTTTCCTGGCAAGAAGAGCTTCAAATGACATCAGAATCTCCTCATCATCCATTTCTCTGCTCTATCTCGGTTCACCACTAGTGCTAGCTTTTTTTCCTTTTCTGGATGGTACAGTAGAAGCTTTAAAAGATTATTCAATCTATTGAACACTATCATCAAAACTATTTAGCTCATAGGTTGTCAACTTTGCAATGATGGAGTCTAGGGATACCTTGGTCTTGTCTATTGATCTCAAATCCTAAATAGCAGAAACCCTTATTGCATAGACTGGTAATAAAGATCTCAAGACTTTGCTTACTACGGTGGAATCTTCCATTTTACCACCTACACTCTTGATATCTCCAACAATAGTTTTGATTCTTATTCCATATTGTTGAATGGTCTCACCTTCAACCATCCTCATGTCTTCAAACTTCCCTCTAAGGCTTTCTTCCTTAGCTTGTTTTACATGCTCATCACCGCCATAGATACTTTCAAGAGTATCCCATACTTCTTTGGGATTTACTTTGTCTTGGACATCAATAAACTCAATGTCAAATAAACTGCTAAGTAGGGCTTCCATGACTTGCCCATTCTCCTGCATCTCTCTCCCTTGGTCATCGGTGAGAGTATCGGTAGGGGAAACATAAGCATTTTCAACATAGCTCCAGTGTTGAGCACCCATGCTTCTGATTTATATCTTCATTTTGTCTTTCCATATACTAAAATTATCTCTATTGAACTTTGGACCTTCCCTCTTCATCATTAGACTTGGATCTTTTCCTCAAGCGGTTAAGCTTATAACACAGAGGACCTGGAGGACGCTTTGTTACCAATTGATAACTCAATGATGAACGGATAGTACTAAACTAGTACTGAGAGGGGGGGGTGAATCAGTACAGACAAAAACAGAATCCTAAACCAGTTTTTCAGCAGACACTATGCTTTGACAGACAAACAGTAACACCGGTCTTAAACAGAGTACAACCGACAAAACCCAAGAATAACTGAGACAAGCACAAACCGATTAACACTTATCTTTTCATACAATCTAATACTTCATTTCCATTCCACCCTAGTGCATGAATGGGTAATCTATCATCATAGAAATATAAACAACTAGATTAACATGATTTACCTTTAGACACAAATCACTTAAACCATCACATGAATAACGCCACACATGACACACAAATTTTTCACGTGGAAACCCAACTGGGAAAAACCATGGTGGGGATGAATACCCACAAGCTATTTTTGAACTCTTTAGAAGTCCACTCTATTAGGAGCCTTGTCTAGTTAAAGACTGATACAATAGGTTCTATTAGGAACTGATCCTGTTAGGGATCACACGGTTAAGGGTTAAACCCTATTAAAGGTTACCTTGTTAGAGGATTTCAAGAACTCAATGGTTTTGAGTCACCCTGTTAAATGAATTATAGTAAGTCGGTTAAAACTACCCTGTTAAGGGATTTCCCAACTATTGAAGTGGTTAGAGATCAACAGGTATCACAATGATCTGGTAACAACACTCAATGCCAATGCAGATCCACTTTAGCTCCTCTTCACCTTCTGCACTTACACTCTGCAGGTATCACTTCTCTCTTCTAGTCTGGCAAGAATCACATATCTCTTCACTTGGATACTCACACACAACTTTTGCCAACAACTTTAGAAAGAAACATAACAACGACCTTATAGGAAAGATAGGTCGGTAGCATAAACCCTAAACCCTAAACCTATTAGGCTAAGCAATTTGAATGGTTCAATCTTGACCGTTGAACATATTGCATTAAATGCAACGGTCTTGAACTGATCTCAAGATGTTCACCATCGTTCATTTTCCACCACTTTCATGGTGGCTGATAACCCATCACGTGTTATCACCGTTTACAGGCTTCGCACATTCTTGAGGTAGATAGGGACAATCTCCTTCATGCAAGATCCTTTGCGCACACAAGGTTGTCATGGCAACATGATCTGTTCTTCATTACAATGCTAACTCATCACACAAAGTTACTGATTGAGTCACACAGGCTTGAGGCACTTCAATTGGAAACCCTAAATTTGAGACTACCAACTAGTAGTCATATAAAGCTTCTATGTACCGGTTCCCATAACCACATGTTGGTTCACCTTGAACAAACACACCACTTCACTTTGGCACATATACCAGTTCACAATTTTATACCGGTTCTCACATATATAGGTTCTTCGTAACATACCGGTTCTCTCTTCTTCAGCATATTGACATCAATGACAATGTACAATGTCATCATGTCCTCATACTGGTTCACATAATGCCAACATTTTGCATACCATATACTTATATCTGACAATTCAAACCCATCTGGTTGTTCAATATACACCTCTTCTTCAAGAATAACATTAAGAAATGTTGACTTTACATCCATTTGATAAACTTGGAAACCTTTAAAATCTGTGAATGCAAGTAGCATTCTAACATCTTCAATCCTAGCAACCGGTACAAAGGCCTCTCCATAGTCTTCACCTTCTTTTTGTGTATACCCTTTGCAAACTAGTCTTTCTTTATTTCTAACAACTTCTCCTTCTTCATTCAACTTGTTTCTAAATACCCACTTTGTGCCAATCACATTTGTATCACCCGGTCTAGGAACAAGTGACCAAGTGTTGTTTTTCTCAATCTAATCAATTTCTTCATTCATTGCCTTTGACCAGTCATCATCCTTAAGAGTTTCTCTCACTGTCTTTGTTTCAATTATGGAAATCAAACAAGAGCTTTCTTTGATTTTTCTTCTAGTATGTACTCCAACATTCTTGTCACCTATTATCTGGTCTTCAGAATGATTTAACCTTGCATACCTAGGGATAACCTATTCTGGTGCAATAACTTGTTCTTCATCTTCATCTTCTACCAATTAATCTTCCTCCACTGCACTATTTTGTTCAACATCTTTATGCACATTCAGTTCAATAAACACAAGTTTTTGTTCATCATCTATTGGATCAGATTTGCTAGTATCAACATATTTATCAGGGAACTCATCAAATTTACATTCACACTCTCTACAATCTTCTTTGTCCTTTTATTAAAACACTTGAAAGCCTTACTCTTAGTAGAGTAGCCAAGGAATGTTCCATCATCACTTTGATGGTCAAATTTACTAGTATATTCATCTCTTTTTATAAAAATATTTGTTGCCAAAAATTTTGAAATAACTGACATTAGGAGTTTTACCATACCATAGCTCATAGGGTGTCTTGTTATTACCTTTCTTCACCAGTTCCTGGTTCAATGTGTATACATCAGTGCTAACTGCTTCTCTCCAAAACATCTTCGGTACATCTCCCTATATCAGCACAGTCCTTGTTGCTTCAACAATAGTTTTGTTTCTCCTTTCTGTAATTACATTCTGTTGTGGAGTCCTTGGTGCAGACAATTGCCCCTTTATTTCATTTTTATCACAATATCTCATAAATTCATCTGATGTAAACTCTCTACCCTGGTCAAATCTCAGGAACTTAAGATTCTTACTGGTTTCCTTTTCTACTAAGGCCTTGAATACCTTGAACTTGTTGAAAGCTTCACAATAAAAACTTCTAGTCCTCATAGGACTACATAAGTTAGTGTACACCAAATCTAGAATATGCTTAGAAGAAAAAAATTTACTCTTAAAAGAAGATGTAGTCATCTTACCCAACTGTTTTTTACACAACACATTTCCTGGTTTAACAAGTTGTGGCATACCTCTCACTATACTAGATTTGCTGACCTTAACCACATTATCAAAGTTCACATGACAAAACCTTGTATGCCATAACTAGCTATCTTCAACCTTAGCAACCAAACAACTGTTCACATTAGCATTCAGATGGAATAAGTTACCTTTAGTTTGTTTACCAGTAGCAATTAATTATCCTTTGCATCTTGAGATCTTGCACACTCCAATCTTAAACTCAAGATGATAACCTTTGTCATTCAATTGACCAACACTCGACAATTTAGGTTTTAAACCTTCAACCCAATATACATCATCATCATTACTTGTACCATTCAAAGAGATAGAACCTTTACCTTTAACCATACAAGGTGAATTGTTTCCAAATCTTACTACACCACCATCAAATTCTTCAAGAGAAATAAACTTGTTCTTATCACGAGTCATGTGGTGTGAGAAACCCCTATCAATAATCCATTCATCACTGTTGTCAATGTGAGATACTAAATCCTTCTTATTAGACAAATCTTCCTTAATAGAAAAAAAAACAATCTTCTCATTGTCTTCATCCTCAGAGTCTTCATCAGTGACTCCTTCATCAACTGCAACATAGCACTATTTCTTTCCTTTTCTCTTATATTTTCTAAACTTTTCCTTTTGATCACTATTAGGATAGTTTGCAGATATATGTCCTATCTTGTTATAGGAAAAACACTTGAGAGGAAGCTTACCTTTGTACTTACCAATGCCTCTAGGCAGTCTTTTCACCAATAGAGCTTCAAATTCCATCAGATTACCTTCATCATCCACACCAGCTTTACTACTGCCATGATGACTTGACCTGCATTCATGACTATGAAAAACATCTTTTCATTTCTCACCCGTACACTAGATACAGGTGCTTTAAAAGCAGATTTTGTCTTAGGTACACTATTATCAAAACAATTTAACTCAAAAGTATTCAGCTTACCAATCAAAGAATCAACAATAACCTTATCCTTAGTAACTAACCTCAACTCTTGAATAGAAGACACTCTAATGGAATAGGCATTCAATAGGGTTCTAAGCATCTTACTCACTACAATGTCTTCTTCTATAGTACCACCAACACTCTTGATTCCACCAACAACTTCTTTAATCGTCTATCCATACTAATTGATATTTTCACCTTCCATCATTCTCATATCATCAAACTTTCCTCTAAGACTCTCTTCTTTAGCCTTTTGAACATGATTATCACCACCATAGATTAATTCTAACTTCTCTGAAATTTCAAAAGCAGTTTCTAAACCATGGATATCAATATATTCAGTGTCAGAAAGTGTACTTACTATGGCTTCTAGTGCTTGAATGTTTTCTTGTTGCTCCTTTAGTTGATCTACAGTCAAAGGGCCGGTAGGAGGTACATACTTAGTAATAACATGCTGCCAGAACTGAGCACCCATACCTTTGATATAAATCTTCATTCTATCACTCCATATTTTGTAGTTGTCCTTAGTGAATTTGGGACCTTCCTTCTTCATCGTCTTCCTTAGATCTTTTCCTCAAGTGGTTAAGCTTCTATAGAAAGAGGACCTAATGCTCTAATACCAATTGTTATTGTGAGGATCTAGTTATCACTAAGAGGGGGGGGATGAATTAGTAATAACAATAAACTACAAAATTTTACCAATTTGCAAAATACTCCACAAAACAGTTCATAAGCAGTATCAGTATTCAGTCAATCAATCACTTAAAGTAGATTTGTCAAACTACTCATTCATATGTTTATCAACATGTAAGTAATGATATGATATAAAATCCACGCATAAACAAATCAACCACCATATGATCACTGAGATTTTTCACGTGGAAACCCAAATGGGAAAAACCACGGTGGGAATCAGTACCCACAAGATTTGTACTCTTTTGGAATGCACCCTGTTAAGAGCCTAGCCTGGTTAGGAGCTTTACAACAATGCCTGGCTAAGAGAAGACCTTGTTAGGAGTCACTCGATGAAGATATTTTAACCTCATCCCTATTAGGAGCTTTACCCTATTAGGAGTAACCTTGCTAAAGGATTTAAACACAAATTAATGAGCCACCCAGTGAAGGGATTTACAAGATCAGACTCGTTAGGACCTACTTGATTAGGGGATTTTAATACTACTACAACTATTAGGAAACTGTAGATAAAATGATTTGATCAATGTACTCTCTTCTTGCTAGTATAGGTCCACTTCAGTTCAAATCTACTTCACTCATGCTAACATCTCAATCTAGTTTGGCACATTCTTCTTCTCTGATCACTAACACACTAAAACCTTCTCAAACTAGACCTAAATAGACTTTACAATTAGGTTGGTTATATAACCCTAACTTTCAATGAATTTACATCATAGATCATTAAAAATCATTACAATTCACATAAAGATCATTATAATAAATTTTAAGACAATTATAGTCGTTGAATTATCATAACACATCACCAAACATCGATCCAATAAGTTGTCAAACCCTTAATACATTCTACTAAGCACTTCGTTGTTTCCTGATAAATTTGCTCCTTAATCATGCTCAAACAACATCTTATCCATTCACACAGATTCTGCCATGTCACCACTAAGTTAAGAATATGAAAAGAATCACCACCAAACCATAAAACATCACCGGTCAAAAATCTTGTTACTGGTTCTCAAACCCTATACTGAATATACAATAGTCAATTACAAACATGACTTTCGGTTTTCCAAACATGATACGGTTTTAGTCATAGACTCGTTACAATGTCATAAGCATACATTCCAAACTATAACACCTAACTCAGCACGGATCTCTACCACAACCATCTCCTTCTTTGTTCCTAGTTACCGACTAATTGCTTGACTACTACTAAGCAATCTTGTTATCCAACTCAATTCATTACAATCCATTACTGGTTAGACTTAACTGGTAGACTTAGATAACTTAGATGACATACCAAAACATAAATAAACATGGTTTCCATCAATGAAAACACCAATAAGTGATCATATAGTCATCATATCATAATTATATCATCACCAACAATCCATCAATATATCATCATAACAACATCATCCTTTATCGGTACATCATCATCTTCATTATTTATGCCAACATGCCAACAATACATACCACAGAAAAGATGAAATCATCCTGAGAAAAAAGAGCTTAGCACCTTGTGAATCACTCCACACAATAATGAAGAGAAAGAAATGAATTAAATAAAAAATAAAGGGGGACGGAACTCAAAAAGAATTGAACTCTCATAAACATTAATTGCAAATACGTGTTTCATAATGGTGTAATTCGAACTTGTAAGTGCAATTCGCACCACAAACAAAAAAGAGGTGTAAGTTAGACATACAATTCTAAATCACACCTAACCTAGACAGTTAGGTGTAATGTCTAGTTTAAACCCCAACTTTACACCTTCAAGCTAACTTAGTGTAAAATGGACATAATCCGATTTTGCACAATATCAAAAAATATTTTAAAGTTAAAATTTTAAATTTTAACTAACAAAAACAATATTTGAAAATGAATACTGAGTATTCAAATACCAACTAGGCAAGGAAAAAATACCTCCAAAACCAACTCTTAGAAAAACAAGGGTGAATTTATCAAAAATTTGTAGGGTAGTTACCTTGTTTTCACTTGGACTAAAAATGAGGACAACAACCCCAACATGAAAAAGAGAACAATCTCTCTAGCACATATACCATCATGAAATTCAAGTGCTCCATGTGCTCCATCAAGATACCTACAATAAGAAACAAAGTGACCACCATCTCATACATGAATGATCTCACCCTCCACCATGTCATTGTCACTAGACATGAAAAGGACATCCGAAGAGAAAGCCACACAATTAGTCAAAACAAATGATAGGTTCCATCTCAACTAATATCCAAACACAAACACTCAATCCAAAGGTAATCAATACATTTGTAGCTATCAAGAACCAATAAAAATAGCTTAAATAGCACCCATAGCTAGTGTTAATACATCCAACTATCTTTACCTCAAATCTATACAAACATATCAAGTGAATCTCAAGTCATCAACATATTTAACTTGTAACATGAAACCATAAGCTCCAAGTGCAATACATGTCACATACACATCTAGAAAATCCCACTACATAGGTAATGTCAACTCTAACATAAAACTACTAACAACATATCATAGAAAGTGTAATCATAACCATGTAGTATCAAGGAATATGTACAACAATATAAATAACCTATAAACCAATAACATGCAAGTACAACTCTCACCACACGTCTCCATAACACTCCCATGCTCTCCACAACCAACAAAAGAAAGAGATAAAGGAACCTCCATGTCATATCCCACATCACAACACATGAACACAATCTAATGAACACATAGCTCCAAACAACCTCAAATCCAATATAATGTGAAACCGAACATCCAAGAAGATAACCAAGACAAAAGAGAGAAACACTATAAATCAAAACTTGTAGCATGTCCTTCTACATACACTTCTAAATGCTAACTATGTCAAGTATGATCTCCTCCATAAAACCCCAAATGAAAAGCCATAACAACACATACACCTATTTAGACCCTTGGATCAAACAAACATATATAACATGTAATCAACATGGATGTAAGCCTCTCATGACCAAGAAGATCAAACCAATACCATTCCCTATCACAAGGGAATAAGCCCAATAAACCATCTCCCAAACTCAATATCAATGAATGCCATCATAATACCAACTCAAATCTAGTAGGAGATAACCAATGTCAAACATATCTCAAACAGAACTAACCACATATCCATAGTTGAAGATCAATAGCTATGAAAGATAAGCATAAACATAATGCACCTAAATGGAACAATGGGCAATACCCCTCAAGTAGTAAACTTCCAAGTAGACCAAGAGTGGGGAATGAGAATCCTCTTCAAGATATCTAAGTTAACAAGACTCATAGTAAGAGTAATCTCCACTCAAGTCCATACTAGGTGAATTCTCCTCAGACTTCCTACTAAAACTATCAACCATCTCAACACATTTCTTTAATCACAAGAGAATATCAGCATCACCTATGTTTCTATGTATACATGAGTACTTGTAACCAATCAATCCATACCAAACTTGTAATACAACATAGCATCACCATGAAGTAATCAAGCAAATGATCATGTACCCAATACAAAGAGAACTACCAAGATCAATGTCAAAGCTCCAATAGCAGAATTGGGAACATAAACTATTGGAGATTGTTGGAATCATGTTGCTAATATGTTCTTGAGAGATATTTGAGAAATGTGTTGTCATTAATGTCAACATATTTCTCTATCTATGACAGTGATGCAGTATAGTTCAGTGAGTTAGTTTGTCCGGTATGAAAAGTATGATGAATATCAGAGTTTGAAGATTAAAGGGTTTGTAGAGGATTATCTCTAGTTGATTCAACTCAATTTTCTAAGGTTTGCATGAAGATTTGATTGAGTTAGGAGTATATCTATTGTGGCTAGTTTTTTAGTTGTTTAGTGGTGGCAGAGTGTCACTATTTTGATCTACATTGCTCTACATTGTAACATCTTGATCTATGGATTTGGAGGAGTGTTTGGGACATTGGTGTGTGTCCTTCATTCAAGTGGTTCATGATTTGGAGATCTACAAGTGATTTTTCAGGTTGATAGTCATTGCAGTTAGTGTTCTTGAGGTCCGATATGAAGATGATGGTGATTATAGTAATTGGTGTTGGTGTGGATGTTGCTATGGTAATTCATGATGTTTGTGGATGTTTCTGGATCATGTTCCTTGTGTGTTGGTGGTCCATATTGATTGTTGAGCTCGTAATTAATGATTTTCTTCGATTTGGTGGTGTTATTCATGTTCTTGACCAAATGGATGCTTGTAGGATGTTGCAGATGTTTGTGGCATTCTTCTTGGAGGTATTTCATGTTCTAGGTGATTAATTTGGGTCAATTCTATGTTATGACCGACATTTCTTGATCCACATATGATATTGTATTGAGTATGGTTATATTTTGTAATTAGGTCATGAGTGTTGAGCTGACCTTGGTGATTTCTACAAGGTTGATGTCATGTATAAAAAATTGTAATATATTTGTATTCAGCATGTATGTGGATGAGAGTGAGTGTGTATGTGCAATAAATGTATACATATTTATAAGAAAAAGAAGAGTGAGAAGGAGAAAAAAAATTATGCTTCAATGGAACTTAACCAGGCATTAAGGAGATGCTAATTCATAGCTCATGTCTTCTGGATGTGATCCAAGATTGCTTGTATAAGTAGTGAGCCTTCCCTAGGCAGTGAGCCTCTTTTGTTTTGAGCAGTGAGATCTAGGTAGTGTGCCTAAATTCATGTGACTTCCCCATTGTAATACTTCTAACATAGTATATCTATTTTTCAAGTTCATCCCCACTGTGGTTTTTCCCTTAACCAGTTTTTCGCGTCAAAAATCTTGGTGTTATGTGTGTTAATGTTATGTTGTTTATTTATGCTTTCATATTTAATTATCATACTTGAGAATACGTTTTTATGAGATTTTATGACAACATGATCTAACTATCTCATCCAAGAAGATAAAATTCTCCATATGAACATATTAAATAACCATATCATACCAAAACTCTAAATGTGCATCAAGAGTATACCATGACATAATAACAACCATCCTATGAATCAAGGATAACATGTCAAATGAAAGCATAAACCACACCTCAACCAAGAAATCCATGAGTCCTCCAAGATGTCAACATCCTCAAATATCATGAAGATCACTATCTCCTACAAGTGTACCCACAAATGTGAAAGACCCTTCTACAACAATAGGATCTAAGGCATCCTCAAAACATCTACACACTGAGAAGATCACCCACAATCCAATGGTAAATACACATCACCGCCATAAGCTCCCACTGAACCATGATACCAAGCTATTCATAGTGTCATGATAACCATCTCCTAAATGAATGTCATTGAGGTCTACACACACACAATTGAAATTTCAATAACATCAAGTGTAACCATGAACTCCAAGCCAAGAAGATATGAGACACAACTTATGTGATAATGAGTTTGCATGTTTCATTGACACCATAATCATCACCAACAGTGTACCTGCATCTAACTATCACTCGCATGAGATTCCTAGTCTCAAACCATGTCCTCAAATCTAGAAAAACCTATGTACCTATCACCATCAAAGTCCAACTTTAAAAACATGTGTAAACCTATACCAAGAATCACCAAATCTAATAATCAGTTATAGAATCATACATATCCTATAAAAACATGTACTCCCTCAAGGTTTTACCTCTTGACTCTGTTGGTATTATGGATGACTTTGTCATGTGTTGCATTGGTTTTGTCATTGATGTCAACACTTATC
The DNA here is from genome assembly GCF_030272615.1 of Cryptomeria japonica. Classification (NCBI taxonomy): domain Eukaryota; kingdom Viridiplantae; phylum Streptophyta; class Pinopsida; order Cupressales; family Cupressaceae; genus Cryptomeria; species Cryptomeria japonica. The sequence continues at coordinate 296,259,935 of NC_081408.1, forward strand.
TTTCTGGAGGTCTACATTGTTGATTTGGCACTCTAGTTATATTGGTTTGTTGTTGAACCGGCACATTGTGGTCCCGACATGGATATTGGCTTATGCACAGTCACTAGTATATGTTTCATCGATAGCTCAGGAAGTTGATGATGACTTGTTATCATCTAGATATCATTTGGTTATGTCAAAGACATGGATTGGATGTTTGCATTTGGTGTTTTGCTTATTGGACTAATTGGATTCACATATTTGCCTTTACTGGCAGATAGGTCTAGGTTATGGGCCGGTACAAGATATCATGTTCTAGATCAGCACAACATGTTTTGGAAATGGTTTATTGATTGGATAATGTGTAAATGTATTGAGGCTAACATATTGTATTGCATCAAGACTTATTTTGTAAATCTAATATCTTTAGGGATCTGACCTAATCATGAGGTCTTAGGTTTTGTATAAATAATTATAGGATCTTATTTGAATATCATTATGAGTGTGTGCAAATATTGAAGATCATTGGGAAGAAACAAAATAAGCAAATTCTTATACAAATCACACTGATATCATCTGAAGGTTGAAGGAAAGGTTATGAAGGTGTTTGGCAGTCATGGTCAGAGCTTAAATCGGTACTGAATCCAACATTGTATATGCTATACTAAAGTAGTACATTGTTATTGGCTTTAACCATCCAATTGTAGTCAGTGTGACTCCTATTTTGTGATTGAGCAGTGAGCTCTAGGCAGTTGGCCTTTTTGCACATTCAGACCCCATTATTATATTCACTTACGATTTGCAGTAGTATCATTTGATTGTGGGTAAGGTTTCCCATGGTGGTTTTCCCCTTACAGGGTTTCCACGTCAAAATCTCTATGTCATGTGTTGTGGATGTGTTTTTCTTTCTATTTCATGCATTAAGTTGTACCAGTAATACTATAACTATTAATCTGTTTTACCGGCACCGAGTTTTAAGTTGGAATAATTGGCTTTGGGTTATAATTTATTGACAACTGATTCACCCCCCCTCTTAGTTGTCCTCCCCAGTTCCTAACAATTGGTATCAGAGCATAGTCCTCTTTTTGCAGAAGCCTAATAGCTTTAGGAGATCCTATGGCAGCAAATATCTTTAGGAAGGACAGTCCCAAACTTGATGGAACTAACTATGGTATATGGAAGATCAGAATGGAAACACATCTGAATTGCATTGGACGAGATATATGGGATGTTACAAAGAATGGCTATGTTGCTCCTAATCAGAATAACCCTAATTCACCGACTTTGTCTAAGGACTTGGAGAATGATTTCAAAGCAAGAGAAGCACTTCTAAGCACATTATCAGATCAGCAAATCATGGGATTATCAGACAGATCTACTGTAAAAGCTATTTGGGATAAATTGGAAACATTGAATGAAAGAGTACCACTAGCAGTGCATTCTTTCTTGGCAAAAGATTAATTTCATGGATCACCAAGAAGCGGACTTGTACATCATTATCTACAACAGAAGCAGAATATGTTGCAACAACAACTAATTGCACTCAAGTATTATGGATCAAGCAAATGCTGAAGGATATCAAGGTAATATGCAAAGAACCAGTAATTATTTACTGTGATGACTCAGCAGCAATAGATATATCAAAGAATCTAGTATTTCACTCTAAAACAAAGCATGTTTATATTAAGTATAATTTTTTGAAAGAAAATGTTGAAGCAAATGAAGTGAGATTGGTTTATGTGAATACTAAAGAGAAAATTGCAGATATTTTTACAAAGTCTTTGCCTAAGAAAACTTTTGAATATCTCATAGAGAATCTTGGGATAATCACCCCACCGATAGAGACTTGAATGATGCGGATTAGCATCAAACCAACGGGGACTAACAAAAAAATATTTTTCCTATTTTGATGAAGGAGAGCTATTGCTCAGGGGGAGTAGTTAGTTGTATGTTATGTTCTAATTTTTAATTCTTAACTTCTTTGGCATTTGATATCAAAGGGGGAGAGATGTTTATGGAAAAAAAATGTACTTTGAATATTGGGGAGAGATGTATTTTGGTTTTGGTTATATTGTTTTTGTTTTTGATACAAAATTTTGTATTGATCTATTTTAGGAGATTGTTGGTATTTGGCATTCTGTTTTTGGCACTTAGATGTTTTTCCATCTAGTGTTGCCATCAATGCCAAAGGGGGAGATTGTTGGTATTATGGATGAATTCATCATGTGTTGCATTGGTTTTGTCATTGATGTCAACACTTATCTTTCTATAGGTCTACACACTTATCTATATGTAGGTCTACATTGTTGATTTGGCACTCCGGTTATATTGGTTTGTTGATGAACCGGCACATTGTGGTCCCGACATGGATATTGGCATATGCATAGTCACCAGTATATGTTTCACCGATAACTTAGGAAGTTGATGATAACTTGTCATCATCTAGAGATCATTTGGTTATGCCAAAGACATGGATTGGATGTTTGCAATTGGTGTTTTTCTTATTGGACTAATCGGGTTCACATATTTGTCTTTATCAGCAGATAGGTCTAGGTTATGGACTGGTACAAGATATCATGTTCCAGATCAGCACGACACATTTTTAAAATGGTTTATTGATTGGATAATGTGTAAATGTATTGAGGCCGACATATTGTATTGCATCAAGACTTATTTTGTAAATCTAATATCTTTAGGGAGCCGACCTAATCATGAGGTCTTAGGTTTTGTATAAATAATTGTAAGATCTTAATGAAGATCATTATGAGTGTGTGTGAATATTGAAGATCATTGTGAAGAGTGAAAATAAGCAGATCCTTGTGTGAATCACATAGATATCATCTGAAGGTTGAAGGAAAGGTTATGAAGGTGTTTGGCACCCATGGTCAGAGCTTAAACCGGTACTGAATTCAGCATTGTAGATGCTATACTGAAGTAGTACATTGTTATTAGATTTAACCATCCAATTATAGTCAGTGTGACTCCTATTTTTTTATTGACCCCATTATTGCATTCATTTACTATCTACAGTAGTATCATCTGATTGTGGGTAAGGTTTCCCACCATGGTTTTTCCCCTTACAGGGTTTCCATGTTAAAATCTTTGTTTCATGTGTTGTGGATGTGTTTTTCTTTCTGTTTCATGCATTAAGTTGTACCAGTAATACTATAATTGTTAATTTGTTTTACCAACACTAATTTTTAAGTTGGAATAATTGGATTTGGCTTATAATTTATTGACAACTGATTCACCCCCCTCTCAGTTGTCCTTTCTGGTTCCTAACAGACTCATCCAGACACTCACATAATCACACTCTAAATCTTAGGCACCTACAAGTGATCAACCAAGTATGGAACTCTTAATACTCACCAAACTGGTTAAATATTAGCACCAATATCTAGTAGACTAAACACGCTCTCCAACACTTATTTGAAATCAAATAATTGACTCCATATGCAAAAGTTATGACCAAAATTGTGTAACAAAGAACATCTAACTTTCAGGCCTTGAAAAACATATCAAAATGCCAAAATTAGGAAACCAAACCTATATCACAATGTACATCTTGAAAATAGATTTCCAATGAGTACAGGAAGTCAAAAAATTGACTCTTTGGGTGAAAGTTATGACCATTTCAATAAAACAACTATTGGCATTATGGGAACCGGTATAAGGACATAATGAAATTATATGTTGTCATTGATGTCAATATGTGATATAAAGTGAACTAGCATATGTGATATGTGGGAAGAGAGAAACGGCATATGTGTGAACTAGTATATATGCCAAAGTGAAGCGGTATATTTGTTCAAGATGAACTGGCATGCAGTTATGGGAACCGGCACATGGAAGCATTGTATGACTACCAGTTGGTAGGTAGTTTCCACTTTAGGATTTCCGGTTGGAGTACCTCAAGCCTGTGTGACTCAATCGGTGATCTTTGTGTGATGAGTTAGTAGTATAATGGTGAATAGATCATGTTGCCACGTAAGCCCTGTGCGCGTGAAGAATCTTGCATGAAGAAGACTATTCCTATCTACCTCAGGAATGTGCAAAGTTTTGTCAAATGGTGATAACGCGTGATGGGTTATCAGCCACCATGAAATCGGTGGATAGTGGATGATGGAGAATGTATTGAGATCGATTCAAGATTGTTGCATTTAATGCAATATGATTCAATGATCAGGATTGAACCGCTTGAATTGCTTAACCTAACAGGTTTAGGGTTTAGGGTTTTTGCTACCAACTTATCTGTTTCCTATAAGGTCAATATTGTGTTTCTTTCTAAGGTTGTTGGAAAAAGTTGTGTGTGTGTATCCAAGGAAAGTGATACGTGATTCTTGCTAGACCAAAGGAGAGAAGAGATACCTGCAAAGTGTATGTGTAGAAGGTGAAGAGGAGCCAAAATGGATCTGCATTAGCATTGAGTGTTGTTACCAGATCATTGTAATTCCTGGTGATCTTTAACTACTTCAATAGTTGTGAAATCCCCTAACAAGGTAGCCTTAACTGGCTTGATACAAATCCCCTAATAGCGTAGCTTTAACCGGCTTGATACAAATCCCCTAACAAGGTAGCTTTAACCGGCTTGATTCAAATCCCCTAACAGGGTAACTCGAAGTTAATGAGTTCTGGGAAGCTATAGAGCTCTGGAGATCCTTTAGCTATTGAGTTCTTGAAATCCTCTAACAAGGTAACCCTAACTGGGTTTAACTCTTAACCAGGTATTGCAACCATCCCTTAACCGGGTGATCCCTAACAGGATCGGTTCCTAGCAGAACCTATTGTAAAGTCTTTAACCGGACAAGGCTCCTAACAGAGCGGACTTCTAAGGAGTTCAAAAGCATCTTGTGGGTATTCATCCCCACCGTGGTTTTTCCTAGTTGGGTTTCCACATGAAAAATATGTGTGTCATGTGTGATTCTTTTATCTTGTGATGCTTTGTTATTACCTGTTGAGCATATGATGGTTCTATGTTTTATGCCTATCTATACAACATATTGGACTAACTGTTATGAAGATCCGAAGATAGTTTACCTATTCATGCATGAAGGGTGTAATGGTACTATAGTATTGAGCCAAGAGGAAAGCTTAGTGAGTGATAGGTTTATGATTGTTTGAGTTGTTCTGGGTCTTACCGATTGCACTCTGTTTCAACTAGTATCCCTGTTTGCTAGTCATTTGGAGTATTTGCTATCAAACTGGTTTTGGATTGTATTTGTGTTTGTACTGATTCACCACCCCCCCCCTCTCAGTACCAGTTTGGTACTATTCGTTCATCATTGAGTTATCAATTGGTATCAGAGCACTCCAGGTCCTCTGTGTTGTAAGCTTAACCGCTTGAGGTAAAGATCCTAGTCAAATGATGAAGAGGGAAGGTCCAAAGTTTAATAGGGAAAATTCTAGTATATGAAAAGATAGGATGAAGATATTCATCAGAAGCATGGGTGCTCAACACTGGAGTTATGTTGAGAATGTCTATGTTGTCCCTACCGATACTCTCACCGATGACCAAAAGAGAGAGATACAAGAAAATGGGCAAGTCATGGAAGCCCTTATTAGTAGTCTATCTGACATTGAGTTTATTGATGTTCAAGACAAGGTAAATCCCAAAGAGGTATGGGATGCTCTTGAAAATATCTATGGTGGTGATGAACATGTAAAACAGGCTAAGGAAGAAATCTTGAGAGGGAAGTTTGAAGATATGCGAATGGTTGAAGGTGAGACCATTCAACAGTATGGAATAAGAATCAAAATGGTTGTTGGAGAAATCAAGAGTGTAGGTGGTAAAATAGAAGATTCCACTGTGGTAAGCAAAGTCTTGAGATCCCTGTTGCCGGCCTATGCAATTAGGGTTGATGCTATTCAGGAGATGAGATCAATAGAAAAGTCTAAGGTGTCCTTGGACTCCATCATAGCCAAGTTGACAACCTATGAGTTGAATAGTTTTGATGGCAGTGTTCAAAAGACTGAATCAACATTTAAAGCCTCTACTATACCATCCAGAAAAGGAAAAGAGGCTAGCACTAGTGGTGAACCTAGTCAAAGCAGAGAAATAAATGATGAGGAGATTCTGATGGCATTTGAAGCTCTCCTTGCCAGGAAGCTTCCTAAAGGAACCGGTAAATACAAAGGTAAGCTACCTTTGAAATGCTTTTCTTGTAACTGGATAGGAGATATTGCTATAAACTATCCTAATGGTGATAACAAGGACAAACCAGAAAGGTTCAGGAAATTCAAAGGAGGAAACAAGAAAAACTATTTTGTGGTAGTTGATGAAGGTGTCACAGATGAAGAATCAAAGGATGAAGAAAATAAAGACATTGTGTTTGTCGTTGTGAAAGAAGATGTGTCAGACAAGAAGGCTCTTGTCTCCCGGTTTGATAATTCCAATGAGTGGATCATTGACAATAGTTGTTCTCACCATATGACAAGTGACCAGAGCAAGTTTCTATCCTTGGAGGAGTATGATGGTGGTGTGGTTTGCTTTGGGAATGATGCACCATGCATGGTCAAAGGCAGAGGGTCCATCTCTCTAAATGGAAAGAGCAGTGCTGACAATGTGTACTCAGTTGATGGTCTCAGACACAACCTTGAGAGTGTTGCCCAGCTAAATGACAGTGGCCTCACTCTAGAATTCAAGAATAGAGTTTGCAGAATCAAAGGAAAAGATGGTGAATTGGTGGTCACCGGCATGCAGACCAAAGGTAATCTATTTCATCTGAATGCAAATATAAGTACATGTCTTATGGCTAAGCTTGATGATAGCTAGATATGGCATAGGAGACTCTACCATGTAAACTTTGATAACATTGTGAAGGCTAGTAAGATCAAGGCAGTTAGAGGGTTGTCGCTGCTAAGCAAACTAGATAATACCTTGTGTAGAGAGTGTCAATTGGGGAAAATGTCTTCCTCAACCTTTAAAGGTAAATCTTTCACTGCTGACAACTTGCTTGATCTTGTGCATGTTGATTTGTGTGGTCCTATGAAAACTAGAAGTGTGTAGGGTGATAGGTACTTCATGATTCTCACTGATGACTGCTCAAGAATGATGTGGGTCACATTCTTAAAAGGCAAGTCTGAAGCCTTTATGAAGTTCAAAGCTTTCAGAGCATTAGTGGAGAAGGAAAGTGGTAAAAGGATCAAGTGTCTTAGAACTGATCAAGGAGGGGAATTCACTTCCAGTGAATTCAACAAGTATTGTGAAGAATTTGGCATCAAAAGGCAACCTTTTGGGAACCGGTTGTCAGTCAACCAAGTATACAAATGGTAAATGAACTAGTTGCAACCTTTTGGGAACCGGTTGTCAGTCAACCAAGTACCAGTAACTGTGTTCCTAAACTGGTGAATGCTGACACTGATGAAGATAAGGATGAAGAGGAAAAGCAAGAAGAACCTGTCAAGACCATTCCTCGGTATGTCAAGCTGAATCATGATCCTAAGCAGATCATAGGAGATAAAGATGCAGGAATCCTTACAAGAAGAAAGATCAAAGAAAACTCATGTATGATCTCTGAACTTGAGCCTAAATCATTCAAAGAGGCTCATAAAGATGAAGACTGGATCAAGGCAATGGAAGAGGAACTTGACCAGATAGAGAAAAATGGTACATGGTCCTTGGTACCTAGACCAGAGCATAAAAATGTCATTGGCACCAAATGGGTGTTCAGAAACAAGTTGAATGAGGATGGCACAATGATTAGGAATAAAGCCAGATTGGTGTGCAAAGGATATGCTCAAGAAGGAGAAGATTATCGAGAAACCTTTGCTCTTGTAGCCAGATTGGAAGGAGTTTGTATGCTTCTTGCATATGCAGCTTTTAAAGGATTCAAGGTATATCAAATGGATGTAAAATCTGCATTCCTAAATGGTATACTTGAAGAGGAAGTGTATATTGAGCAACCAGATGGGTTTTCCCTATCTGAAGACAGTGACATGGTATGCAGGCTACATAAAGCCTTATATGGTCTAAAGCAAGCACCTAGGGCATGGTATGAGCACCTACATTCCCATCTTGTGAAGATTGGATTTGAAAGAACAAGTGAAGATAGCAATATCTACTTGAAGTTTGAAGGAGATCAAATCCTGATCTGTGAGGTTTTTGTTGATGACATTATCTTTGGTGGAGATGACAAGATGAAGAAAGAATTTGAGATGTCAATCATAGGGGAGATTAAGTTCTTCATTGGACTGCAGATCCAGCAGATGAAAGATGGAATCTTTATCACTTAGTCCAAATATGTCAAAGAGGTGTTGAAGACCTTTGGCATGGAAGATAGCAAACCGGTTGGTACACCGATGGTGACTGGTTGCAAATTGACAAAAGAGGATGATTCTGCACTGGTTGATGAGAAGGAATACTGATCAATGATTGGTAAGTTGCATTATGTAGTGCATAGTAGACCGGATATTGCACATGCAGTTGGCATTACTGCAAGGTTCTAGAAAAGTCCAAGAGAATCCCACTTGATTGTAGTCAAGCAGATTCTTAGGTATCTGAAGGGAACAGTTGACTATGGATTGTGGTACCCATACAACAATGATTTCAATCTAAAAGTGCTCACAGATGCTGATTGGGCAGGTAATGTGGATGACCGGAAAAGCACAATTGTTGGCGCATTCTTTCTCAGTTGTAGACTAGTCTCATGGATAAGTAAAAAGCAGAGTTGTATCTCTCAGTCTATAGTGGAAGCGGAGTATGTTGCAGCTTACATGAATTGCACTTAGACAATTTGGATGAAGCATGTACTGGAAGGCTTCAAAATCCCTATATCTGAACCAGTAAGTATATTCTGTGATAACACAAGTGTTATCAATATCTCAAAGAATCTGGTTTTACATTCTAGAACCAAGCATTTTGAGCTTAAGTATCATTTCTTGAGGGAAAAGGTTCAGAATAAAGAGATTGCATTGGAACATGTTTCCAATAAGGAGCAATTAGTAGACATATTCACCAAACCTCTCCCAAAGACTACGTTTGAGCATTTAAGAGGTGAATTGGGGGTACTGCCCCTTCAAGTGGTGAACTAAAAGGTATATTCTCCACATCAGTCATGTACTGCATAGTCAAATCTTTCTTCAGGATTGATGTGTTGAAGGATGCTACTCCTCAGGGGGAGCAACATAATCGAACAGGGATGCTTGTGCCTCCACTTTGGCATTGTTGTCAAGGGGGAGAAGGAGTGAAGTAGAAAAGATATCTACAAAAAATGGGGGAGAAGATGTGAAGCGGAGAGATATCTTTGTATATTGTCATCAATGCGAAAGGGGGAGATTGTTGGCATTATGGGAACTGGTATAAGGACATAATGATATTGTATGTTATCATTGATGTCAATATGTGATATAAAGTGAACTGACATATGTGATATGTGGGAAGAGAGAACCAGCATATGTGTGAATTGGTATTTATGCCATAATGAAGCGGTATATTTGTTCAAGATGAACCGGCATGCAGTTATGGGAACTGGCACATGGAAGCATTGTATGACTAGCGGTTGGTAGGTAGTTTCCACTTCAGGATTTCTGGTTGGAGTACCTCAAGCCTGTGTGACTCAATCGGTGATCTTTGTGTGATGAGTTAGTAGTATAACGGTGAACAGATCGTGTTGCCACGTAAGCCTTGTGCGCATGAAGGATCTTGCATGAAGAAGACTATTCCTATCTACCTTGGGAATGTGCGAAGTTTTGTCAAACGGTGATAACGCGTGATGGGTTATCAACCGCGATGAAATCGGTGGATAGTGGATGATGGAGAATGTCTTGAGATTGATTCAAGATTGTTGCATTTAATGCAGTATGATTCAATGGTCAGGATTGAACCACTTGAATTGCTTAACCTAACAGGTTTAGGGTTTAGAGTTTTTGCTACCGACCTATCTGTTTCCTATAAGGTCAATGTTGTGTTTCTTTCTAAGGTTGTTGGCAAAAGTTGTGTGTGTGTATCCAAGGAAAGTGATACGTGATTCTTGCCAGACCAAAGGAGAGAAGAGATACCTGCAAAGTGTATGTGTAGAAGGTGAAGAGGAGCCAAAACGGATTTGCATTAGCATTGAGTGTTGTTACCAGATCATTGTAATTCCTATTGATCTTTAACTACTTCAACAGTTGTGAAATCCCCTAATAGGGTAGCCTTAACTAGCTTGATACAAATCCCCTAACAAGGTAGCTTTAACCGGCTTGATACAAATCCCCTAACAGGGTAGCTTTAACTGGCTTGATTCAAATCCCCTAACAGGGTAACTCAAAGTTAATGAGTTATGGGAAGCTATAGAGCTCTGGAGATCCTTTAGCTATTGAGTTCTTGAAATCCTCTAACAAGGTAACCCTAACCAGGTATTGTAGCCATTCCTTAACTAGGTGATCCCTAATAGGATCAGTTCCTAGCAAAACCTATTGTAAAGTCTTTAACCGGACAAGGCTCCTAACAGAGCAAACTTCTAAGGAGTTCAAAAGAAGCTTGTGGGTATTCATCCCCACCGTGGTTTTTCCCAGTTGGGTTTCCACGTGAAAAATATGTGTGTCATGTGTGATGCTTTTATCTTGTGATGCTTTGTTATTACCTGTTGAGTATATGATGGTTCCATGTTTTATGTCTGTCTATAAAACATATTGAACTAACTATTATGAAGATCTGATGATAGTTTACTTGTTCATGCATGAAGGGTGTAATGGTACTATAGTATTGAGCTAAGAGGAAAGCTTAGTGAGTGACCGGTTTATGATTGTTTGAGTTGTTCTGGGTCTTACCGGTTGCACTCTGTTTCAACCAATATCCCTATTTGCCAATCATTTGGAGTATTTGCTATCAAACTAGTTTTGGACTGTATTTGTGTTTGTACTAATTCACCCCCCCCCCTCTCAGTACCAGTTTGGTACTATTCGTTCATCATTGAGTTATCAACAACCAGTTTGCCTCTATAGAACATAACCAAGGTGGGCCCCATTCCAAATTTTCATTTTTAATTTTCAAAAATTTGAAATTACCTTTTCAACATAAAGTTGAACACCTCAAATTTAATTTAATTTTTTTAATACCAAAAGTTGGGTGGGTATTTTTGTATTAAATAAAAGTCTCATAAATCCTAGGAAAGAGATTGAAGAGTTGAAAGCATGGATGGATTTCCTAAAAACATGGGCACTTGAGCCAATTCTTGATCAATATAATGACATTGGTTTTGAAGTTGGAGATGGTTCTAAGATAAAATATCACATAATTGTCTTGATCAAAATGTTACCTATTTTCAAAGAAATGCTAGAGAATGAAATGGAGGAGAGTAGGAGTGGCTCCATCAAGATTATTGATTTCAGCTATGAAGTATTTTGTGCTTTTGTGCACCTGTATACAACTAAGACTCTTCCAAAAGAACATATGGCCTTTGACTTGTTATTGCTAGCAAAAAAATATCAGGTCAAGCATCTTAAAATGGTATCTAAGAAATTCCTAATGTCTAAGGTGATAAAAGACAATGCCATCATGACCTTTGTCTTTTCCCAGTAGCATAATGTCAAGCATCTACATGATGCTACACTTCCATTATTATTGAGAATATCCATACTTTGACGACAAGAGAGGAGTATCATCTCTATTGGAATCCAAGAACACTGAGAGGGGGGTGAATTAGTGTTCTGTTGATTTGTATATTTTTAGCCTTATTATTAGATCCACTTATTAACTAGTATGCATAAAAAAAAATAGTAGTAATTAATATAAATGCAACCACAAGGATCAACACCATAACACAAAGATTTATACGTGGAAAGCCTCAAAGAGGAAAAACCACGGTGGGATTTTTGGCACACAATATCTACCCACTGGCCAATTGAATAAATTTTACATAAATGAGGGGCTTGCACATGCAGGAAGGAACACTCCTTAGAGCATACAACTCAATACAAAGGAGCCTCACTAACTACAGGATCAAAGTGATGAATTACAACAAAATTCATAATTATGTAAGTGTGTCTTCTATGCTAGATGAGTTCCAGTGAAATACAAACTGTACCAGTTAATACTACTTCCTTCCTTACCAGTACCTTAGATCGCTTTCCAATCCCTTGAATAGATACTTAAGACCAATTATAGATTATTACATTCTCATAACAATGATCTAGATCCCACTCACACAATGTATTTCTCCTATCATATCCTTAAATGACCTAATAGACTGACTTATATACCCTTACATACATGAATGCCTTATGTTGGCTTACAATCATATTACAAAAAATAAAAGCATGTTCGCCCAAAATAAAAACATTAATCTTCATGATCGTTGTCACTAACCGTTGCCATTTTAACTTGCTAGATCAATCTCCTATGTCGACCTCCAAAAATCGGTTCCTACTTTGTCGGTTTCCCTAAATGTCAGTTTCCTTTGCTTGTTGGTTGCCTTGAATGCGGGATGTTAATCTTTGAATACTGGTGAGTATCGGTTAAGTATCCAACCCAAAATGATTTCTTTTTCCATCAATGACAACACCATGATCCTGTATGAGTGTCAATTGCCAACAATCTCCCCCTTTGGCATTGATGGCAACACTCATGTGAAAAATGGATCATTGAAGTGTTGTTCTGGTTCCAGTCCACAAACTCCCAAAACTGATCTCAGAAGACTTGTCCCCCTAAGCTATACATTAATTCTTATGTCCCTTAACATTTTTCACATCCAACCTCTCCCCCTTGATAGCAATGCCAAAGCCGAGGCAAATAATAAGAAATAAATGAAATTCTATATAAAAGAATGGAATAAAAATGTGTTTGCTTGATCAGATGTACTTGAATATATCTGGATAAGCACTCTACAAAAATCCTAAGTAAGTATCCCAACTGGTTTTCAATGTTCCCAAAATTGATACAAATTCATTAAGAATGTATGCATGTAATTCTTCTTCTATTAGGTTTTCCAGTGTGGGTTTATTCATTTATTCTATACATTCCCACTTATCAAGTAACAAGTGTTTAATCAAGGACTTACTAAGCCTCTCAATTCCTTGGCCTACCAGATTAACTTGTCCATATCCTTCTCCAAGGCTGATAACTTTGATTTTGTAAGCAAAATTTGACCATCAATAACGTTGGTCAATGACTAAGTGTCATCAAAATTGTTTGCAAGACACTCCAACCAGACCTTAGCCGCTTTTGTTTTCACCTCCAGGTTTGTTGTTAATTTTGCGGTGTTAGTGGAAGACCAGTAAATATTGTTGCATTGATGAAGAGCTTCATCAATCCTTGTCAATTCCTCTATCAGCTTAACCTTGCCTTATGTGATCATATTATCACAGGTGACCTTCCTAGCTGCATTATATCTCTCCACTAGCTATTGGTTTGATACTTGTTGAATATTTTGGAACTCTTTAGCAATATGCTCAGTCAAACCTTTAAGCTTACCGAAGGAGCTAGCTACCGAACTAGTGTATCTTGAAACTAGCTAGTGCAAAACTGGTATAGCCTGGACTATAACCCATTTCTCTTTTGATCCTTCCTTCAAAAGTCTCTGTGAAGCTACCATCATCAATTCCAAGTACTCAATTGTTCAATGCTCTTCTTCCCAAAATCTACTTGACTAGAAGTGTCAAGTGGCAACAATGAATGACTATCCAAATTTTGTCGGTATCTTCAACCTGTTGACTTGCACTGGTGGCTTTGCTACTTGATGCAGTAACCTTCTCTACCTTGACCTCTTCCATATGTACACTTATTGCTAGAGATTTAATTTCCTCAAGCTATTTATTAACTTCCTCAACATCAATAACCTCTACATCCAGAATGATTTGTTCTGGTGTGACCTGCTCAACTTGTACAACTTGAATTGCCTATAAACCTTCCTCAACATTTTGTACAATTGGTTCATCCAGAGGAATGTCCTTAGTTATTTTCTATTCCAAAACCAGTGGGGTTGAACCTGATATACATTTCCCTTTAGCATCAATGGGGATGTTTGGAATGTCAGACATATGAGGAACTACCAGTGACGTAAAGAAATCTGGTTTATCAATAAAGAATTTCACCCATGCCTTGTGAGTCTTCTTAACTATTTCATTTACTCTACCCACCATTAAGCTAACATGTTTGTGTCTACTCTAGAAAATTGTTTTATTTACAAAATCAAGACACTGTTGGATATCTTCTTCAGTTATAGCACCACAAACAATCAACAATTTTGGAACCTTAATATGCTTATCCTCATCAATATCAGACAATCTTCTAGCATTTAATTTATTATATAACTCTGCTGGAATTTATTTTTCTACCTCTATAAGGCCTTTCTTATATATATCTAAATATAACAAAATGGCTTCCTCAATCTCCTTTTGTTCCTTATCATCCATATGGACATAATAATGCTATATGTTACTCAAAATTCCATCCTTAGTAATTTGATCAATTAATTCAGCAATAGAAAGAGGAGGGATAACCTTAATACTTTTACCGGATTCCAAAGCTTTGTCCTACTCTGATTTCTTCACCTTCCCAGATGGTGGAGGAGTGTCCTTTACCAGTCTCTTCTTATCTGTTGGTTTCCTCTCCTTTAATGGTTTCTTTGGGTTGTCGGAGGGGTGACCTTGGTTTTCTATTGTTTCCCTTCCTCGAGCTTCTTCCTCTGAATCCTTATGTAAGTTTTAGGAATGTTAGAGGATTCTTCCTCAATTTTAGATCCAAAAGAAACTGGGGCAATAAAGGTTTTTGGTTTCTTCCTCTTCAACACACCTTTGTCGGTTGTTGTTGTTGATGAGGCCTGAACTGCTGCCAGGGAAGAAGACTTTGTTAGGCCGATAATCTATTTGATTTCGCTAGACACTTTCTCCATAACTTGTACAACCTTCTTAATTTTTCCTTCCCTCTTCTTCTTGTTGAAGCCTATTTGCACCTCTAATTCCTTTTGTTTTGTTATTTCAAAGGCCTTCTCTAATTCATCTACCGAAGCATCTAGAAGCATTTTTGCATACAAATCCAAAATTTGAGCATCAACTTCATAACGCATTTATGTAACCCATATTGTTCTTGGTTGAACAACCTCCATGAGGGTTTCATCCTTCTTAACCATAAAACAAATGTCAGATGGTTTCATCCTTCTTAACCATAAAACAAATGTTAGTGGAATATTTATCTACAATATGTTTAGGTACCCAGTATCTTTGTTTCATTTTCTTTTGAAAATATTTGAAATAACCCCATAAGATGGAGTCTCTAACATGTCCTAGATTTCTTAGGGCATCCTTTATTTTCTTTCCTACTGGTATATCAAAGGCCCATTGCCTTTTAATGGATCTCAGGGTCTTATTAAAAAAGAATAGTATTAGACAAACAATAAGATTACCATACCGGAAAACTCCTTTCTTTTCTCCCTTAATCTTACCAAGATTTAAAATCAACTTATCACACATCCATTAGCATAGATCATAATTTTCATTTTCCTTAACCATTTTATGAGCACAGTATATACAAGAGCTAGAAACTAAATTCAGCTGGTTGGATTGAGTTACCTTGTATCCAATGATCATACTGGCAAATTATACATCCTTGTCCCAGATAGTGCATATTCTCAATAACCGGTTGTCAAAAGTAGCACCGATTAATTTATTTACCTCATTCTTCAAAATTTTGTTATTTCCCGATATCTATCCAATCTGGGGCAAGTCGGTGATTGCTCAAATAGCCTCCTTAGTGACTTTATAAGGTCCGTCTAGCCACATGAATTCTCCATGGACATGGCTCAGCACATATCGGATCATTTCGTCTTCAAACTATGGCATCTCCAAAATGTTAGTGAAATCCTGATCCTTCATATTACTAAATTCCTATTTGATCATACCATCCTTGTCCAACAATGCAGTCATATACATTTTCTTGATCTCTAACGTCCCTAGTTCCTCTAAAGTATACTAAATATATTCCCTGACATCCTCGACATATAGTACGTCATTGAGAACCCTAGAAAATGCACCTACCAAATCATCAACCTTTTCAATTTGGGGATATTTCTTGAAAACTGGGTGTGGACGATCTTTGATGTCAACCACAATAGGTGTTGCCACATTTGTTGGAGCAAGAGAAGATCTAGAAGCCATTGTGATTACAAAAAGATAGCTTGAAAACCAAGAAAATACCTCACAAACTTCACCAGTGAAAACCCTTGAAAATTTCCTCTGAATGCACTGAAATTCGCTTGAAAATGCTCTTCATCACCTTAGGTCACCTTAAACTCTGTCTACTTCACTCTGAATGTTGTGTGATAAAAAATGAAATAACTTTTCCCTTTTATTCTATGAAACCCTAATTTTTCATTGATATAAATGCATGTCGGCATATCATACCAAATCTTTCATCCATTATTTCATTGTCGGTTAACCTTCAATCTAGCTTCTCCAAAGTATGAAACAATCTTTTAGACAACTATCAGGGGTAAGGCAATATCTGTCATCAATTTGCCTCACCCTAAGGCTAATGCCTTAGTTATCGGATGAGTTTCCTATCTGTACAGGAACATTCTGCTCTACCGATTGAGTAACCATGGTATTTGCCTCTGTCGATTGATCTTCAGACTTTCTAATCCATTTCTTCTCATGCTCTTTCCATATATCATCAAATTTATGTTTTCCCTTCTCATAATTTCCTGTCGGTTTGTTCCTGCTTTTGTAAAATTTAGCAATGTGTCCTATTTTATTGCATGCATAGCAAATGACATTGTTCTTCTGAATTGCCTTGTTGTATCCTTGATCATTCCTTAACCTACATTGATTAGCCATATGTCCAAACTTTCCACATGCATGACATCTCACATTCATTCTACAATCTGATGGCCTATGACCATACTTTTTACAATTGTAACACTGACCAGTAAATGAATTGTTGTTCTGATTGACTCTATTTCTGCATTGACTTGCCATATGACCAAACTTGTTGAAAACAAAGCATCTACCCTTAAATTTATGTGCATTGGGTTTCCTTACCGGTGATCTCTGTTTTCGGATGACTGGTGGATTCTCTTGATTGTTCTCTTGACCGAATGATGCATCCTGATTTGGAGTACCAAAGATTTCTCCATGCTCAAATCCAAGACCTCTAGTGTCTCCATTGCACCTTTGATCCTTTAGTAATTCATCAAGCTTTGTAGAACTAGCCTTAAACTTGTCTTTGTATTCATTAGCAGCATCTAGATCTCCTCTTACAACTGTTATCATTCTTTCCAACTCTTGCTCATTTTTTTGGGATTGCACTAATTCAATTCTCAACATATCATTCTCATGTGCCATCCTAATGCATTCCTCATATCTGTCTTTCAAAGATTTGGCAAGATTTTCTTCATTCTTCTTCCGGTCTTCAATCTTCTTGGACATTCTCATGGTTAGGGCTTGCATTTCATTCTTCATGACACCATTCTCTTGACTCAGCTTCTAACATAGATCCTTAAGGGAATTCTTTTATTCATCATCCCAATTTTTTAAGAGTTCCTTCCTTTTGGCTTGAGTAGATGACAACCTCTCTTGCAGGGTAAGGATGAATTCCTTTGCATAATTCAACTCATCTTGCAGCTTCATGTTCTTCAACCTTTCAGCATCATAGTCTTCAAGAGCTACTTCAAGTTCTTTCTCTATACTAATCTCCATGGATTCTAGATTCAGGATCTTCTTCAACCTATTAGACTTATTCCAAGGCACCAAGCTTTGATATGAATTGTTGGAATCCAAAAACACTCAGAGGGGGAGTGAATCGGTGTTTTGTTGGTTTGTATATTTTTAGCCTTATTATTAAATCCACTTATTAACCGGTATGCGTAAAAGAAAATAGTAGCAAGTAATAGAAATAAAACCATGAGGATCAACACCATAACACAAATATTTATACGTGTATGTGTAGGATCATGGTGTGCCAAAATAGGCCCTTAAGTGGCAATAAAATTTCCGACAATTAGAGTTATGCAACTTGACATGAAAATTTGAATAAGTTGTGAGCATTATTTTTAAAATATGTAAGAAGAGAATCTATAGAAAATTGATTGTAGTTTCTAAGCTACTAGTTGTTTTTTGAAAAAAAAATCCTATTTGATGAAAATTTCAAATTTCAAATTTCAATGCAATGGTACTAAAATTTCAAGAAAAAGATAAGAAGTAGACGTATGTCTGACCACCCTAATCACAATCAAATCATAATATTTTTTTATAATATTTATAATATAAGTAGTAGACTCATGTCTGGATGTGACACATTTTTTTATAATTTTTTATAAAGAATAATTATTTATGAATTTTTTACTATAGCTTTTCAGAAATTCAGAAACTCCTACGTCTGACCACCTTAACTTGGTCAAAACCTTATGAATTTTTTTTTTAAAATTTCTCCCTGTAGTAGACGAAGTAAGGATGTGATGCATATTTCAGATTAAAAAAATGTTGTACCATTTGAAAGTTATGAGTGTTTTTCAATCAATCTATCAATCAGGACTATTGTCAGAATTCAATTAGAAAATAAATAATAATTATTTATTAAAGTCAAAATAAGACAAGCCTTATATTGTTGCAAAGTTGATAACGTCCTTAAAAACCCCTTTTCATTTTATCAATTTTGGAGTCAAAAAAGTCATCAACCACAAGTGTAAAGTCTAGAAAATCAAGCAATACTAAAAAACACGTTTTTTTAGTTGACTTTCTAGGCTTGTCACTTCCAAGCCAAATCCCAAAGTATTCCTGAGCCAAAATTTGAAATTTAAAAATTGTACAATAGAAATCGAATATCCCACTTTAATAAGTAATTCAATAACTAAATTTTCACATAATTAATCTATTGTTTATTAATATATAATATTTTAATATATTAATTTATAAATAAATTAGTATATGATATTAGGGAGAGGGAGAGGGAGAGGGGGGAGTGGGGTGAGAGAGAGAGAGAGAGGGGGGGGGAAGGGAGAGAGAGAGAGAGGGGGGGGGAAGGGAGAGAGAGATGGGGAGAGGGAAGGGAGAGAGAGATAGAGAGATTAGGGGAGAGGGAAGGGAGAGACAGATAGAGAGATTAGGGGAGAAGGAGAGAGAGATTATGGCTCCTATGGTGTCCTAAGGGGTCATATTGTGTCCTACAACCCCTTAGGACACCATATAACCCTTTAAGACATCAAAGTGTGTCGATATGGGTCATATTGTATTCTAAGGGGTCATATTGTGTCATAGGACCCCTTTAAGACAACATATAACCCCTTAGGACACAATATGACCCTTTACGACTCTATATGGTGTTGTTATGGGTCATATTACCCCTTATGACACCATATGATGTCATTAGGGGTCATATGGTGTCCTAAAGGGTCATATTGTGTCCTACGACACCTTAGGACACCATATGACCCCTTAAGACACCATATTGGATCGTTATGGGTCCTATGGTGTTCTAAGGGGTCATAGTGTGTCCTACCACCCCTTAGGACACCATATGACCCCTTAAGACACCATATTGGATCGTTATGGGTCCTATGGTGTCCTAAGGGGTCATAGTGTGTCCTACCACCCCTTAGGACACCATATGATCCCTTAAGACACCAAATTGTGTCATTATGGGTCATATTGTGTCCTAAGGGGTCATGGGACACCATATGACCCCTAAGGACAACATACGACCCCTTATGACACCATATTGGGTCATTATGGGTCCTATGGTATCCTAAGGGGTCATACACCTTAGGACACCATATGACCCCTTAAGACACCAAGTTGTGTCGTTATGGGTCATATTGTGTCCTAAGGGGTCATGGGACACCATATGACTATTAGGATTCCCAAAGATATTGAGAGGGGGGGGTGAATCAGTATCTAACTGTTATATAAATTTACTTGACTTAAAACATGAAAAGCATATTAAAACTGTGTACCGGTAAACCAGAAATAATGTAGTAACTAAGAACAATAACAAAAACATGAGAAGCACACCATAACACGGTATTTTAATGAGGAAACCCAGTGTGGGAAAAACCTCAGTGGGATTTGTGACCCACAATATTCACTTATAGGCCAATAAGGGAATATTACTCTAACAATAGGGGCATGCACATGCAGGAAGGCCAAAATTGTCTTACCAAAACTATGTGCCAAAAAATGTATGCTCCCCTTGAGTAGATGATGTCCTTTCTTCTGACCATTTTTCTCATTTTTTTCATCTCACTACTCCCCCTTTGACATCAATGACAAAGGTTGTCATTCGGTGTCAGTGGAGTCCTACCTGGATTCTTGTAACCAGTGGGTTATAATCTGAAAAATATCTGTCAAAATTAAATTTATACCGTTACTGAATGTTTTGATGTCGTTTATTGCCTCTTGAGTTCTCTGCACTGTATCGGTGAGTATGTGCATTTGCTCTTCCGGTGTCTTTAGTCCAGGAACCAGAGCCTCAGATATTTCTTTTCTCAAGGAAATAGGTATTCTAGTCTTGGACTAAGTTTGTATTTCAAGTCCTTTGCCTTATCCTTTATTCCCTGTTTGTCATTCTCTAGTTTCTTGATTTTCTCTCCTTGCTCTGCAATTTTCTTCTCTAACTCCAAAAATGAATCTGATGCTCCTATCAGATTGTCAGCAATATTGTTTATCTTCTCTTGTGCTTTGCTAATCTCCTTGTCCAGATCCTCTATTAATACGTTCATTTTACAAGTGTCCCTGTACAATTTCTTGGAGTCAAGAATTGTTTCTCCAAGTTCCGGTAATAGAGTATCCATTGTCTCCTTGTTCTTATTTACAATATCCTCAAAGAATTTCTCTTTTTCCTTTATCATCCTTTCCTTAAATGTATCCTCATTTATTTGATCAATAGTAAATAAGTTTACCAGTGATGAACTTAGACAATGTGTCTTGTTGACCTAAATAATCCTTATTATCAACTGTGCACTTTGGTGCAATCAATTTAAGAATTGGTATTGTATCATCAATAGCCTTATAGGCTTGTGCATTACACTCTGTGATCTTCTTTATTGGATCTAACAGGACCTCTGTTACATTAGTAGGTCTAAATTTTGCCATAGCTGTGATGTTTGTCCAACAGTCTTTACAATAGCCATGCTACCGGTTGTGGTAATTACCTTGCTTGATTCGACCTCTGGTAGGTATGTCTATGTTTGCATTTCTACAAACAAAGGTTTATGCTTTTCAGTTTGGGCCAATGGCACTGTCTCTGTCTGAACCTGTGCTTCAACCTATACCTGTTTTGGTTCTCTATCTATGCCTCAAAGCGTTTCTCTGAGCTTTTAACTGCCAATTTCTCAGATGTAATCTTAGTATGTACCTCTGAACTCTCTTTTTCCAGTTCTTCAAATGGTTTTTCTATTGTATCTACTAGTTTCTCTATGGTATCCTTGATCGGTTGCTCTATCTGTGTATGTTTTTCTATGTTCATATCAACCTCTGTATCTGGTGACTCAGTAGTCACATTTTTCACCTTATCCTCAATGGTTTCTTTGTCAACCACAACATTAACTTCCTGTGTGTCTACATTTACTATATACAAAATTTCAGAATTAGGATTTGTATCCTCTATCGGAGTTTCCATACTCTCTATGGCCGGTTGTCTGTTAGTAGTGTCTACCGGTGGAGTATCTGAAAGAGGTGGGGGCATATTGTCAGTTATTTTTAGGCTTGGTGGTCCACCTACCTTACCTTTCCCCTTATCTATGTTATTTTGATATACTTTGATAGTTTTTGGCCTAAGTAATTCTTCCTCTTTTTCTTTTTCCACAAAGAATATGTCCCATGCATCTATTGTTTCCTCAGATACTTCATCTACTCTACCAGCCATTAGTGCTACATGTCAGTGAGCAATGGAGAATACTGTCTAGTTTGCTTCACTGATTAATTTGTCTATTTCATCAGGTGAGTTAACTGGATACACTACCAGTAATTTTTCAATCTTAATCTTCTTATCCAGCTCAACAATGACTAATCTTCTAGCTTCAAGTCTCCTATACAGATCATTAAGAATTTCATCAACAATTTGCATCAAAAATTTCTTGTATATATCTAAGTGTATAATTACACTGTTCTCTATGATTTCCTTATCATTGGTTGATAGTGTATTGTATATTTTGTTTATGTTCTTCAGCTTACCATCCTTTGTAATTTTGCTAAGAAGTTTGTCTAGAGGAGCAATAGTCTGTTTCACCTTCTAATTCTTAGGATTCATTTTCTTTGTTGGAGGCCTTACTGCCTATTGTTTTTGTCTAGTTCTTTTTGATGTAGGAGAGGGTATCGGTGAAAGTTTTCTTTTCCTTTCCACCCTTTTAAATACTGTCAGTACATCACTCTCAGAAGAAGTTCCAACCGGTGAAAGATGAGTTTCCGGTTGAGTTGCTTCCAACTCACTTTCACTTATACCAGTTTGTCTCAAAACATCTTCCTTGATTTCCTTTGCCTATCGGGTTCCTTTTCTTATAGTTTCTTAAACTTTCTTAACCCTTTTCCTAGATTGAATAGTACTTTCTATTGTTTCAGCACTACCAAACACTTTCTCTTCCAGTTTCTTTAGAGCTTCAAGGAGGGCTTTTGCATAAGTTTCTATGATGTTGTCATCTATTTCATAGCCCATTTCAGTTACCCAAATAGTTCTAGGGATAACTACCTCCATCCAGATTTCATCTTTCTTGATCACAAAATAGATTTCTTTTTTATACTTATCCACAATAGCTTGTGACAATCTTACTCTAGTTTTCATTCGAGACTTCCATGCTTGAAAATACTCATTTAGGTTTTTCTCCTTGTTCTCTCCCATAATTCTTAGTAAATCTAATAGTTGTTTTCCTACTGGGATGTCAAAGCCAAACTCTCTAGCACCAATACCGAGTACTTGTTTGGTTATGTACAACATCAAACAAACAAGTAAGTTTCTAAATCTGAATGTTCCTTTCTTATCTCCTTTAATCTTTCCCAAATTGTCTATCAGCTCATCTTTAAGCCATTCACATATATCTATTCTTGCATTATCATTGACCATATCATAGGCACTTTTGATACATAGGCTAGAAATTGAATTTAACCTATTTGCATGTGTAGCCTTATAACCTAAGATCATACTGATAAATTTGACATTTATATCCTTTACATCATTTACCCTTAGAGATCTCTTATCAAATGTTGCACTAGTTAGGTTTATCACTGTGTCATTTGAGACCTTTGTTTTGTCCGGTCTATTATCGGTGGAGGGTAACCCTATTACAACTTTTACTACTTTTGTGATTTTATGAATTGAGTCCAACCAGAAAAATTCACCATGTACTCTGCTTAACACAATCCTTATGATATCCTTGGGAAAATCCAGGATACAAAGAATTTTAGTAAAACCTAGGGTTTCCACTATTTTGTGTTCTGGCTTGACATTTCCAAACTCATCACAAATCACAGACTTATACATATTCTTAATCTCATCATCATCTAGTTCCTTAATATGACAATGTATATACATCCTAGGGTCTTCAACATATACTACTCCCTTAGAAATTTGAGAAAATGCACCTATGCTATCATCTTTCTTTGCAATTTTGGGAACCAGTTTGAAAACGGATCTAGGGAGCTTAATAACCTCAACAATTGTAGGGTTTGCAATAAATTTAGGAGTAGATGAAGATGCCATATCTATGAATACCTCAATCTTCCTTAGGGATGAATTCTTTGATGGATTGCTTCACTTCTTCACTTAGAATGCCTTTGCTCAGGAATTTTCACGCTCTCAAAGATTTGAATGCTTGATGAATGAAAAAGGAGCCAAAACACTTGCTTTATAATGTTATTTTCTCCAACTACCATATTTAATGCTTATCGATTAAGTCACAACTAAATTCATCTGTCGGTATAGAAGTAATTTCAACTTCTCACCATCAACCGAGGGAATAATAGAAATTTTTTCATTTTGTTGCTAAACCCCCAAAGGATTTTTCTTCAATTAGATGAAGAGTCTCCTGCTAGTGGAGTGTTACTCTGTTCTACCGGTGGAGGAGTATTCCCATCAACATTCAAATCTGACTTTCTGATCCATTGTTTTGAGAATTCTTGCTTTACTTATTCAACGTTTTCTTTACCTTTCAAACTAGGACCTTTGTTATTTGCCAGTGATGCCTTCTACAAAATTTTGCAATATGTCCAATTTTGTTACAGGCATAAAAAGTCATATTGTTCTTCTGAATAGCTTTCCCATATGCATTGATTAGATAAGTGTCCAAATCTTCCACAAATATATCATCTTACATTCATTTTGCAATTCTCTGAATTATGACCGACTTTGTTGCATTTAGAACATTGATCGGTGGGTGTATTAGTAATCTGATAAATTCTATATCTACACTGATTTTCTCTATGACCATACTTGTTACAGTTAAAGCATTTGCCATTAAATTTGTAAGCAGTAGGTTGTCTTACCGGTTTGCTATGATCATGATTGTTTGCAGGATCAGAGGTTTCACCAACTTCAAAGCCAAGGCCATTTGTATCACCATTAGGTTTCTAATTCTTCAGCATGTCACCAAGTTCTTCTAAACTTTTCTTTTATTTCTCCTTGTGTTGATTTGCAACAGTCAGTTCATTTTCCAAGATTCCTTTCTGTCTCATGAGTCCAGTTCTGTCATTTTGTGTGTTCAGAAGATATGTCTTCAACATATCATTTTCATGACGGAGTCTTGTGTTTTCATTTCCAACATCATTTAGACTTCTAACCAAGTCTTCTTCACTCTTCTTTCTATCTTCAATTTCTTTACAGAATCTCATAGTCATATCTTGCATCTCATTCTTTGTTGTACTGATTTCTTGTCTTAGCTTGTTTACCAAATCATTAAGAGTTTCCTTTTCATTTTCCTTATTTTGCATCTTTTCACAAAGTTCTCTCCTCTTGTTCCTTTCAATAGTAAAATTCTCTTGAAGTGCTTGAATAATATCCTGAGCTGCTTTCAGATCATCCTCAAGTTTGATATTCTTCACTTTTTCTACATCATAGTTTGTAAGAGTTGTTTCCAATTGCTTTCTCAAGTTTTCCATCTCTACCGGTGACAAGATCTTCCTCAAGCTATTAGGCTTCTGAAAATAGAGGACCAGGCTCTGATACCAATTTTTAGGATTCCCAAAGATACTGAGAGGGGGGGGTGAATTAGTATCTAACCGGTATATAAATTTACTTGACTTAAAACATGAAAAGCATATTAAAACTATGTACCGGTAAACCAGAAATAATGTAGCAACTAAGAACAATAACAAAAACATGAGAAGCACACCATAACATGGTATTTTAATGAGGAAACCCGATATGGGAAAAACCTCAGTGGGATTTGTGACCCACAATATTTGCTTACAGGCCAATAAGGGAATATTACTCTTACAATAGGGGCTTGCACATGCAGGAAGACCAAGTGCCTAGAGGTCACTGCTCAATTACAAAAGAAGTCACACTGACTTACAAAAATGGATTATACTAATCCAATGTCTTGTACTGCTTCAAATCAGCATCTGCTATGCTAGATTTAGTACCGGTTTAAGCTCTGCTACAACATAAACCCTTAACCAATATTTTGCATATTAGGTCTACTTATTTCGTATCCTATTTCACACTTATTATTACAAAATGATCTCATACATATATGAGTCATATTACAACTCACCATGTCGGCTTACAATGATTTTACAATTAATTACAAAATACATTTTAAACAAAATTGAAGTCGGCCAACGTGTCGGTATCCTTCCTTTCACTATTGGTGTTCTGTATGCTAGTGTAGAGTCTGTCGATGTTAGTGCTGGTATCTTTGTCTTGTCGGTGTCCTATGATTGCAAGGTTTCCATCAATGAAAAAACCTTCAATCGCCTACAATTTCTCATTGGAGTGTGCATTTGCCAACAATGACCCCTAAGGACAACATAAAAACTCTTATCACACCATATTGGGTCATTATGGGTCCTATGGTGTCCATAGGGGTCATATTGTGTCCTACGACCCCTTAGGACACCATATGACCCCTTAAGACACCAAATTATGTCATTAGGGGTCATATGGTGTCCTAAGGGGTCGTAGGACACAATATGAACCCTAAGGATAACATACAACCCCTTATGACACCATATTGGGTCGTTATGGGTCATATTGTGTCCTACGACCCCTTAGGACACCATATGACCCCTTAAGACACCAAATTGTGTCTTTAGGGGTCATATGGTGTCCTAAGGGTCATATGGTGTCCTAAGGGGTCATAGGATACAATATGATCCCTAAGGACAATATATGACCCCTTATGACACCATATTGGATCGTTATGGGTCCTATGGTGTCATAAGGGGTCATATTGTGTCGTACAACCCCTTAGGACACTATATGACCCCTAACGACAAAATTTGGTGTCTTAAGGGGTCATATAGTTTCCTAAAGGGTCATATTGTGTCATACAACCTCGTAGGACACCATTGACCCCTTAAGACACCAAATTATATTGTTATGGGTCATATGGTGTCCTAAGGGGTCATGGGACACCATATGACCCCTTATGACACCATATGGTGTTGTTAGGGGTCATATTGCATCCTACGACCCCTTAGAACACCATATGACCCCTTAAGACACCAAATTGTGTTGTTATGGGTCATATTGAGTCCTACGACCCATTAGGACACTATATGAACCCCTAACAGCACAATTTGACATCTTAAGGGGTAATGTTATATCTGCACCATATTGGGTCATTATGTGTCCTATGGTGTCCACAGGGGTCATATTATGTCCTACAACTCCTTAGGACACCATATGACCCCTAATGACACAATTTAGTGTCTTAAGGGGTCACATGGTGTCCTAAGGAGTTGTAGGACATAATATGACCCCTATGGACACCATAGGACCCATAATGACCCAATCTGGTGCCATAAGAGGTTGTATTTTGTCTTTAGGGGTCATATGGTGTCACATTATCCCTTAGGACATAATATGACCCATAATGACACAATTTGGTGTCTTGAGGGGTCATATGGTGTCCTAAGGGGTTGTAGGACATAATATGACCCCTTAGAACATCATAGGACCCATAAAGACCCTATATGGTGTCATAAGGGGTTGTATGTTGTCCTTAGGGGTAATATGGTGTCCCATGACCCATTAGGATGCAATATAACCCATAACAACACAATTTGGTGTCTTAAGGGGTCATATGGTGTCTTAAGGGGTCGTAGGACACAATATGACCCCTTAGGACACTATATGACCCCTGAAGACACCAAAGTATGTGGCTAGGGGTCATATAGTGTACTAAGGGGTTGTACGACACAATATGACCCCTTAGGACACCATAGGACCCATTACAACC
Source organism: Cryptomeria japonica (assembly GCF_030272615.1). Lineage (NCBI taxonomy): Eukaryota > Viridiplantae > Streptophyta > Pinopsida > Cupressales > Cupressaceae > Cryptomeria > Cryptomeria japonica. The sequence goes on from NC_081408.1 coordinate 296,287,213, forward strand.
CAATATGGTGTCATAAGGGGTCATATGTCTTCCTTAGGGGTCATATTGTGTCCTACGACCCCTTACGATACCATATGACCCCTAACGACACAATTTGGTGTCTTAAGGGGACATATGGTGTCGTAAGGGGTTGTAGGACACAATATGACCCCTATGGACACCATAGGACCCATAATGACCCAATATGGTGTCATAAGGGGTCGTATGTTGTCCTTAGGGGTCAAATTGTGTCTTATGACCCCTTAAGACACCATATGACCCCTAACAACACAATTTGGTGTCTTAAGGGGTCATAAGGTGTCCTAAGGGGTTGTAAGACACAATATGACCCCTATGGACAACATAGGACCCATAACGACCCAATATGGTGTCATAAAAGGTCGTATGTTGTCCTTAGGGGTCATATGGTGTCCCATGACCCCTTAGGACACAATATGACACATAACAACACAATTTGGTGTCTTAAGGGGTCATATGGTGTCCTAAGGGGTCGTCGGACACAATATGATCCTTTAGGACACCATAAGACCCCTAACAACCAAATATGGTGTCATAAGGGGTTGTATGTTGTCCTTAGGGGTCATATGGTGTCCCATGACCCCTTAGGACACAATATGACCCATAATGACATAATTTGGTGTCTTAAGGGGTCATATGGTGTCCTAAGGGGTCATAGGACACAATATAACCCCTTAGGACACCATATGACCCCTTAAGATACCAAATTGTGTTGTTAGGGGTCATATAGTATCCTTGTTAGGATTCCCATAGATACTAAGAGGGGGGGGTGAATCAGTATCTAACCGGTGAATTAAATTTCTTAACTTAAAACATGTAGAACATATTATAACAGTGTACCAGTATGGAAGAAATAATGCAATAAATAAAATTAAAAGCAACCACATGAAAAACACACCATAACACAATGATTTAACGAGGAAACCCGATGTGGGAAAAACCTCGGTGGCATTTGTGGCCCACAATATTCACTTATTGGCCAATAAGAGAATATTACTACTACAAGAGGGGCCTGCACATGCAGGAAGGCCAATTGCCTAGAGCTCATTGCTCAATGGGAAGTCTCACTAACTTATAATGATGGATTATATAAATCCAGTATCTTGTATTGCTTCAAAATAGCATCTATAATGCTAGATCCAGTACCAGTTTCTGCTCTGCTTCTTACATAAACCCTTAACCTATAATTCATATAATAGGTCTACCTTATTTCACCTAAAAACAATCATCTTCCTTTCTTAGAAATGTTCTACAATGATCTCTCTTAGATAAGAGTCATTTTACAATGATGCCAAGTCAGCTTACAAAGATTTTACAATAATAAACAAAATATAATATAACAAAAATCATGTCGGCTTCTGTGTCGGTATGCTTCCTTTCTCTGTCAGTGCCAGTGTAGAGTCTGATCTTGCTAGTGCCCGTGTAATGCCTTTTCGATGCCATAGGATTGCAAGGTTGCCATCAATGACAAAACCTTCAATCACCTACAATGTCTCATTGGAGTGTGCATATGCCAACAATCTCCCCCTTTGGCATTGATGGCAACACTCATGAGAAAATTCAAAAGTGTATCCAAAACTTGTAATCCAAAAATGTTTCCAAAAATATAAGAGCTCCCCTTGAGCAAATAAGTCTTCTGCCAGTTATTTTCTCATACTACTACTCCCCCTTTGGCATCAATGACAATGGTTGCCAAGATGTTTGTAGAGTTGTAGTCTCACTCAACCTTGTAACTGGGTGGTTACAATTTGAAAAAGATCTGCCAAAATCAAGTTTATACTTTCCATAAACTTCTTGTTGTCCTTTATTGTTGTCTCTGTTCTTTTAACTGTACCGGTGAGGTGCTGCATATGCTCTGTCGGTGTTCTCTGTCCCTATACTAGTGCCTCAGATATTTCCTTCCGTAATGATGCTAGATAGTCCAATCTTGGACTCAATCTTAGTCTCAAATGCTTTGCCTTATTTACTATTCTCTCCTTTTCTCTTTCTAACTTAAGTAATTCTTCCTCAAAACTTGTTATCCTTTGCTCAAAAACTGATAATGTATCAGGTGAGTTAACAAATTTGTCTACAAGTTTATTGATTTCATCCTGTACCTTGCTCATTTTCTTATCTATGTCTACTGTCAAAAAGTTTTTCTTGCAAGTATCTTTGTACAGAGTTTTAAATTCCTTTAATAAGTTACATAGTTCTGGTAGAAGTGTGTCAAATTCCCTAGTACACTTCTTTATCTGATCTTCAAAGAATTTTTGCTTTTCAATTTCTACCTTATCCTTCAATGTCTCTTCCTTTATTTGCTCAATAGTCACTGTGTTCTCAGTGATGTATTTACACAAAGTATCAAGTTGTCTTATAGAATCCTTATTGTCTATGTTATAGTTAGGAGCTATTACCTTCAAAATTGGGATTGTGTCATCTATAGCTTTATAAGCCTGTGAACTACAATCTGTTATCTTTTTATGGAGTCCAAAAGTACTTCAGTTACATTTGTTGATTTGTAACTTGTTGAGGAGGAACCAACATTTTGAATTCTGTCGATGGAGGAAGTAACCAAGCTTGCAATGACCTCTGGTAGGTCAGTCTGTGTTGCCATTTCTTTAAGCAATGGTTTTTGATCTTCTCCTGTTGTTGGTAGCACTGTTTCCATGTGAACATATTCCTGTGTTGGAGCATGTTGGTCTATTTGTCTCTTTGTTTGTTGCTCTATTTTAGTCTCAGTCTGAGTCTCTACCTATTGCTCTATGTTATCAACTTCAACTTTCCTTTCAGTACTATCAATGATATTAGTTGTCGGTGGCTCACTAGCCATATCTATCTTGCTGGTTGTTTCTTTGTCTATCACAATGTTGACCTTTTGTGTATCAACATCAACTATGTATAGTACCTCAGGATTATGATTTGTATCCTTTATGTCCATACTCTCATTTGTCGATTGATCTTTAGTAGTTGTTACCGGTGATGTAATTTGAGGCGGTGGGGATAAGTTATCTTTTACTTTGATGCTCGGAGGTCCACCAACCTTTCCTTTTCCTTTGTCTCTCTCCTTCTGGTATACCTTTATTGGTTTGGGGTTCCTATACTCTTCCTATTTTTCTTTCTCAACAAGAAATATGTCCCATGCATTTTATGTTTCCTTTGTTACTTCATTCACTCTTCCAACCATTAATGCAATATGCCAGTGTGTAGTAGAGAATACTGATCGGTTGGCTTCTGCAATTAAGTCATCTATCTCCTTAGATGAGTTTACTAGATAAACAACAAGTAACTTTTCAATTTTGATTTTCTTATCAAGCTCTACAACAGCTTGTCTTCTTGCTTCTAGTCTTTTGAACAATTCATTTGGTAGATCATCTATTACTTCCATTAAGAACTTCTTATAGATGTCCATGTGTAAAATAACACTGTTTTCAACTTGTTCTTTGTCATTTGCTGACAATGTATCATAGACCTTTCCTATGTTTTTGAGTTTCCCTTCCTCTGTGATTTCATATAGCAATTTTTCAAGAGGGGCCATATTTTGTTTAGTTTTCTTCTTCTTTGGTGTCAACTTTTTCTTTGGTGTTGTCTTCCTAACCGGAGACTTCATTGCCTGTTGTTTTTGTCTAGTCCTTCTAGGCGAAGGTGTGGATGCTGGTGAAGGATCCCTTTTCCTTACAACTCTTTTGAAAGCTGCATGCATGTCACTCTCCAAAGAAGTAGCTACCGGTGATAGATGAGTCTCAGGCTGTAGAGTTCCCAACTCATCCTTAGTGATACTGGTTTATTTCAATACATCTTCTTTAATAGCCTTAGCCTGTCTAGAACCTCTTCTCACAACTACTTCAACCTTTTTCACTCTCTTCTTAGATTGAATTTTTTTTTCTATGGTCTCAACACTACCAAATACTTCTTCCTTTGGTTCATTTGGTGCTTCCAGAAGTGCTTTAGTATAAGTTTCAATTATATGATCATCAGTCTCATAACCCATCTCTATTACCCAAATTGTTCTTGGGATGACTTCTTCCATCCAGAACTCATCCTTTTTTATTACAAAACATATATCTCCTTTGTATTTGTTGACAATTTTCTATGATAGTCTCATTCTTTTGTTCATCCTAACCTTTAGTGCTTGAAAATATTCATGAATGTTCTTTTCTTTGTTTTCACCCATGTTGTTGAATAGGTCTGTTAACTGTTTTCCTACCGGTATATCAAATCCAATGTTCTTATGGCCAATACTGGGAACCTGTTTAGTTATGTGTAGCATCAAGCATACAAGTAGATTTCCAAATCTAAATGTTCCTTTCTTATCATTCTTGATTTTGCCTGAGTTATCAATCAACTTATCTTTTAACCATTCACATATATCAATTTTTACATTGTCTTTAACCATGTCATAAGCACTTTTAATGGATAAACTAGAAACTGAGTTAAGTCTGTTTGCATGAGTTGCTTTGTACCCTAAAATCATGCTAACAAATCTCACATTTATATTAGTCACATCATTAACTCTCAGAGACCTTCTGTCTGATGTTGCACCAGTTAAGTTCATTACTAGGTCATTAGACACCTTCTTAGTCTTGTCTAGTCTGTTACCGGTGGAAGGTAACCCTATTACTACTTTCACAACTTCCTTTGTTATTTTGTGTACTAAATCAAGCCAAAATAATGAACCATGTACCTTGCTTAAAAATATCCTAATCACCTCCTTGGAAAATTTAGGAATGCAGAAGATTTCAGTGAATCCTAGGGTTTCAACAATTTTATGTTCAGGTTTTACATTACCGGAATTGTCACATATAACAGTTTTATACATTCTTTTAATTTCTTTGTCTCCTAATTCCTCTATGTTGCAATGAATATATATTTGGCAATCTTCTACGAAAACAACTCCCTTTGGAATTTGGGAAAAAGCACCTACATTGTCATCTTTCTTAGCTACCTCAGGAACTAGCTGAAATACGAGCCTAGGGCATTTTATAAACCTCGACTATTGTAGGGTTTTCTATGAATTCAGGTGTAGAGGAGGCTGCCATGATGATAAATACCTTTTTCTTCCTTTGGATGGATTGATTGCCGAAGTGCTTTACCTCTTTTCTCGAAATCCCTTAGCTCTACAAATTTCGTGCTCTTCGAATGTTTGAAATCTCGGTGAAGTGAAATGGAGCCAAAACCACAAATTTATAATGTTTATTTGCCATCTACCACATTTAATGTATGCCGGTTAAGTAGCCACTTAACATTGTCTGCCGGTACAGAAGTAATTTCCAACTTCTCACCATTAACCAAGGGAATTATAGCATATGTCTCATTGATTGCCAAACCTTCAGGAAAATTTTCTTCAATTTGATGAAGAACTTCCTGTCGGTGAAGTTTTACTTTGTCCTGCCGGTGAAGCATCACTTTGTCCTGCCGGTGAAGTGTTGATTGGTTCTACCAGTGGAGGAGTATTCCCAACAATATTTAGGTCTAACTTTCTAATCCATTGTTTTGAGAATTCTTGCTTAAACTCTTCAACTTTTTCTTTACCGTTCAAGCTAGAACTTTTGTTGTCTGCCAGTGATCCTTTACTTCTACAAAATTTTGCAATATGCCCAATCTTGTTACATGCATAACAAGTCACATTATTCTTCTGAATGGCTTTCTCATAACCTATTCTAGTTTGTGTTCTGCATTTATTAGATAGGTGTCCAAATATTCCACAAACATAACATCTCACATTCATTCTGCAATTTTTAGAATTGTGACCAACTTTGTTGCATTTTGAACATTGACCAGTGGGTGTGTTGATATTCTGATAATTTCTAGATCTACATTCATTTGCTCTATGACCATACTTATTATAGTTAAAGCATTTTCCTTTGAATTTATAAGCATTAGGTTGCCTTACCGATTTGCTATGATCCTGAGTGTTTGCAGTACTGAAGCTTTCACCAACTTCAAAGCCAATTTGTCACCTTTAGGTTTTTGATTCTTCAGCAAGTTACCAACTTCCTCTGAGTTTTTCTTGAATTTCTCTTTATGTTGACTTGCAGTATCTAGTTCTCTTTCTAAGACTTCTTTCTGCCTCATCAGTTCATTGGAGTCATTCTAAGTGTGCATCAGATCTGTCTTCAACAAATCATTTTCATAGCTAGGTCTTGTGTTTTCATTTGCAGCATCACTTAGTCTTCTAGTCAAATCTTCTTCATTCTTCTTTCTATCTTCAATTTCTTTATAAAATCTCATAGTCATATCCTAAATCTCAATCTTTGTTGTCATGTTCTCTTGTTTCAGCTTGTTTATCATATCATTAAGAGTTTTCTTTTCATCATTCTCATTTTGCATCTTTTCACAAAGTTCTCTTCTCTTGTTTCTTGAAATAGTAAGATTTTCTTGAAGTTCCTGAATGATATCCTGGGCTGCCTTTAGATCATCTTCTAGTTTTATAATTTTCAGTTTCTCTACATGATTCAATATTCTCTGATTGGCTAGTAAGTGAATATTATGGGTCACAAATCCCACCGAGGTTTTTCCCACACCAGGTTTCCTCGTTAAATCATTGTGTTATGGTGTGTTTTTCATGTGGTTGCTTTTAATTCAATTTATTGCATTATTTCTTGCATACTAGTACATTGTTATAATATGTTCTACATGTTTTAAGTTAAGAAATTCGATTCACCCCCCCTCCCCCCTCTCAGTATCTGCGAGAATCCTAACAATTGGTATCAGAGCTTGGTCCTCTATTTTCAGAAGCCTAACAACTTCAGGAAGACCAACTGCCTAGAGCTCACTGCTCAATGGGAAGTCTCAGTGACTTACAATGATGGATTATATAAATCCAATATCTTGTACTACTTTAAAATAGCATCTATAATGCCAGATCCAGTATCAGTTTCTATTCTGCTTCTTACATAAACCATTACCCTATAATTCGCATAATAGGTCTGCCTTATTTCACCTAAAAACAATCTTCTTCCTTTCTTACAAATGTTCTACAATGATCTCTCTTATATAAGAGTCATTTTACAATGATGCCAAGTCGGCTTACAAAGATTTTACAATAATAAACAAAATATAATATAACAAAAATCCTGTTGGCTTCTATGCCGATATGCTTCCTTTCTCTGCCGGTGCTGGTGGTCTGAGTGTCGGTGTAGAGTCTGATCTTGCTAGTACCGGTGTAATGCCTTGTCGGTGCCATAGGATTGTAAGGTTTCCATCAATGACAAAACCTTCAATCACCTACAATGTCTCATTGGGAGTGTGCATATGCCAATAGTCCTAAGGGGTCTAGGACACAATATGACCCCTTAGGACACCATAGGACCCATAACAACCCAATATGGTATCATAAGGGGTCGTATGTTGTCTTTAGGGGTCATATTGTGTCCTACGACCCCTTAGGATACCATATGAATCCCAATGACACAATTTGGTCTCTTAAGGAGAAATATGGTGTCGTAAGGGGTCATAGGACACAATATGACCCCTCTGGACACCACAGGACCCATAACAACACCAATATGATGTCATAAGGGGTCGTATGTTGTCCTTAGTGGTCATATTATGTCTTGTGACCCCTTAAGACACCATATGACCCCTAACAACACAATTTGGTGTCTTAAGGGGTTATATGGTGTCTTAAGGGTTCGTAGGACACAATATGACCCCTATGGACAACATAGTACCCATAACGACCCAATATGGTGTCATAAGAGGTCGTATCTTGTCCTTAGGGGTCATATGGTGTCTCATGACCCCTTAGGACACAATATGACCCATAACGACACAATTTGGTGTCTTAAGGGGTCAAATGGTGTCGTAAGGGGTTGTAGGACACAATATGACCCTTTAGGACACCATAGGACCCCTAACGACCTAATATAGTTTCATAAGGTGTTGTATGTTGTCCTTAGGGGTCATATGGTGTCCCATGACTGCTTAGGACACAATATGACCCATAACGACACAATTTGGTGTCTTAAGGGGTCATATGGTGTCCCATGACCACTTAGGACACAATATGACCCATAACGACACAATTTGGTGTCTTAAGGGGTCATATGGTGTCCTAAGTAGTCGTAGGATACAATATGACCCCTTAGGACACCATAGGACCCATAACAACTCAATATGGTGTCATAAGGGGTTGTATTGTTGTCCTTAGGGGTCATATGGTGTCCCATGACTCCTTAGGACATAATATGACCCATAACGACACAATTTGGTGTCTTAAGGGGTCATATGGTGTCCTAAGGGGTCGTAGGACACAATATGACCCCTTAGGACACCATATGACCCCTTAAGATACCAAATTGTGTCGTTAGGGGTCATATAGTGTCTTAAGGGGTCTAGGACACAATATGATCCCTTAAGACACCATAGGACCCATAACGACCCAATATGGTGTCATAAGGGGTTGTATGTTATCCTTAGGGGTCATATGGTGTCCCATGACCCCTTAGGATACCATACTGGGTCGTTATGGATCCTATGGTGTCCTAATGGGTCATATGGTGTCCTATGACCCCTTAGGACACCATATGACCCATAACAACACAATGTGGTGTCTTAAGGGGTCATATGGTGTCCTAAGGGGTCATAGGACACAATATGACCCCTTAGGACACAATATGACCCCTTAAGACACCAAATTGTCTTGTTAGGGGTCATATAGTGTCCTAAGGGGTCCTAGGACACAATATGACCCCTTATGGGTCCTATGGTGTTCTAAGGGGTCATATTGTGTCCTACAACCCCTTAGGACACTATATGACCCCTAGTGACACAATTGGGTTTCTTAAGGGGTCATATGGTGTCTTAAGGTGTCATATTGTGTCCTACAAACCCTTAAGACACTGTATGACCCCTTAAGACACCAAATTGTGTTGTAATAGGTCATATGGTGTCCTAAGGGGTCATGGGACACCATATGACTCCTAAGCACAACATACAGCCCCTTATGACACCATATGGTGTTGTTAGGGGTCCTATGGTGTCCTAAGGGGTCATATTGTGTCCTACGACCCCTTAGGACACCATATGACCCCTTAAGAGACCAAATTGTGTTGTTACGGGTCATATGGTTTCCTAAGGGGTCATGGGACATCATATGACCCCTAAGGACAACATACAACCCCTTATGCTATCTCTCTCTCCCTCTCCCTCTCTCTCTCCCTCTTTCTCTCCCTCTCTCTCCCTCTCTCTCCCCACTCCCCCCTCTCTCCCCTAATCTCTCTCTCTCCCCCTCTCCCCTAATCTCCTAATCTCTCTCTCCCCCTCTCCTGATCTCTCTCTCTCTCTCTCTCTCTCTCTCTCTCTCTCTCTCTCTCTCTCTCTCTCTCTCTCTCTCTCTCTCTCTCTCTCTCTCACTCTCTCCCTCCCTCTCCCATAATATCTCTCTTTGTCTCAAATATGAGTAATAATATCGGATATCTGATTTCTATCATTGCCATTAATGTGGCAATAGTAAAAACAAAAGGCGGCAACGGGAAAAAAAATTGGTACCACAAATTTATACATTATATCTGATTTTATCAAATATTCAATTTTTGTAAATAAAAAAGAGCCCTGTGGGCCATTTTGTTGATTCCAACAGCCCACAGTCTTCACATTTTGTATTCTGTCGATAATCACTGGTGAACTAAAAAAAATTGAAATCTGATTTGTATGCATTATTTATTGACCCAAGAACCAATCAACCTCTACAAGGTTCTTCCAGGAGGTTACCTATCCATTGGTGCCATCACCAAGGGATAACGGATAATTTTTGGGATAGGTGGTGGATGGTTTTTAACTATCCTCCATGCAATAACAATGAGGTCCTGCAATGATTTTTAAGGAAACTCTATTGTGAATTTAACTATCCCCCATGCAGTAAGATAGGGTCCGAGTTTCAAGGTAGAGGTGGGGGCTCCACAGAGGATAGAGTAGGGGCACAACGTACTCAAAATTTGGCACCAAGACCCCTAGGTAAACCAAAGATTACACATATCACTATCCCTTCTATTGTAAAGGAGGGTGTTGAGGTAGAGACCTTAGAGTCCATTAGCTCACTGACTCAAAGTCTTATATATCACACTAGGCCTCTAGCACAAGGTGATGTGGTTGATTATTCTAGGAATTGAGTTTGACCTCACTTATGTCAAAATTGTGGGTCTCGTTGTGTTTATGATCATGAAGATGATTCAAATGCCTATATATTTTCATATATATTTCCATATATATGAAATTATACATCTATATGGATTTTTTGTAAGACTATATAGTTTTATTACATATATTGTACTTTAATCGACATATAACAATGTGTCATGACTTACTCCTACACAATATCTATAGAAAAACAATTTAAATTTAAAAAGGATAAGAAAAAAAGACAGGAAAATTGTTAAGAATTTCCAGGAAAGTACGAAATTGTTTTCCTTTCAGAAAATCTAGGTCATATTAATTTGAAGAATAAGAGATACAGGGAAGACTGAAAATAATAATTGCAAGGGGATATTGCCATCATATTTTTGGAAAGATTGAAAAGAACCTAATTGAATTAATATCAATTTATTTTAGATTTTTTCTGCAAATTCTTCCTTCCTATTTAGATGATAGGGATACTATAGCTTTAATTTGCTTACAAACAAGTAGATTTGATATTTATTATTGTTAGTATGTTGTTAAAAGAATATGTCATATCCAAGTGGTGGTTAGCATGGGATTGAATATGGTAAGTTGTATGCATCTTGAAGTTGAGTATGATATGTTGTATACATCTTGAAGTTGAACTTTGATTAGACTTTGTCAGCATTTGATGAATCATAAATGTCATTTCATTAATAATCTTGTGAGTGTGAGGTGTATAAATAAATATCAATTACTTTGAAAGTCATGGTTGGCTGTACTGATATGATAACTACCAGATGGTTGTGCCTTATGAAGAAAAGTTGAACATCTAATAACTAATTGAGAACATCAATTCAAATCCATAATATAGAGGATACTAATAATAGATCTTTGTATATTTTATTTGCCTAGTTTTTCAACCACTGACCTTCATGTATGTTTACATGTTAAGCTATGCGGTCATTTCCTCTTACAGTTTTGTTCAACATCTTAATGTTATAGGATTAAAATTTCTTTTCTTGGACATTCAAGTGAGTTTGGCGTAGAGAATACCAATGTAGTCTCTTTTGTACTAGCCATGAAATGGCCTTGGGTTATTTTGGCAACTAATAGATATTAAATTAGATTGCAGTGTAGTGCGGAACTTATTAATTTTTGTAAGAATGAAATAGGTAGAACTGTATTGAGATAAAATGAAGCTTTTCTCTCATATGAAGATGTCGCACTGGCAAATTGGTCTTTATTATAATACACAAGACATAAGTAAAATCAAAATGCTCTCATCAAATCCTGCCAGATGCTATGTTAACTTGTGACTCATTAGTGTATGCTGGGAGAGGGAAGAGTGTGTGGCTTCAGGGTACAGTTTTGGACTTGAACCTTATTGCATAAATATCAAGGCTTCAACTTGATTATCATTAAAGGTTTTTGATTGTTTACAAAATATCTGGATTTCTAGCTCAAATTGTTGGCCAGTACTGCCTATGACATTTATCATATTTTTGGAAATTAAAAGCACAATTAGAATGTTAAATGATATACCTCTGTACATTAAAAAATTAGCAACATAATCTTGTTCTGAAGGCCTTTAGCCACATTGATCAACAAATGATGCAGTCAAAAATAGGGAGACAAATTAATGGTAGCCTCAACCTTGCAGCCAAAATCCATATTTAATACACATATCCCTGATGCATGATAAAGACACAAAAAACATAGTTTTAATCTAGATTTGCAAACATAGAAATCATGAGCACCAACACAGATTGAGAAATTTATGACAGATCTTCAAAAAGTTGTGTGCCATCATTTGATCTCTCTTTGCAAAATCTAAACTCGGTTTTTCCTTTTTTTCCATGAATCTCGCTCTACTAAAAAGAACACCACCCCTTCGTCTTCCTTACCAAGAGTCTACCTAGTCTTTTCCCTTCAAGATATAACCTTTTTCATTATTCCAAAACCAATTGAAAGATTGGTTTTCAAATACTTTGTTTCTTGGCTTTTCACATATGGGTCGACTCTTTGCATTTTTCTCTTTTCATGTTTACAAAATATTTGGATTTCTAGCTCAACTTGCTGGCCAGTACTGCCTATGACATTTATCATATTTTTGGAAATTAAAAGCACAATCAGAATGTTAAATGATATACCTCTGTACATTATGAAATTAGAAACATAAGCTTGTTTAGAATGCCTTTAGCCACATTGATCAACAGATGATGCAGTCAAAAAGAGGGAGACAAATTAATGGAAGCCTCAACCTTGCAGCCAAAATCCAGATTTAATACACATACCCCTGATGCATGATAAAGACACAAAAAACCATAGTTTTAATATAGATTTGCAAACATAGAAATCATGACCAGCAACACAGATTGATAAATTTATGACAGATCTTCAAAAATTTGTGTGTCATCATTTGATCTCTCTTTGCAAAATCTGAACTCAGTTTTTTCTTTTTTTCCATGAATCTCATTCTATGGAAAAGAATACCACCTCTTCATTTTCCTTACCAAGAGTCTAGCTGGTCTTTTCCCTTCAAGATCTCACCTTTTTCATTATTCCAAAACCAATTGAAAGATTGGTTTTCAAATACTTTGTTTCTTGGCTTTTCACATATGGGTTGACTCTTTGCATTTTTCTCTTTTCATGTTTACAAAATATCTGGATTTCTAGCTCAACTTGCTGGCCAATACTGCCTATGAAATTTATCATATTTTTGGATATTAAATGCACAATCAGAATGTTAAATGATATACCTCTGTAAATTATGAAATTAGCAACATAAGCTTGTTCTGAAGGCCTTTAGCCACATTGATCAGCAGATGATATAGTCAAAAATAGGGAGACAAATTAATGGCAGCCTCAACCTTGTAGCTAAAATCCAGATTTAACACACATATCCCTGATGCATGATAAAGACACAAAAACCCGTAGGTTTAATCTATATTTGATAACATAGAAATCATGAGCAGCAACACAGATTGAGAAATTTATGACAGATCTTCAAAAAGTTGTGTGCCATCATTTGATCTCTCTTTGCAAAATTTGAACTCAATTTTTCCTTTTTTTCCATGAATCTTGCTCTACTAAAAAGAAGACCACCCCTTCGTTTTCCTTACCAAGAGTCTACCTGGTATTTTCCCTTCAAGAGCTCACCTTTTTCATTATTCTAAAACCAATTGAAAGATTGGTTTTCAAATACTTTGTTTCTTGGCTTTTCACATATGGGTCGACTCTTTGCATCTCTCTCTTTTCATGTTTAGACTGACTATGTCTCATTCATGCTCAGCATGATCTTTCATCAAAGAGGACTCACTTTGTCCTACCTACCTATTCCTGTGGAAAATTTAAATACTTTTTGGGTGATTCAATCTTGCACTATCCACAAGATTCTCATGCTTCACCCATGATCATTAAAGAGGAAAGTTCACTTGAGTATGAACATCTATCAGATCATGTACAACCAAGACATGTTTTTGCAATTGTTGCACCACAAGGGAATGAAGAGAGATCGTAATATTGGTTGGCATGATGTGTATAGGGAAAATAGAAGCTAACACAACCAGTGACAGATGATGACGGGTTCACATATCCTATAGGTTCAATTGTTGTTGTTGTGGGAACTTGGTTGCGAGACACAAAACCATTCTAATGTATTCACACCTTATTATAGATAAAAATGTCAAGTTGTTGAAGAATCAAGAAAAACCAAAGACAAAAGAGCTATGGATAGTGACTACTATTGATCATGAAGCAATACTAAATATTCTTAAGAAAAGAGATGACCCTTCAGGCATACTTGAGTAGTAGGTCTTAAATGGTGCCTTAATTTTTTTATCATGCATTTTATTTCAAACAATGATCATTAAACCTTAATGTTCCAGTTTTTTACGTGTATATTAAGGATGTGTTCAAAATGTAGGTCTAACGATGATCGTTCACAGGTGCCACGGACTCCGAGTTAGGACCCATCAAAGTTTGACAATTTTTAGAACTTATGGTGCTTAAGGGATGACACCGGTAGGGTATGACCCCAAGTGTTCAACCGAGTGGGGGGGAAAAATAGGAGCATGAATAGGGTAATAATGCCTAACTGGACATGTCAAAGCTGACAATTCATTATCACGATGAGCAAAATGAGAAATTGGCCACGCGACAACATTCGATTGAATGAGACTGATGATTTTTTTGCCAACTGAAAAAAAATGCCACCCTAATAAAACGGTAGGGAAAATTGAAAAACCGAGATAGGATTTTGTAGGGACCCCTCTCATGGACCTGTAGGTTCAAATGGATCATTCACAAGTGCAATGGATTTTTGAGTTAGGGCCCGTCAAATTTTGACATATTTTAGCACTTAGGATGCTCAAGGGGTGACGCAGGTAGGGTATGACCCCAAGCGTTCGACCAAGTGGGGGGGAAAAATAGGAGCATGCATAGGGTAATAATGCCTAACTGGACATGTCGGAGCTGACAGTTTGTTATCATGATGAGCAGAACGAGAAATTGGCCATGCGGCAACATTTGATTGAATGAGACTGATGATTGTTTTGCCAAATGAAAAAATGCTGCCCTAATAAAACCATAGGGAAAATTGAAAAACCGAGATAGTATTTTGTAGGGACCCCTCTCATAGACCCATAGGTTCAAATGGATCATTCGCAGATGCCATGGATTCTGAGTTAGGGCCCGTCAAAGTTTGACAATTTTTAGCACTTAGGGTGCTCAAGGGACCATTCCCAGGTGTCGGTAGGGTATGACCCCGAGCATTCAACTGAGTGGGGGGGTCAAAATAGGAGCATGCATAGGGTAATAATGAATTTATATCAAGTATTGTTCATTAAATGAGTTGTATTGTATTTTTCCTTAAATGAATTGTATTGTTCATTATACAAACAACACTTATGATGAAATGAAATGAATTGTATTGTTAATTAAATAACCATTATTAACCATTATTAATTATCGGAATGAAGAATAAAGATTTCCACAATAACACCATGTACAAATGAGCAACAATTTATATGATCAAATATCAACTTTTGTATATGAAAATGTCAAATGATTACAAATGTATGTCCATACACAAATATGGCATAAACGCCAACTCAAACAAAATGTATGTCTATATACGTGAATGTATGTCCATATACAAAATATACATGACAACTAGACACATAAGCATCCCAAAACTATCTATAACATCCTAAGTTGCCGATGGATCATCAAAATTGATACTCTTCACCGCACTGCTTGGCTCTGAAGGATCCTACACAAGAAAAAACAAACCACGATTAATATTAGTTATATTATATAACTCACATTCGAAAAGTTAACATAAAAATGAAATATTCTTGTTTACCTCATCTCCACATTTTCTCTTCGGCTTTGCAGGACTCTTGATGTATGTCTTTGGTAGAGGAGGTATGTTTTCAATATTTTCGTACACAACCTACAAATGTTCACAAACATGACATTGATACAAGTTAGCATATAATTGTCACTGATAATAACAAATTATATCTACTAAACACAAAATAAAATAAAAACACACGTACTCAAGGAATCTCTTCTTCTTCTTCTTCATCTTCAGGTATACTGGGTGTAGTCAACAAGGATGTGAAGCCAAGAATTCTCTGTACATATACACAACAAGTATATGAAACTGTCAATCTATGTCTTGACATGTATAATCAATATAAGTTATTTAAACTATTCATTCAATCATATTTGCCTTCAATTACCTTTCCCTTGTCTGTTAGGACCCGAAAGGCAACTGAGAGGGGGGGGGCTGAATCAGTTGTCTATTAATTTCAACCCAAATATAACTTAATCAAACTTGATACATAATACAGGTAAACCAGACTTAATTCCAGTTGACAAATTAGCAGTTAGTATTAATACCGGTGAAGCTTAATGCATAAGACAGGAAGAGAAACAACACCCATAAAACATAACACATAGATTTGTGTGTGGAAACCCTGTAAGGGGAAAAACCACGGTTGGAAACCTTACCCACAATTAGATGATACTACTACAGATAGTATGTGTATACAAATGGAGTCTGCACATGCAGAAAGGCCAACCTCCTAGAGCTCACTGCTCAATCACAAAATAGGAGTCACACTGACTACAATTGGATGGTTAAATCCAATGATAATGTACTGCTCAAAGTAGAATCTTCAATGCTAGATTTAGTACCGGTTAAGCTATAATAATCACCTTAAAACCTTCCTTGAACCTTCTCTATGGTTTGCTCATATGATCTTCAATATTTACACATACCATGTTATAATACCATAACCATATACCATTCCTTCTCCACTTTCTCTACTACTTTCTTTATCTCATCAATTGAGATCTTACATATATACCAAAACCTAAGACCAAATGTGTAGGTCGGCTTACTAAGAATATTACAATAAAATCAATTATAAATAAGTCAAGATGTGATGCATCATGTCAGCTCAATAAATTTACAACAATATCCAACTAATAAATCATCTTCATAACATGTCGTGCAAATCTAGAATAGATAATGGATACTGGTCCATAACCTATACCAATTTTGTCAGTAATAGCAAATATGTCAACCTGATTAGAACATTTACCAAAATACCAAAACCAAGTATCCAAACCATGTCTTCAGCATAACCAAGTGATCTCTAGATGATAACAAGTCATCCTTAGTGTCAATGAACAATATAACCTATCAGTGAACAATATACTAGTGACTGTGCATAAGTCACTGAACACAATGTGTCGATTCAACATAACCAAAGATCTCTAGAAGGATAAGTGTTGGCGTTAATGAAAAAACTAATGCAACACATCCATAATACCAATAATCTCCCCCTTTGGCATTGATGGCAACACAAGATGGAAAAACACCTAAGTGCCAAAATAGAATTCCAAAAATAAAAAAACCAACAATCTCCAGAAAATTTTAATACCAGAAACCAAAAACTCTCCCCAAATGAATAATCCCTCTCCAAAGGATAATGTTTCCTAAATACAAAGTTTTTCCATAGATATCTCTCCCCCTTTGACATCAAATGCCAAAGTAATACAAATACCATAATATATAGTCAACTCATAAAACCAATTACAATAACCAATTGTTATAACCAACTACTCCCCCTGAGAAGTAGCTCTCCTCCATCAAAGCCAGAAAAATGTTTCTTTGTTAATTATGTTGGTTTGATGCCAATCATCAACTGTCTAAGTCTCTACCAGTGAGGGTATTACCCCAAGCTTCTCTGTGAGATATTCAAATTTTCCTTAGGCAAAGGTTTAGTAAAGATATTTGCAATCTTCTCTTTAGTATTCACATAAACCAATCTCGCTTCTTTTGCTTCAACATTCTCTTTCAGAAAATTATATTTGATAGAAACATGTTTAGTCTTAAAGTGAAATACTAGATTCTTTGATACATCAATTGTTGTTGAATTATCACAATAAATGATTATAGGTTCTTTGCATTTTACCTTTATTTCCTTCAACATTTTCTTAATCCATAATACTTGAGTACAATTAGTAGTTGCGGCAACATATTTTTATTCTGTTGTTGATAGTGATGTACAACTATGTTTCTTGCTCAACCATGAAATCAATCTGCTACCAAGAAATAATTCTCCACCAGTGGTGCTCTTTCTATCATCTACATCTCCTTCCCAATTTGCATCAGTGTATGCACATAATTCAAAATTTTCATCTTTAGGATACCATAAACCAAGATTTGTTGTGCCTTGTAGATACCAGAAAATCCTTTTCACTATTGATTCATGATTTTCTTTAGGATTACTCTAAAATCTTGAAACAATACATACTGCATTCATAATATCAGGTCTTTCTTGAGTTAAATACAGTAAACCTCCAATCATAGATTTATATCTTGTTAGATTAACAAGAGCTGAATCATCCTTGAATGTCAATTTGTTAATTATAGTCATAGGAGTACTTATTGGTTTGGAATTTTCCATACCAAATTTCTTCAATAGTTCCTTCAAGTATTTTGTTTGACATATGAATATACCTTTATCAGCCTGTGAAATCTGCAATTCTAAAAAGAATTTTATCTCTCCAATCATAGACATTTCAAATTCTTCCTACATCTTATTAGCAAAGTCTTTACATAATCCTTCTTCTCCTCCAAAAATGATATCATCAACAAAAACTTCAATAACCAAGATGTCATCATTAGTCACTTTGAAATATAAGTTGTTGTCAGCATTACCTTTAGTGTAACCAAGCTTCAAGAGATATTTGTCTAATCTAGCATACCAAGCTCTAGGAGCTTGCTTCAATCCATACAAAGCTTTCCTTAATCTGCAAACCATATCTTCATTATTTGTCAATGAAAATCCATTAGGATGTTCAATGTAAACTTCCTCTTCAAGATCACCATTCAGAAATGCACATTTTACATCCATTTGATATACTTTATAGTTCTTGTGAGCTGCAAATGCAAGAAATAATCTAAATGCCTCAATTCTAGCTACCGGTGCAAAGGTTTCATTATAATCAATTCTCTCTTTTTGTGAATATCCTTTACAACTAATCTTGCTTTGTTTCCGATTACCTTACCACCTTCATTAAGTTTATTTCTAAATACCCATTTAGTTCCAATTACATTTTTTTCTTCAGACCGAGGAACTAATGTCCATGTATTATTCTTTTCAATTTGTTCTAATTTATCTTCCATTGCTTTAATTCAATGTTTATCTTCACATGCCTCAATAACAGATGTTGGTTCAATTTGATAAATTAAACATACCTCTTCATTTTCTAGTCTTTCTCTTGTCATAACACCTTGATACTTATTCCCAATTATCTGACATTTAGAGTGATTCAGTCTTACATACCTGGGTGTGTTCACTTGATGTTGTTCTTCAGTCACTGTGGAAATCTTTGATGATGCCAGTGTGACTGGATCTCCATTTTGTACCGGTGCACTTTGTATAGGTTCATTTATGATCATCCCAATTGTCAGTTCAGAATCTATAGACCTTGAATTTCCTCTAAAGTGTTCATCTATCTTCACATTAGCACTCTCAATGATTTTCTGTAATCTTTTATTAAAGCATCTATATGCCTTTCTCTTAGATGAATAACCAAGAAATATTCCTTCATCACTTCTAGTATCAAATTTACCAATATACTCATCTCTCCTAATATAACATTTGCTTCCAAATATTCTAAAGTATTTAAGAGTAGGAGTATTACCAAACCATAGTTCATAAGGGGTCTTACCGGTTTCACCTTTGATGTGAACTCTATTAAAAGTGTAAACTGCTATATTCACTGCTTCTCTCCAATACATATGAGGTAGATTTTCTTCTAATATCATGCTTCTAGCTGCATCCAGAATAGTTCTATTCTTCCTTTCCACATTTCCATTTTGCTGAGGTGTCCAGGGTGTTGATAGTTGTCTTCTGATTCCTTTCACTTCACAAAACGTATTAAACTCCTTAGATGTAAATTCTCCTCCTTAATTTGATCTTAAACATTTTATTTTCTTATCGATTTCATTCTCTACCATTGCCCTGAACAGTTTGAGTTTTTCAAAAGCTTCTGATTTCTTCTCGAGAAAAGTAACCCAACACATTCTAGAATAATCATCAATAATTAGCATAAAGTATCTATCTCACTGTAGACTTCTTGTTCTTTCTAGACCACACAAGTTAGTATGAATTAAATCAAGAACATTATTGGATTTCTCAGAAATACTCTTAAAATTTGTTCTAACTTGCTTTCCCATTTGACATTCCTTACATATCGGGTTATGAGGTTTCACAATCTTAGGTAAATCCCTTACTGCCTTAGTTGAGCTAATCTTTACAATGCAATCAAAATTCACATGACAAAGTCTCTTACGCCATAACCGACTTTAATCAATATGTGCAATCAAGCATGTCTTTTCACTATTATTCAAATGAAAGATATTACCTTTAGTCTGATTACCGGTTGCAATCTCCAATCCAGTTCTATTCATGATTTTGCATTTACCATTCTTGAATTGTAACTGAAAACCCTTTTCAACTAATTGACCAACACTCAAAAGATTGTGCTTCAAACCTTCAACATAATAAACATTGTTAGTATTGTGCTTACCATCAAAGATATAGTGCCTCTTCCTTTGATCAAACAAGCTTTATCATCCCAAATATTACTAGACTTCCACTATATTCCTAAAAAGATAAGAATTTACTTTTATCACCAGTCATATGATGTGAACATCTAGAATCTATAATCCATTCATCTTTTTCTTCAATTTTAGCTGCCAAGGCCTGCTCTACCGATTGAACAGTAGGTGTCGGTTGATCTTCTTTTATTGCAACAAAGCCCATCCATTTTATGTCTGTTCTTCATCAGAATTATCAGTAACTCCTTCATCAACATAGTAACATGATTTGTCATTGTTCTTCTTAAATTTGTATCTCTGATATTCAGGGTTAGGCTTATATGTCCTTTTAGCTTCTTCTCTCAATCTTGCATGTCTATTAGGACATCTAGATGCCATATGACCAACTTTATTGTAGTTGAAACATTTAAATGGTGTTTTACAGTCATATTTACTTCCAATAGGACCTTTAGGCATTTTCCTTGCAAATAGTGCTTCAAGTTCTTTTGCATAAAGTGCTTTCCAATCAAACTTCTCAGATGATGATGATGATGCTGCAGATGATGATGCTTTGAAGGCCAAATCTATTTTAATTGTAGCAACAAGACCAATTTCCTCAAGGTCAAATGATGAAATTTTTCCAACCAAGGTATCTCTAGATACTGAAGTATTAGGCATTGTTCTCAACTCATTAATAGCAGTTACTTTCATTTTGTATACTAGTGGCAAAGCTCTTAAAACTTTAGAAACTATTTCATCTTCACTTAAGGATCCTCCACAACATTGTATTCCCAAAACAATTTCATTTACTCTTTCCATAAAAGCATAAATTCTTTCATCTTCTTCCATTTTCAAATTTTTCATACCTGACCCGGAAGCATTCCAGTTTTACAATTTTTATAGTGGTATCACCTTCATTAAGTGTCTCCAATTTATCCCAAATAGCTTTAGTAGTAGATTGGTCTAATAATCCCATGATTTGTTGATCTGATAATGCACTCAAAAGTGCTTCTCTTGCTTTGCAATCATTTTCTTGATCTTTACCCAATGTTGGTGGATTAGGTTGATTCGGTGTAGGACCAACATAGCCATTCTTTGTAATATCCCAAATGTCTCTTCCAATACAATTTAAATGAGTCTTCATTTTGATCTTCCATATACCATAGTTAGTTCCATCAAGTTTTAGACTGTCCTTCCTGAAAAAGTTTGTTGCCATAGGATCTCCTCAAGCTGTTAAACTTCTACAAAAAGAGGACTTAGCTCTGATACCAATTGTTAGGACCCGGAAGGCAACTGAGAGAGTGGGAGGGTGAATAAATTGTCTATTAATTTCAGCCCAAATATAACTTAATCAAACTTGATGCATAATATTTGTAAACTAAACTTAATATCGGTTGACAGATTAGCAGTTAGTATTAATACCAGTGAAGCTTAATGCATAAGACAGAAAGAGAAACAACATCCATAATACATAACACAAAGATTTGTACATGGAAAACCTGTAAGGAGAAAAACCATGGTGGGAAAGCTTAGACACAATCAGATGATACTACTGTAGATAGTATGTGTATACAAATGGGGTCTGCACATGCAGAAATACCAACCACCTAGAGCTCACTGCTCAATCACAAAATAGGAGTCACACTGACTACAATTGGATGGTTAAATCCAATGATAATGTACTGCTCAAAGTAGCATCTTCAATGCTGGATTTAGTACTGGTTAAGCTCTGATAATCACCTTCAAACCTTCCTTGAACCTTCTCTATGGTCTACTCATATGATCTTCAATATTTGCACATACCATGTTACAATACCATAGCCATATACCGTTCCTTCTCCACTTTCTCTACTACTTTCTTTACCTCATCAATTGAGATCTTACATATATACCAAAACCTAAGACCAAATGTGTAGGTCGTCTTACTAAGAATATTACAAAAAATCAATTACAAAAAGTCAAAATGCGATGCATCATGTCAGCTCAATACATTTACAACAATATCCAATTAATAAATCAACTTCATAACATGTCATGCAAATCTGGAATAGATAATGAATACCGGTCCATAACCTAGACCAATTTTGTCGGTAACAACAAATATATCAACCTGATTAGACCATTTACCAAAATACCAAAACCAAGATTCCAAACCACGTCTTCGGCATAACCAAGTGATCTCTAGATGATAACAAGTCATCCTATGCTAGTGAACAATATAACCTGTCAGTGAACAATATACCGGTGACTGTGCATAAGTCACTGAACATGTCGGTGAACACAATGTGTCGGTTCAACATAACCAAAGATCTCCAGAAGGATAAGTGTTGACATTAATGACAAAACTAATGTAGCACATCCATAATACCAACATTGTCTCCAACTGCACTACCAGATCCTAAATCACACTGCCCCACCTGCTTGTGCCCTACAAGAGTAAAATAAGATATACATGCAAGTTACTACATAATCTAATTAATACCAATATAAATAATGAGTATGTATGTACAATAAAATACAAATGACTAGGTGCAATAATATAAGTACCGTCAACCTATCAAGGCCAAATGAAATGGGCGTCAAGGTGCCCTCCTGAACCTATGTCAACTCCTCCTCGATCATCAACTGTTAAATAGACCATGTAAATAAAAATTAGTACTTAATATTATCTAGATTATAAATATTCATTTAAAATATAGCATTAACTATGAAAATACAAATCTTACCACTACATCATTAATGTATGATGACGGTGCCTCCTCACCTCTAGCATGCGAGGACTCCCTAGGGTATCCTCCAATCTGTGTCATAACATTTGGTGCATCATGCATCTCTTACACCTCATAATCTGTATTGTCTGTAGGAGGATCAACAGGCTATCCAACTGGACCCAAGCATACGTGCCAACACATGATACAACTATGGGGCACGTAAATGTGTGGAGCCAAGGATGACATGTCAGTGCCACCAGATGTACTGCTACCATCAAAAGTAGGCTAAGATACTAACCCAGCTTGAGAAACCAAAAGGTTACTCAAAGAGTGAATAGCCGATATGGTCCCTGATGTCGCCTGACAAATGATATTTGTCGATATGGTCTATGATGCCACCTCAAAAATGATATATAGATGCTGCACTAGAGGTGGGGAATCAACAGGAGGAGGGGGGACTTATGGGCCCTGGACTACTCTGACTGCCCCAGGTCTATTTTGGGGCATACCTAAACCCACACCCTAGAAAGATTGGATGTCAAAGTAGTTCACATGTTTTCCTAAAACAAACTCAGCATAGAATTTTTTTATGAAGTAGAAGGGGACATCAAGATTGTTGTTGGGTGGTTTGTCGAAAACCATCCACCAACGATCCCAAACTTTTTTCACAATATCATCATTTGTGCACCATTTAATAGATTTTTTTTTTTTTTGCGTCTATGGGTTGACCAGTGCGGGGATTCACAAACAATGAGGCGATAGCAGCTTTGGATTATTGGTATTTTGGTATGGTTTTGTCATTGATGTCAACACCTGCTAAATACACCTACTTTGGAGATCCAGCAACATTCATCGGCAAACAGTAAATTGTACAAACAGTCACTGGTATATGGTTAACTGGCAGGATATAATGTTCACCGGTACCTACATTGACATGGAAGACACTTGGTAATGTCAAAGATATCATGTGGACACTTTACTTTGAAGTAATAATCATTGGTATATTCTTATTTGCATATTTTCTTTTGTCGGCAAATAGGTCCAGGTTATCTAGGGTTACAACAGTAGGTTTATCTTTTCCAAATCAGCATGGCATGCTATGGAGATGATTTATTATTGTTGTAAATGCATTAAGACGACAAGTTCAATCGGTTATTGCATCAGATATTGTATTATTTGTAAAATGTTTTTATTGTAATATCTTGTAGAGCTGACCTACTAAAATTGGTCTTAGGGTATGGTATAAATGTAAGATCTTATTTCTAAGATCAAGTGTGGAATGCAAAAAAGATTTTAAGGAAGGATATATGTGAGATCAAGTAGAGATATACACGAAGACATCATTTGAAGGTGAAGTTAGGTTTTTGTAGAAGCATATCAGCATTACACCGGTACTGAATCCAGCATATGAAGATGCTATTTTGTGCAGTACATTCTCATTGGATTTAACCATCCAACTATAGTCAGTGTGACTCCCATTTGTGATTGAGTAGTGAGCTCTAGGCTATTGGCCTTTCTGCATGTACAGACCCCTCTTTGTACACTTACTATCTGCAGTAGTATCATCTGATTGTGGGTAAGGTTTCCCACCGTGATTTTTCCCCTTATAGGGTTTCCACGTACAAATATTGATGTCATGTGTTGTGGATGATTTTGTGCTTATGTTTCATGCATTAATTCTTACCGGTATAGCAATTTTCTATTAACATTGTTTACTGGCATACTTAACTGTCTTACTAGTATTAAGCATTAAGTTGGTTAATAAGATTTTGATTTGAATTTATTTGACAACTGATTCACCCCCCCCTCTTAGTTGTCTCTGGGACCTACAATTGGTATCAGAGCCTTGTCCTCCTTTTGCAGAAGTTTAACAACTTGAGGAGATCCAATGTCTACTAACTATTTCAGAAAGGATAGTCCTAAACTTGATGGAACCAACTATGGGATATGGAAAATCAGAATGGAGACACATCTAAATTACATTGGTAAAGACATCTGGGAAGTTACTAAGAATGGTTATACTACTATTGTAGCTGGTCAGACTACTCCCATTACTTTAGCTAAAGATGAAGAAAATGATTGCAAAGCAAGAGAAGCACTTTTGAGCACATTATCAGATCAACAAATCATGGGATTATCAGATAGATCCACTACAAAAGCTATTTGGGATCATTTGGAAACACTGAATGAAGGGGATTCCACAGTTAAAATTGCAAATCTTGAAAGCTTTCGAGTCAGGTATGAACATCTGGAAATGGAAGAAGATGAAAGGATTTCTGCTTTTATGGAAAGACTAAATGAAATTGTTTTAGGTATCAAATGTTGTGGAGGAACCTTGAGTGAAGATGAGATTGTTTCAAAAATCTTAAGAGGTTTGCCACCGGCATATAAAATGAAGGTTACTGCTATTAATGAGTTGGGAACAATGCCTAATACATCAGTAACTAGGGATACACTGATTGGAAAACTTTCAGCTTTTGAAATTGAGGAATTTGGTCCTATTGCTACTATAAAAACTGATTTGGCCTTCAAAGCATCAACATCATCTGCTCCATCTTTTGACAAATTAGACTGGAGAGCCTTCTATGCAAGAGAACTTGAAGAAACCAGGAAGGAGAATGAAGAGCTTGAAGAACTTGAAGCACTATTTGCAAGAAAAATGCTAAAAGGTCCAATTGGAAGTAAGTATGAAGGTAAAGCACCCTTTAAATGTTTCAACTACAATAAGATTGGTCATATGGCTTCAAGATGCCCTGATAGACATGCTAGACTAAGAGAAGAAGCTAGAAGGACATACAAACCTAATCCTAAATATCAGAGATACAAATTTAAGAAAAACAAAGATAAATCTTGTTACATTGCTGATGAAGGTGTGACTAATGATTCTGATGAGGATCCAGCAGACAACGGAAGGGTCTTTGTTGCTATAATAGAAGATCAACTGGTACCTATTGCTCAACCGGTAGAACAAGCCCTAGCAGCTAAAGTGGAATCAAAGGATGAATGGATTATTGACTCAGGATGCTCACATCACATGACTGGAGACAAAGGTAAATTCTTGAACTTTCAAGAATACAATGGAGGTTTAGTAAGATTCGGAGATGACAAAGCCTGTTCAATCAAAGGTAAGGGTTAAATATCCCTTGATGGTAAACATAACACTAACAATGTCTACTATGTTGAAGGATTAAAACATAATCTTTTAAGTGTTGGTCAATTAGTTGAGAAAGGTTTTTAGTTACAATTTAAAAATGGAAAATGCAAAATCATGAATAGAACTAGTTTGGAAATTGCAACCGGTAATCAGGCTAGAGGTAATATCTTTCATTTGAATAACAGTGAAAAGGCATGCTTAATTGAACATATAGATGAAAGTTAGCTATGGCATAAAAGACTATGTCATGTAAATTTTGATTGCATGGTAAAAATCAGTACTTCTAAGGTAGTTAGAGATCTACCTAAAATTGTGAAACCTCAGAATATAATTTGCAAGGAATGTCAATTTGGAAAACAAGTTAGAGCTAGTTTTAAAAGCATTCTAGAAAAATCCAATAATGCTCTTGATTTAATTCACACTGATTTTTGTGGTCCAGCTAGAACTAAAAGCTTACAAGGTGATATATATTTCATGCTAATTATTGATGATTATTCTAGAATGTGTTGGGTTACTTTTCTCAGAGAAAAATCAGAAGCACTTGGGAAGTTCAAGCTATTCAAAGCAATGGTTGAAAATGAAACCAGTAAGAAAATTAAATGTTTAAGATCAGATCAAGGAGGAGAATTCACATCTAGAGATTTTAATACATTTTGTGAAGTAAATGGAATCAAAAGACAGTTATCAGCACCTCGGACACCACAATAGAATGGAGTTGTTGAAAGGAAGAACATAACTATTTTGGATGCAGCAAGAAGTATGTTATCAGAAGCAAATCTACCATGTGTATTGGAGAGAGGCAGTAAGCACTGCTGTCTATACATTCAACAAAGTTCACATCAAAGGTGAAACCGGTAAGACCGCTCATGAACTATGGTTTGGTAATACCCCTACTCTTAAGTATTTCAAAATTTTTGGAAGTAAATGTTATATTAGAAGAGATGAGTATATTGGCAAGTTTGATCCTAGAAGTGATGAAGGAATATTTCTTGGTTATTCATCTAAGAGTAAAGCTTATAGATGTTTTAATAAAAGATTACAGAAAATTGTTGAAAGTACAAATGTAAAGATTGATGAACAATTCAGAGGAACTTCAAGGTATATAGACTCTGAACTGGTAACAGAAATTATGACGAATGAACCAACAGTAAATCCACCGGTACAAAATGATGATCCAGTTACTCCGGTATCGTCAGAGGATTCCACGGTAATTAAAGAACAACAATAGACTAAGACACCCCAGTATGTAAGACTGAATCATTCTGAAGATCAAATAATTGGAAGCAAATTTAAAGGAGTCATGACAAGAGGAAGATTGGCGAATGAAGAGGTATGTCTTATTTCTCAAATTGCACCATTATCTATCAATGAGGCATGTGAATATAAATTTTGGATTAAAGCTATGGAAGAAGAATTAGGACAACTTGAGAAAAATAATACTTGGACATTAGTTCCCGGCCTAAAAATAAAAATGTAATTAGAACCAAATGGGTATTTAGAAACAAACTCAATGAAGATGGTAAGGTTGTCAGAAATAAAGAAAGACTAGTGTGTAAGGGATATTCTCAGAAAGAAGGAGTTGATTACAATGAAACCTTTGCACTGGTAGCTAGAATTGAGGCAGTTAGATTATTCTTGGCCTTTGTAGCTCACAAGGATTACAAAGTTTATCAAATGGATATTAAATGTGCATTTTTGAATGAAGATCTTGAAGAGGAAGTCTTTATTGAACAACCTAATGGATTTTCCTTAACAGATGACAATAATATGGTTTATAGATTAAGAAAAGCTCTGTATGGATTAAAACAAAGAGCCTGGTATGCAAGATTGGATAAGTATCTTTTAAAGATTGGTTTTACTAAAGGAAATACAGATAGCAATTTATATTACAAAGTAACTAATGATGACATCTTGATTATGGAAGTATTTGTTGATGATATAATCTTTGGAGGAGAAGATGGATTATGCAAAGAATTTTCTCTTAAAATGCAGCAGGAATTTGAAATATCTATGATTGGAGAAATAAAATTCTTTTTAGGATTGCAGATTTTATAGACTGATAAAGGTATATTTTTGAGTCAATCTAAGTACTTGAAGGAGCTAATCAAGAAATTTGGGATGGAGAACTCTAAACCGGCAAGCACACCTATGACTACAAATGACAAATTATCTCAAAGGGATGAATCTACACCTGTTAATCCAACTAGATACAAATCTATGATAGGAGGTTTACTGTATTTGACACAAACCAGACCTGATATTATGAATGCAGTATGTATAGTTTCTAGATTTCAGAGTAATCCTAGAGAAAATCATGAATCAGTAGTAAAAAGGATTTTTTGGTACTTACAAGGCACAACAAATCTTGGATTATGGTATCCTAAAGATGAAAGTTTTGATCTATATGCATACATAGATGCAAATTGGGCAGGAGATGTGGATGATAGAAAAAGCACCACTAGAGAAGCATTCTTTCTTGGAAAGAGATTAGTTTCTTGGTGAAGTAAGAAATAGAGTTGTACATCTTTATCAATAGTAGAATCAGAATATGTTGTAGCAACAACAAACTGTACACAGGTACTTTGGCTTAAGCAAATGTTGAAAGACATAAAAGTAAAATGCAAGGAACCTATTACTATATATTGTGATAACACTGCAGCAATTGATATATCTAAGAATCCAGTATTACATTCTAAAACAAAACATGTTTCTATCAAACTGAATTTTCTAAGAGAAAAAGTTGAAGAAAAGGAAATAAAACTGGTTTATGTGAATACTAAAGAATAGATTGCAGATATTTTCACAAAACCTTTGCCTAAGGAAACTTTTGAGTATCTCAAAGATCAGCTCGGAGTCTTACCTCCACCGGTAGAGACTTAGACAGTTGATGATTGTCATCAACCGGTAGAATTAAATGGACAAATCTTTTATTCCGTTATTTGATGAGGAAGCTACTTCTCAGGGGGAGTAGTTGGTATATTGAATTGGTTGGTATTTTGTATGAACTTGACTTTTTGTGACTTTGGCATTTGATGTCAAAGGGGGAGAGATATATGGAAAAACATTAGGGAAAGATATATGAAAAATGCATTATCTTTTTGAGGAGAGATTGGTATGAGAGTTTGGTATAAACACATATTACTCCCAGGGGGAGAAATGGAGATTGTTGATTTTTGTACTTGGCATTTTTGTTTTGGCACTTTGATGGTTTTTCCATCTTGTGTTGCCATCAATGCCAAAGGGGGAGATTGTTGGTATTTTGGTATGGTTTTGTCATTGATGTCAACACCTGCTAAATACACCTACTTTGGAGATCTAGCAACATTCACCAGCAAACAGTAAACTGTGAAAACAGTCACTGGTATATGGTTAACCGACAGGATATAATGTTCACCAGTACCTGCATTGACATGGAAGACACTTGGTAATGTCAAAGACATCATGTGGACACTTTTCTTTGAAGTAATAATCATTGGTATATTCTTATTTGCATATTTTCTTTTACTGGCAAATAGGTCCAGGTTATCTAGGGTTACACCGACAGGTTTATCTTTTCCAAATCAGCATGGCATGCTATGGAGATGATTTATTATTGTTGTAAATGCATTAAGCCGACATGTTCAATCGGTTATTGCATCGGATATTGTATTATTTGTAAAATGTTTTTATTGTAATATCTTGTAGAGCCGACCTACTAAAATTGGTCTTAGGGTATGGTATAAATGTAAGATCATATTTGTAAGATCAAGTGTGGAATGCGAAAAAGATTTTAAGGAAGGATATATGCGAGATCAAGCAGAGATATACACAAAGACATCATTTGAAGGTGAAGTTAGGTTTTTGTAGAAGCATATCAACATTACACCAGTACTGAATCCAGCATATGAAGATGTTATTTTGTGCAGTACATTCTCATTGGATTTAACCATCCAAGTGTAGTCAGTGTGACTCCCATTTGTGATTGAGCAGTGAGCTCTAGGCTGTTGGCCTTTCTGCATGTGCAGACCCCTCTTTGTACACTTACTATCTGTAGTAGTATCATCTGATTGTGGGTAAGGTTTCCCACCGTGGTTTTTCCCCTTACAGGGTTTCCACGTACAAATATTGGTGTCATGTGTTGTGGATGACTTTGTGCTTATGTTTCTTGCATTAATTCTTACCAGTATAGCAATTTTCTGTTAACACTATTTACCGGCATACTTAACTGTCTTACCGGTATTAAGCATTAAGTTGGTTAATAAGATTTTGATTTGAATTTATTTGACAACTGATTCACTCCCCCCTCTTAGTTGTCTCTGGGACCTACATGGATATCTTGAGATCCTTGATCTCCTTATAGGATAAGCCATCTACATATTGTTCCCTCATAGAATCTCACCACAAAAGGGAAACATTGTGCTCCTCAGTCATGGTTTCCATACTCTTTATGATCGACGTGAGAGGATCAAACATTGGGTTTAGGCAAGGGATCCTACGATATACATTTGCAATCCCCTCGTTCAAATTTCATGCAATTAAATCCTAAATTGAGGGGGGGTTTGGCAAAGGAGGGTTTGGTTGTTGCGGTTGTGGTTGATCAATGTTTTTACTGTTATCCCCCATTTTTAACCTAATTGAATGTAAACAATTGAATTTAGTTAACAAATTTAAACAATTTTGTATTTGATTTAAATTAACCTAGTTTTCATGAAAAAAACCATATTTTCAATGGAAAAACAAATAAACATTAAAAAAAATACAAAAATTGAATGAAAATGATTGAAAACAATAAAAATCTTACCTTTCAATGTATTTTTTAGCAATCTTTGGGTGAAAAACCGGATATCGGATCCAACCAGATATCAGATTCCCAAAAATTGTGCAGCCCATGGGTTAAAAATAACTCACGAGCTGTCACAGTCCAAATATATTGTCTCACAAAATCAGATATCTAATAAAATTGGATATCCGATTTCTGATTTTTATACTTAAATTATTTTAAAATAACATTATATTATATAATATAATAATACATTATATAATATATTATAATAGTATATAATAATATAATAATATATTATATAATATAATATTATAATATAACAATATACTATATAAAATATTGTTATATTATAATATAATATTATATAATATATATAATATAATATATTATTATATTATATAACTATATTATTATATTATATAATATAATAATATAATATATAATATAATAATATAATATAATATGATAATATATTGTTATATTATATATTATGCATTATATAATATATAATATAATATATTAATATATTATATATTATATAATATGTAATATATAATATATTATTATATTACATTATATATTATATAATTTATTTTTTAATTTAAAATTACAAATAAAAATCGGATATCCGATATCCGATTTGCTTAGGTGTTTACCGTGCCAAGGTGTACTGACACCCATGTCAAGCAAAAAGTCAACATGGATTTTCGCATTTTTAGGCGAGTGGAGAAGGCTATTTTTTTCACATCGCGACTTTTTGGGCCCCCATGATCCTGCACTAACCCATACGTGGAAAACCTCAAAGAGGAAAAACCACGGTGGGATTTTGACCCACAATATCTATCCATTGGCCAGTTGAATAAATATTACATAAATGAGGGGCCTACACATGCAAGAAGGCACACTACCTAGAGCATACAACTCAATACAAAGGAGCCTCACTGACTACAAGATCAAAGTGTTGAATTACAACAAAAATTTTAACTTTGTAAGTGCATCTTCTATGCTAGATGACTTTCGATGAAGCACAGACTGTACTAGTTAATATTGCTTCCTTCCTTAGTGGCAACTTAGATCTCTTTCCAATCTCTTGAATGGATACTTAAGACCAATTACAGATTATTACATTCGCATAACATCGATCTAGATCTCGCTCACACAATGTATTTCTTTTATCATATCCTTAAATGACCTAATAGACTAACATATATACCCTTACATACATGAATGCCTTATTTCGGCTTACAATCATATTACAAAAGATAAAAGACATGTTGGCTCAAAATATAAACATTAATCTCTATGACTTGTTATGTCCTGCATACTTAACCCCCATTAGTTTCCTTGTGTTGAATATGGGGCCCCTTTTTTGCTTTTTGTTGCTTGGTTTTAAGTTTTGCTCCTTTTATCTCGGAACCCCAGAACCTCAGAGTCCCGAGGTCTCTTTCTTTTTCTTTTTTCTTTGTGCAACTCGGAACCCTGGAGTCCCGAGGTTGGTCTTTTTTTCTTGTTAGTGCACCTACCCCGGAACCCTGGAGTCCCGAGGTGGTGCCTTCTCTTGTCTGTTTTCTTTTGTCTACCTCGGAACCCTAGAGTCCCGGAGTCCCAAGGTGTGTTTTGTTTGTCTATCTCAGAACCTCGAAGTCCCGGAGTCCCAAGGTATGTTTTATTCATCAACCCCAGAACTTCGGAACCCCTGACTCCCGAGGTTGATTGTTTGCTTGCTTGTCCTTGTGCGCCCCGGATCCCAAAGTTCCAAGGTGAGATTTTTTGTGTCGACCCCAGAGTCCTTAGGTCCTATCGAAGATGTTTGTACATACGAGGTTCAGGGGGTATAAATAGGAAGAATGAACTTTTCAAAGTTCATTTGTGTATTCAACTTTCTAGAGTCCTTGCCTTTGACCTCCAGACTTCGTGCCTCCGTCCTTCCGAGCTCCTTTCGCATTCTTGGGTGATTTTTCTCACCGGGTTGGTGATTTTTCTTGCCCTCCTTGTCATTTTCTAGTTTAGATCTTCTTGTCTTGTGTTTTCTCTTGTTTTTTTCTTCTTGTTTTTGTCTTGTTTCTTTTTATTTCCTCATGTGCCCTAGTCTTACCCCAGATCCTCGGAGTTCCAGGTTAAGTTGATTTTCCACAGACCCCAGAACCCCGAAACCCCAGAGTTCTAAGGTTACTCTTGTTCCTAAATGCACAATGACCCCGAAACCCCAGAATCTTGGAGTTTCGGATTGCCATTTTTAAGGTAGTACCACAGACCCCGAAACCCCAGAGTTTTGAGGTCCATCCCTTTAGAGCTCATTATGTTTTAATTCTTTTGGTGTCCTTTGTGTCTAATCCGAGACTTCGGAACCCCAAAGTCCTGAAGTGAGTCGCATCCATCAAGCCTGGAACCCAGGAACCCCGGAGTTCTTGACCCATTTGTAATCTATCAAGCTCAGAACCCTAGAACCCCGGAGTTTTGAATATTTTGGTTTTAAAGCTTATCTACCTCAGAACCCCGGAACCCGAGAGTTCCAAGGTCATTTTTCTAAAAGAGAATTATCTACCCTAGAATCCCAGAACCCCAAAGTCCCGAGGTGAATGAAGCCTTGCATGTTTTGTACAAGGGATTAATACTTGTTTTCCTTCTTGCAAATTCAAGCGATTAGATGGACCCAACTTCCAGCAAGAGAGGCAAAGACATTAACTGATTTCCTGCAAACATGAAATACCATTATCAGGGGAAATTTTATGTTTCAAAAGTGGATGACCAAATCAAATGGGTTACAAATATCTAGATTGGATACATTGAGATTGAAGACATTAAGACTCAGTTGGATAAACCAAGGTTGGAAGCCTCACTAAGAAGGATAAAGAGATTAGGCCTAGTGGAGGCTACCATCTTCCCATAGCCGATATAGGTTTCGGAGTTCATTATGACAATCATACATTTCTATGACCCTAATACCAAGAAATACATAGATGCATAGGGTAAAATAGTAATAGATTTGTCCCCGGACATGTTGGGATTTGTGTTCGGCATCCCTACTAGAGATGTGATATTCCACTCAACTGAGGAGGAATCCCTAAGTGTATGGAACAACAATGTGACCTCAAACAAGAGGCACATAAATGAAAATTTGTTAGAAGAGGAGAGTAAATAGGCTTAAAGGCCACAAAAATACTGAGGGAAGACTTCAAAGAGCCTCAGAGAGACCTAATCATCATGTTGAGCACGGCCTTTGGCAAACCTGACTGCAAACACTTTCACCCCTAGATGTTTCAATTCATGACCACCATCCTCATAGGGAAACAATAGTTTGATTAGACCTAGGTCCTTTCTGATAGTATATGCATACAGATGAAGGAGCTCCATGAGACCAAGAAATTATTTTTTACCTCCTATGTCATCTGGGTGGCTGCAAGAGCGGGTATATTTTCAGGCCTACAGGTAGAAGGTCAGCTTGGAGATGAAGAAGGCCAAAAGAAGGTCTGGGAATATTATACCCAACTCCTCTTCACTAAAGAAAAGGAACACTTAAAAAAGGATTAATGACTCCTTCCTCTTCCCCATGACCATTAAGTTAACTGGAGACACAAGATACAAGATTAGCCCGAAGGCCATGGCCATCATCCAAAAATGGGCATGTTAGTTTATTCAAAACCAATGCTCCACTTACATAAGGGTCAGTGGATTTATAGGAAAACCAATGCTACTTCCAAGGTATTGCAATGACCGAATCACCTTGTTAGAGTATGTTAGGCAACTGCTAGGCCTTGAATCCCTCCTATCATCCAAGCATAAAACATGGATTGATTTTTCATTATCCATTGGGTATTTCTCTTGCTCAAAAATATAAGTAGCAAAGACGATGGAGCATGAGCTCCAAGATTTGAACTTAAAGGAATTTGATTATGCTAGGGATTGCTATGATCCCTACGGGAAACTCAGGTAAACTATGCCTAAAGCATATGAGGGGCACAAGCCCAGGCTAGAGGATTTTTGGGTGAACCTCCAAGAATGTTTTTAGGTAAGAGAAAAGAATTATAATAGACTGTCGGTACCCCAAATTAGGGACTTTAAAATAGAGACTAATCTCCCTAAGGACTTGATGGATGATGGAGATTTACTGGACCCTGCATACAAAGAGTAGAAAACTGATAAAAGGGCCCTCTCCCCTATAAGGTGGTCTATGCAGGAAGATGTAAATATAGACAAAGCCTTCCAAGTAGTCATCAACAGGACCAAATAGTGGCTCAATTTAAGGGTTAGGCCGAGTGCTTCAAAGGGGAAGCAGAAAGAGTCCACCTCAGGGGTGTTCCAATCAAGGGGTTATAAGGAGTATGCTTGAAAGACAAGATCGAGCTCGAGGAAAAATACATCCACTGACCCAAATGAAGTAGTTGGGCCTAAAGATAGCACTAATGACTTACTGGCAAAGCTTCATGTGCAAATGAGAAGATCTAAATTATTGAAGAAGGCTGTAGACCTCAGAGTAATAGATGGACTAGGAGCTATGCCACTCGATGAAGTTCTTCCACCAATGAAAGCTATAAGACAGAATGTAGAAGAAGGTTCTCGGGAGAAATAAGAAGGAACAAAAATAGATGAGGATGTGCCCACTCAACCTCCTCCAACAGTTGAAGCACAGGTCCCAGTTACCAATGCCCCTATACCACCATTGGTTGATACAACTGCAATGCCGCCTAGGACACAGGCATTGAGGCCTACCACCAAGATTATAATTATCATAAATTTTGAACGTGACTTTGACGATGAAGAAGACCAGCCTAGGGAACATCAGTCACTTGGAGGGGAGAAAGAATGAAGTGATGCCGAAGATTTTTTGAATGAAAGATTAGTCTTAACCCCTCAATACCAAGAAAACCTCCTTAAGGATATAGTTGTCGGATAGGGTACGACCGACATAGATAAGGGGGGAAGGACATTTGGATAGGAGGTCAGTGATAATTTGGGAGAGTTGCAAAATCAACAATAGCTGAATGTTAACATTTCTCTCCAAACTAATCTGGCTCGCCAAGTTGCTTCACCTCAATATCCTAAATAGACAAAAGCAAAAGAGAGGGATGAAGCAAAAGAACATGCAGATGCCCATATTGTAACTATTGACATAGTGTCACATCAAGGTGACAAGGATAAAGATATACCACAATGACTCAAATTCACTTTTGAGAAGAACAAAAGGAAAGTATAACTACCTAAAGTTACACTACAACAAGCAATCATGGAGGAACCAAGAAAGGTCAAGAAACCTAAGGTTGTACATCATTTGTTGAGAATAGGTTCCGGTGAAGTGGTTGTGGATGTGGAAGTTACACTTCACACAAAGGGTCAAACATCCCAAAAATACCAAGTATCTCAAGTAAAATTGGGCAAGAAAACAAAGTGGGGAGAGTTATATACTTTGGAACTTGCCACCAATGTCATTTGGGGACGAATAGAGAAAGAACATCCCTCCCACATAGAGCTTAAAACACAGCTAGAGTAGTACAAATAGCTGCTAATTGAGATGGGCAAGCCATTAGATACTTTCAAGAATGATAATCTACCATCAACCTCATCACTCCCTGGGGGATAGGTAAAATTGTTAACGGAGGTAAGACACGCAGTTGCTATAGCAATGTCATGGGCCCAAATAAATGCCTCAAAAATTAAATAGTTTTTGAAGAATACTATGAAGGAGTATAAGGAGGCGGTACAGGTGGGAGGAGCATTAGCTTTTGCTTCTCAACAATGGGAGTGAAAGATAAAAATGTTTAGTAAACAATTCTAGAGTTTAAATAAAGTTGTGTATTTATGAGAAGAGGTAATAATGGAGGAGGAACTTTTGGGTTGCGATAGTTGTAAGAACTTGCAATCATATGAATACATTTTGGAACTAAAGAGTGAGATGCTTCAGTAGTATGTGAAGGATGTGGAAAACATTCAGGTTCCTCTCCTCAAGGTAATTTTGAAATATGAGGATTTTGTAAAGCATCTACTCTGAATTTTTGGATTGGGGATAACTGATAAGCAGTCATGGAGGAAGAGAAAGTATTGAGTTAGTAGGATTCATATGAGGCCCAACATTTGCAACCTTCGGCTTAGTTTGATGTCACACTGATGGACAGATACACGTACCTGATCACCCGATGTCAACAGGCAACATAAAAAATAGGGGAATTGGAAAAGAAAAGATAAGTAGAGGAAATCTTGAAAACGTATAAATTTAGAATCAAGCATGTTGTTGATCCTCCTGCTGAAGAGATTGCATGTATTATTAATAATTATAAATCTTATAAAAATAAGTAGAAGTTGAACCTACAGTTGCTAAAGATAGAAGGATTTATGAGAAAAGATTTTGCATGACTTCTCCCCTGTCACTCTGATGGCAGTTCCAACTCCTATTCCAGTTTTGAACAAAATTCTGCATGACTATGAAATCTTGGCTCATACAGCATGCTCTTTGTAGTAGTTAACTGGAGTCTAGAGGAAGAAACTTGCAAGTTAACTATGACTCCTAGTTTTGATTTCTTAATTTAGATTAGATTTATTTCCTAGAAAGTAGGGTAGAAAACTCTATAAATTGAGAGCTTTGATGAATTTGTAAGGGTCCACAAATTGATGATTTGAGGCCCACTTAGAAATTTTAGATTATTTTGTAGGTTCTTATGAACTTGATTTATTTTTGTTACACATTCTTTGAAATTAATACAAGAAGCAGCTTGTAGATTGTTTGATCTACGCATATATTCTTGTAAAGCGGAAAAATTGAACCCTAGTCGTTCTCCCCTCACCAACTCCGAGGAGAGAGAAGGGAGGGTCACTAGGGTTGATGGCTTTCACTTAGGAGGGACTTTACATTCAAAAGAGGGGTTGAAACCCACAAGATCCAATCCCACGCAATGCAAGATTGGATGCTAAACGAGTTTCAAGGGTTAAGACAGCAAGGCTACCCTCTTTCGTAAAGAATGTTGATAGAAGAATTAAGCTAGGAATGCATAGAAAGTGAGAAAGATTCGCTTATAAACTGAGATAGGGATATAGGATGAAGCTACGGACCTGGAATTAGCTGTAAAATGTCGATACGGTGCTGTCCTGCAAATTTGAGCAAAAGTTGACGGGACGATGGCGCCCGGCGTGCACACGGTCCTCCGAAAAATCCGCGAAACGAAGGGGGATCTGTTCGTCTCTGCACAAGGATTCCAGATCTTCAATTTCAGCCGCATACCTGCAACCTACACACAGAAAAGCGAAGACAATTGGGGGGTTAGGGATTAGGGGTTTGCCTTTAGGTCAAACCCTGGT
Source organism: Cryptomeria japonica (assembly GCF_030272615.1). Classification (NCBI taxonomy): domain Eukaryota; kingdom Viridiplantae; phylum Streptophyta; class Pinopsida; order Cupressales; family Cupressaceae; genus Cryptomeria; species Cryptomeria japonica. The sequence goes on from NC_081408.1 coordinate 296,325,348, forward strand.
TTTGGAATTAACCAAGAAATGAGAAAATGCTGTAAATGTAATGTAAAACAAGTACTAATACCTTGTTGTAAGGATGTTTGTATCCTTATATGCGAAGGTATAGATGTTGTTGTTTGTTGTATGTTGTATGTTGTAGAATGTAATGTGTTGTAAGTGATCTCCTCTTCAATGGTTGAATCCTTGTCTTGAATGCAACACTTAGCCTTGAATGGAGACTTAGAATGATCAATTGCTTGAAGGAATGCTTGAATGCTTGAATGCTTGAATGCTTGAATGTTTGAATATCGTTTCCACCTTTTTTTTCCATCCTCCTCAAATGAGAGAGGAAAAGTAGTTTATATACTTGCCAATTAGGGTTAAAAGACTGATTTTCCCGACCTTAGGCCGACCAGGAAAGATAATTTTCCAATTTGCATACAAAAAGGCCCGAAGTCCCATAGGAGACCGGGCCCAAAATAGGGCCAGGGACCAGGGTGCTGGGCGCCATGGTCCTGGGGGACCAGGGCACTGGGCGCTCTGGTCCCACCTCCCGGGACAGCAGGGTGCAAGGAGGATCAGGCCAGGGTGCTGGAAAAATGCAGTTTTTGGTGTCATGAGCAAGTTTCGGGGTCTCCATTCAGGTTTAGTGTTGTGTCGCCATTGTGAAGACCCAAATGCGGTCAAAATTGCAAGTGTCACAATTTTAGGACGCTACATTTAGCCCCCACTTTAGCGGGAGTATAAGCATACGCTCATACTTCCGGTAAAGTACAAGGAAACAACATTGAAAAACTTTCACCACGTCAAGGAGGCAAGATACACCAAGCCCCCAGTGGACTAAGGATCTTACGACTTCGATTGATAAAGTAAAAGGGAACATCACGAGGGAGAACCATGACTGTCAGTAGTAAGGTTCCCTCACTATGAGTCATGCAAGAAAGATATCAAAAATTTTTCAAGGCAAAGCTAAATTTGTCAAGAAATCTTCAAGTATCTTGAAAAGATATGAACGGGATGTATGCCCCCCTACGTTAAAGCGATCACACACGCCTCACCGGGGGTGATTGCTTTAAGGTAGTGATACATATAAGAATGAGAAGGGAAAGGAGCACGTTATCGCAAGGATTTAGCCCCCAAGTGTGAGATAAGCCCAAGGATAATAGACACAAAACACAAAGCACAAGGTGACTTCGCTTTCCTCGGGGTCAGTATGCTGTATGATAATTCATCTATATCATATGTATGTATGCATAATTGTTCTTCATTCCCCAATCAAGGAAGGTCACCTAGAAGAAGGGAACACATGTGTCTTTTGAGTCAACATGAGAGAGATCGAGAGATCTCAATGCTTTGCATCGTCCTCAAGTAGACAACACTAAGGACAACAAATAGAAGAATGAGAATAACACATAGAAGAAGTAACAAAAGAGAGGAGGAGAGAATCTGCTATGCTAATGAACTAGTCTAGCATGTCATCTACCCCCCGATCTTGCTGATCAATATTTCGGGAAGGCAGGGAACACGCTAGAGGAGGAACATTCAACACAGCAGATGGAGCTATCACAAGATCCAAACAAGGGCTATGTTCATGTTCCAAGCCACGTTGTTCTTGTCTAGGAGCTAGGATAAGTGCTTTAGAAAATGCGTTAGATAGATGGTTATCAACATCAACAAGTTCATATTCACTATCAGAAGCAAGAGAAGTAACATTTTCATCATGAATAACATTTTCATCTATATCATCATCAAGATTTATAAAAATAGGATCTTTAACTCGCACAGGATCAAGACCATCATGCATCTTATGTTTAGGAGATTTTGGCTCAATCGTCGGCTGAGGAGAAAATGGAATAATGCTTGTTGAAGGTTTTTTTGGGGATTGCAAAGTTTGAGAAGCAGCTGCCTAAGCTCTAAGACGACGCTTTCATCGGCGTTCACGTGTAGAACGATTTCGTCTAGTCTTAGTAGGAAGTGGAGAAGATTGAGGAGGAGGAATGTTCTCATCCTTAACACTTGGGTGTTTAGGTTGTGGTCTCTTAGGTTGAATAATAGGAGAAGAGGAAGGTCTCTTCTCTCCATAAGAGGAAGGAGGAGGAACTGCTCCATATAAAGGAGGAATATTTGGTTTAGGAAGGAGACCAAGTCCATCATGACGGGGAGGTATAGGTCTACTCTTAGGAAGTTTATTAATCATAGGCATAGTCACATCCATAGGGATGGGTTGGGAATCTTCTTGAGGAAAGACATTAGTTTTATCTTTCAAAGGCAGAACTTCCTTCTCAAGAATGATAGGAATGTCAAGTTTGGGTGTTCTAGGTTCACTTAGAGAAAGGATCATATCTTTTTTCCACTTTTGATAAGATCTGAAAAGATGATCACTTCGCGGAGGAAGAGATTGGAATTGTTTAGGCCAAAAGTAATCAATAGGAACGCTAGAAATTCTTTCAGCTGGTTTAAAGAGACTATGATTGATAGTAACAACTTCACCATTATGGGGAAATTTCGAACACTTGTGAATAGGAGAAGCAATAGCTTTCATGGAAGATAGCCAAGGATAGCCTAGCTTCACACGAAATTGTTCGGATGATGGAATGATAGAAAAGTCCACATCAAGGGATTTGTTATGGACCTCAATAGGTAATGTAATAGAACCAATTGCAGGAGAAGAAAATGCATCAAATAATTTCACAACCACATCTGTTTCATCATAGATCACTTGATTCAATTGCAAAGTAAAAAGAAATTCTTCAGTAATGATATTAACCATACAAGAAGGATCAATAAGCACTCCACGGCAAGGTGTATTCTTGACTTTTGCAACTATATATAAAGGACCATCAGGTGCCCTGATAGTTTCACTGGAATCAAATGTGATGGAAGGTTCTTTAGGGATTTTCTGCTGCTCCACAAAGTTAATCACATTAGGAGTCATAGACACAAGATCATCAAGTGAGACAGAGGAATCAGTAGTATCAATCGCATTAGAGGTATGAGAAGGCAATGGATCAGTAAAAATCTGAAGATTTTGGTTAGGAGGAGCTACAGATGTGTTGCTTTTATCATTCACACCAGAAACAGAGATAGTATTATTATCAATCAAATCTTGAATTTTACCCTTTAAAGAAAAACATTTTTCAGTATCATGCCCAGGCTGATGATGAAATTGACAAAAAGCTTTGTTATCAAAATAAGGTGAAGTAATCTTTGCAGGATCAATTTGCCTTATAGGAGGAAGAGTAAGCACATTTTGTTCCAATAATTTATTCATAATACTATACAATGATTCATTCAAAGGAGTATACTTTCTTTCTTTCTTGAAAAATTTAGAAATAGGAGGCACACCTGATGCTGCATTCACATTGTTGTTGATGATGTTTTCATTGAATTTGATGGAATCTCTGTTCGGTTTAAACTTTCCAAATGGTTGTTGACTGCTATCACCCTTATCACTCGGAGCCATAGGATGTGATTGTTCCATTTGACTCACAGTCAGTTGATAATTGTGAAGAGTTGCACACAACTGTTGGAAAGAAGTAAACTCAGAAAATAGAAGTTTGTCTCGAATATCTTTTTGTAAATTAGAAATAAAGATTCTTTGAATATCATTGTCAGGCACTGGAAAAGAAATTTGAGCATACAAATGCTTATATCTACCAATGAAATCAGTCACTTTTTCTTTAACACCTTGTTTACAATGCATTAAATCAATCAAAGTAACTTTAGGACTTATATTGTTTTGAAATTGTTGAATGAAAGCATTTGCAAGTTGTTCGAAAGAAGTAATAGAATAGGAAGGCAACGAGCAATACCATTGTAGGGCTTTGTCTCTTAATGTTCTAGTAAACAGTTTTGCAAGCAATCTTTGGTCATAAGCAAAATCAGTACATATTGTTTGAAAGGTCTTAACATGTGTTAGAGGATCACCCTTACCATTATAAAGCTCCAAATGCGGAATTTCAACATGTTTAGGGAGAATAGCTCGGACAATGTCAAGAGAAAGTGGGCTCGCAACATCAAATGTGGGCACACTAAACTTAGATTGATTCATAGAGGCAATTTGTTGCTATAAAGAAGAGACAGTTTGTGCAAGATTGTTAATGGTCGCTTCAGTCGAAGAGTTCATATTAGACGTGTTAGATTGTGATGGAGGTGTTATGTTATTGAAAGAAGGTAGAGAGTATGGTGGTGGGACACTATGATAGTTAGTCATAGGAGATGATTGGAAAGGAGGAACACTACAAGGAGGAATGGAATGGTTAAACGAATTGCCCCCTTGCCTCATGTTCATTTGTGGAGATATAATAGGAACACTCATTGAAGGAATGAATGAAGAAGTTGGATTGAATGAAGGAAGAGGGTTGATTGAAGAAGAAGGATTGCCCCCATGATTAGTGATCATAGGAGGAATGTCTTGTATTGAAGTAGTTATTATGTTTCATGTAAAAGTAGGTATACTAGCAATAGAAGTCATCAAAGGAATAGAATGATTGTCTTGAGTAGGAGGTTGTGTATAACCTAAGGTTTCGGCACAACTTTTCATAGGCATCACATTTGAATCCACAATGTGTGCAATACCACGCAAAATATCAATTCCATTCTTATCACTTTGAAGCATACATTTTAGACCCTCAATTAAAGGAAGAGCTTGACTATCAGGGTATTCTTGAGACATCCATTGTCGAAAATCATCAAATTGGTTATCCAATTTTGAAAGTTGTTCTACAGAAACCTCATGGAGAGCTTCTTCATCATTAAGAGGATTAGAGGAATTACCCATGTCCTCGTTAAAAAGACCATTCAAATTAGGTTCCATCTCCTCAGTAATTAAACCTTGGAAGGACTTAATTCTAAGGCTTCGTCTAACGGGAATAGTGTAGGTAGGGCTTATTGTTGTAAAACTCATGCACTAAAGAAAGAGATAAGATTTTGAATTTTAGAGGTAGCAAATTTCAGTAAAACCAGCCAATCTTCTAGATTTAAGCTGTTAAATACAATCAGGACAATCTCCCGAAATTTCGGAAAAAATGTCCGGGACCGTGGCGCTCGGAGTGCACACGGTCCTCGCAACTTTTTTTGAAATTTGCAGGGATGAAAGTTATGATTATTTTATAGCTAACCTGAAAAAATTGAGTGATTTTATGATCTGTAGACAGGCCAAATTAAAGTTGCAATTTCAAAATTGAACCCTACCAAGATTGTCAAAAAATGCAAAATTTGAATTTTGAAAAAAGAGAGGGAAACTGAAATTTTGAATTTTATGATTTTAGAGGGAATACCAAAAGCAATGCAAGTTTTGAAATTTGAAAGTTGACTCAATTTCACGCAAAATTCAATTTTGAAAGCGGAAATCAAAGTTGTTGTAATTAAGCACTTAATTTCAAAAGTCACAAATTGCAAAAATTTGAATAAATCACTAAAATTTTGAATGAATGATAACACACTTTTCAGATTTAGGATTGTAAGAAACACAATTTTGACACAAATTTCAATTTCAACAATTTTTGAATGATTAGAAGCCTCAATCTAAGCAATCGCTAGACCAACTTTGACTGTAATTTTGAAGGTGTTAAAATTGATAAAATCAGCCAAAATTCTGGATTTTAGTAAGAAAATACAGTAAGATCTCACTCTCGAAATTTCAGAAAAAATGTCGGGGACGATGGCGCTCGGAGTGCACACGGTCCTCGCAACTTTTTTCCAAATTTTCAGGGATGAAAGACATTGTGATTTTATTGCGGAATCCAAAGTTACAGCCGATTTGGAAATGTTTTGATCAGTGAAATTGTCGGACAAAGGTTGAATCAAGAGGGTTTCAAAAATTAGGGTTTTGACACTTAACCACTTAATTTTCAAAATTAAAGCACAAATATGAATTGATAATTTGTAATAGAAGGGAAGATCTGAAACAAGCATCAACAATTAAACATATCACAAGTTTAATTACTTAAAAAGAAAATTTAGGGTTTTTATGCAATTAACCTCTAAAATTTTGCAAAAGATCAAACATGGAAATGTAATCAAGGAATCCAATTTTCAGATCTAACTATGAATAATCAGAAAGGATGTTCACGTCGGGTTCACCAAAATGTAAAGCGGAAAAATCGAACCCTAGTCGTTCTCCCCTCCCCAACTCCGAGGAGAGAGAAAGGAGGGTCACTAGGGTTGATGGTTTTCACTTAGGAGGGACTTTACATTCAAAAGAGGGGTTGAAACCCACAAGATCCAATCCCATGCAATGCAAGATTGGATGCTAAACGAGTTTCAAGGGTTAAGACAGCAAGGCTACCCTCTTTCGTAAAGAATGTTGATAGAAGAATTAAGCTAGGAATGCATAGAAAGTGAGAAAGATTCGCTTATAAACTGAGATAGGGATATAGGATGAAGCTGCGGACCTGGAATTAGCTATAAAATGTCGATACGGCACTGTCCTGCAAATTTGAGCAAAAGTTGACGGGACGATGGTGCCCGGCGTGCACACGGTCCTCCGAAAAATCCGCAAAACGAAGGGGGATCTGTTCGTCTCTGCACAAGGATTCCAGATCTTCAATTTCAGCCGCGTACCTGCAACCTACACACAGAAAAGCGAAGACGATTGGGGGGTTAGGGATTAGGGGTTTGCCTTTAGGTCAAACCCCGGTTTTGGAATTAACCAAGAAATGAGAAAATGTTGTAAATGTAATGTAAAACAAGTACTAATACCTTGTTGTAAGGATGTTTGTATCCTTATATGCGAAGGTATAGATGTTGTTGTTTGTTGTATGTTGTATGTTGTATGTTGTAGCATGTAATGTGTTGTAAGTGATCTCCTCTTCAATGGTTGAATCCTTGTCTTGAATGCAACACTTAGCCTTGAATGGAGACTTAGAATGATCAATTGCTTGAAGGAATGCTTGAATGCTTGAATGCTTGAATGCTTGAATGTTTGAATATTGTTTCCACCTTTTTTTTCCATCCTCCTCAAATGAGAGAGGAAAAGTAGTTTATATACTTGCCAATTAGGGTTAAAAGACTGATTTTCCCGACCTTAGGCTGACCAGGAAAGATAATTTTCCAATTTGCAAACAAAAAGGCCCGAAGTCCCATAGGAGACCGGGCCCAAAATAGGGCCAGGGACCAGGGCGCTGGGCGCCATGGTCCTGGGGGACCAGGGCGCTGGGCGCTCTGGTCCCACCTCCCGGGATAGCAGGGTGCAAGGAGGATCAGGCCAGGGTGCTGGAAAAATGCAGTTTTTGGTGTCATGAGCAAGTTTCGGGGTCTCCATTCAGGTTTAGTGTTGTGTCGCCATCGTGAAGACCCAAATGCGGTCGAAATTTCAAGTGTCGCAATTTTAGGACGCTACAATTCTATGAAGTTGTTCTTTGTGATCTAGTAATGTCTATTATTTGGAATTAGCAATGTGTTATGATCTTCCATTTATTGCTTTATGAATCATATTACGCACGTAAGTGGTGTATGAGAATTATCGAGGTAGACAATCTTTTGGTGATATTCTTTCCATGAGTTTGTGAAGTTGCTGACTTTGTAGGTTTACTAGAGGTCTGTTGTTGAATACTAATTTGGATAGTATCTGATAATTTTGAATTGCAGGGAACTAATTGAGTAGTTTGTTAAGTTTTTTATTGAATTGGTTTCATTGTTGTTTTCTTCTTTCCTTATATTTTGCAATTTTATTTTCCAAAGAATCTTGAAACCATAAAAAATACAAAAAAAAGAGGGAGTTAAGTTATTAACGATTAGTGGGATTTAGTTTTAACCAGCAAGCCCCCTTAATAGGTACAACCACATCAACAGTTGGGGTGTCCATCACCCTCAAGACTTGACTACAGAGACCTTGGAGTGATTAGTTCCCCAAAACTTATTGCTTTTTCAGGAGAGGTGGTGAGTATTCACATTAGCTACCTGACTGTTGGTGAGTGTATCAAAATAGTCATCAACAGAAACTGGCACTAGAAGGAGGGCCTTATACTAGTCCCCTCATTGGTTAACCACATATGGTACTTCCAGGAGATGGACTCCTGCCCTTTACACAACCTAACCTTAACTACAAGAAAGATGAATTCTTACCCAACTACCAACTATACGATCTTGTTTGGGATAGTACAAAAGATTATAACAATTGGTTATGAGCACGACCAATCTTGGACAATGAAAGACAAAGGGCTATACGTATATAAGTAGAGGCACAAAGTCAACTTCTCCCATAGGAAAATCCACAACCACCTCCTCAACTAGGGAATTGAGGTACTAAGTTGGATCATATATCCTCTTTCTCTCCCAATAGATTCCATAGAGTCCTTAGGAGTAGTTCTTCACCATATGACTTAGTAGAGTTAGGACCTTCCACTAGGAGAAAGAGGAACAAAGCTAAGAGACAACCCTCAATAGCCTCACCAGTGCAGTCATCCATACTCAACGTAGAAGATCAATTGATCCCTAGTCCTTAGCCTGTTGCTGCACCTTTTGTGACTCAACGTCCATCGTCACCACCTTCAATGGCATACTTTAACTAAGACCACACACCACTAGGAACTATACTAGAGGGTATACATGACCTACCCAAAAACCTAGATAAATTTTGCAGCAAATTTAATTATTTAGGGGGTAGGACGGTTGATGATCATATTGAAGCATTCAAAGATGCAGTCATTCATAACAACATTGAACACCAAGATGTAGTATGTAGAATCTTCCCATATTCACTTGGGGAGAATGAATATAATTATTATTTAACCCTACCGACAAATTCCATCACTGGCTGGGATGTCTTGGAGAAAGCTTTCATTGATCAATTCTGAGTGTATGTAAATCTTGAAACACTGTACCATCAGTTCACCTCTCTTAAGAAGTCACCGAATGAGCCTTTAACAACTTTTAATACTAGCTTTCAAAGGGCATTCAAGAGGTTACAATCTCCTTACCAGGTAGCACCCAACGTAGAAATTGACTCATATTTAAGAGATATTGACCTTTGGACTGCTATTTTATCAAGAAGAGTGTTCCCCAAGATCAAAGGGACACCTTGGCAAAAGTCTTCGCATTGGCAATCAGCATGAATCATGAGTTGAACCAAACACCAGGAGGATTGAATACAATTTACCCATAGGAGTGAATCAAGGGAACTACAACCAACTCCTTGGCGTACCCTCGCCTCTACCCGTAGGAGCCCCAACAATGAACCCAGTGCCAATCTATGCATCCCAACCTCGGGCTAATCAACATTTTGCTGCCCAAGATTTGACTTGGTAGAATAATACCAATACCATTCCCACTCAAATGCAATATGCTAGTCAAGTACAAGGGGGAAATCAACAGTTTGGTAATATTCACACAACAAGCCAGCCTCCATCTACGATGCCTGAGAGTCAAGGATCTCATATATCTGCTAAAGTAGAGACATTAAAGAAAATGATCTCACAAGTTACTTCAGACTTGAGCCAGATTAAGATGAATCCTCCAAGAGGGTATAACCAATCCCAACCATATAATAATCAGTGAAACTACAACAACCAGAACCAAAACCAAAGGCATAACAACAAACCTTACAATAGGCAATGGAACATAGGTCCAAACAACGATGGGGTGAACCATGATCATCTTGACGCACAAGATAACCCAAATAACACACAAAGTGTTAACCTTTCTGATATGAATTTACTGACTAATTGGTGTAGGTTGCATGATACAGCTACACATTCTAAGGTTAATTATGCCCAGTTCAAAAAGATCATAATGATAGCTCAAGTTGATTCTCAACCAAAAGATTGCTCTAATGATTAACCTGATAAAGTTAATACCACAATGTTGGTTGACATGTTCCTATGCAAAGAGTTTTAAGTTGAAGGTGAAGGTGAACCATGTGTCTATGATGCTCAGGCCTTTCAGATCAGAAACAACAACAATCTCAGGAGTCAAGGCAAGGCTCCATTAACAGAGCCACCTCCCCCAAAGGGTAGATTTGTACCTCCGGATGCAAATGCAAGAAACAATCCTCACCCACCTCAGGCTTTTCAAGGAGCACACCCTAGACAAGCTCATGGGAAAGAATATGTTTTGAAAGGATCATTTGATGTTACAAAGGAAATTGAGAGGACTGCCACCACTATGTCCCTAATGGAAGTACTAAGATATTGCTCTGAACAAAAGAAGGATCTCCTTAGGAAGTTGGAACTATTAGAGTCACAAAGAAATGAGGTTAAGATGGCTGACCTAAATGAAGTCAATGCTAATGTCAATAGTGATGCAATTGAGAACCCACCATTTTTACTTAGTTTGAGGATATGTAGAAATAATCTACACAACTATTTGGTAGATTTGGGTGCTTCAGAAAACATAATGCCCTACTCTATATATCAAAAGCTTGGTCTCAACCTAGTATGTGCAAACAGTAAGGTGGTACAAGTAGACAAGACTGAGGTTCATGTAATTGGATAATTAAAAGATGTATACATCCAATTGGGTGTTGATCCCCGCATATCCCCTTACATTGACATTCAAGTGGTGGATATTCCAAAGGCATATGTGATGCTCCTTAGTGGGGCTTGGTAAAAAACCTTGGGAGGATATTTCTCAACCTATTTTACATACTTGTGGCTTCCATGGAAGGGGGCGAGCAACTAGATCCAAATCGATAGTGAACCTAAGTTGAAGAAGTTGGTCATAGATTATGGGGTTCCCAATGAGGTGGCATATACTAAAGTGAGTCTAGGAGTCTATAGAGTCAATGAAATCCTCACTTTCTCTACACCGACTCTTCTCCAGTTATGTCAAGCAAACATGACTGCATATAGAGGGTGGGTCAAAGGCTTCACTACAGTAGTAAAACAAGGGATGTGTTTGTTGGGAGATACTATGAAAATACAAGATTTGTTGCTTCCAAAATGGTTTTAAATACATCATGCAGAGCACTTAGAGATTTCATTTATACCATGTCAGAACGAGATTACAAAGTTGATAAGCCCCATCCCATGCAAAGACGTTGATCATAGCCTCAACATGAAAGAAATTCAAATTCTAGATTGCGAGGGAGTAGTACCCCAAACAATGGATCTTATAAGTAAAACTTCCCCACCAAGAGAATGCAACAAGGAGATCTTCATGGTTTAGATTGCCAAACAAGGGAATGTGGATGTCCCACCTAAGTAGGATAATGAAGAAACCCAATCTCAAGTGTAGCCTTTAGCTGAATAGACTACTCCTAGCGCCCTTGAAGAACTCTTACAATCGGTAATTGAACAACCACAGGTGTTGCAAGACCCTGAACCTGAGAGACATAATTCACCTTCGGAAGCTAATCTGATCACTGAACTTAAGGTGAAGAATGTAAAGAAACCGAAAGATAAAATATGGTTTTTAATGTTTGATGGGTCAAGATCCAAGCAAGGTAGTGGAGCAGGCGTAGATTTAACAAGCCCAAAAGGGAAAAGCTTTCTAGCCTCCTACCGACTACAATTCCCTTGCACTAATAATATGATAGAGTATGAGGCCCTAATTAGAGGATTAATCTTCAATCATAAGAAGGGAGCTAAATGTTTGAAAGTGCAGGGAGATTCTAAACTAGTGGTCAAACAAGTGCGAAGCCAATATGCATGTCATGATAAAAGGTTAGCAGCATATAGGAATAGAGTATGGGGTTTGGTTGAGGATTTTGATGCTTTCAATATTCAGGTGGTACCCAGGAAAGTAAACGAAATATCAGATGCATTGGTCGTAGCCACAAGTACATTAGAACCAGTGAGCCAATCCCCTTTGAAGAAGTTTTTTGTAGAGTTGATCTCCACACCTTTTGTGCCTGATAATATCAAACACTTTCAAGTTTTCTAGGATGATACCCACATTCTAACATTTCTTGCCAATTCAGGGGCTTTTGAAAAACAAATCATTGATGAAGAGGATTGATTGGATGATCTTGATGACGGGAATGATGATGAAGTTATGAATTTACCGACAAGCATTATTCCTAAAGGTATGGCCACCTTAGAGAGGCTTTTCAATTCTAATCCTAGGGTAAAAGAGAGATTAACAACATATTCAGATGTCGGGAAATAGGAACCACATAATATTGGTCCAGAAGGCCAAGAGAAGATTGTGTATATTGGGAAGATTTGTACTCAAAGTGAAAGAGAGAAAATTCTACAAATCTTGAAAGAGTTCATTGATGTAATAGCATGGGGGTATGAAGATTTAAAAACTTTCAAGACATCGATCATCACCCATGTTATACCCCTGAAACCCAATATAAAGTTGTTTAGGCAGAAGCAACGACCGGTTAATTCATTGATAGAACCCTTGATTTTCAAGGAAGTACAAAAGTTGCTCTTTGCTAAGATTATTTTCCCGGTACATCATTCTACTTGGGTCACCAATTTCATACCAGTAAAGAAAAAGAATGGAGAAATTTGACTTTGTGTGGACTTTCACAACCTCAATAAGGCATCTAAAAAAGATAATTACCCGCTTCCTTCCTTGGATGAGGTACTACAAATTGTCAATGTTTCACAAATGATGTCATTTTTAGATGGTTATTCTGGATATAACCAAGTTCTGGTGAACAATGAGGATCGTATGAAAATGACGTTTACGACAAAGTGGGGAACATATGCATACTAAATGATGCCATCTGGGTTAATTAATGTTAGGGTGACATTCCAAAGAGCAATGGATAAGGGCTTCAAAGATCTGATTATCAAGTGTATTATTATATATATGGATGACTTGAATGTATTATCCAAGGTTAGAGAAGATCACCCCAGACCACCTTTGAAAATTTCTAGAGAGATGTCAAAGATATGGGATTTCCCTTAACCCCAAGAAGTGTGTATTTGGAGTGGCTGAAGGAAAGCTCCTCAGCCATGTAATATCTGAAAGGGGGATATCTATAGACCCAGATTGAGTAGAAGTGTTGCTGAAATTACAAATGCCTAGCAGTAAAAAGGAGATGAGATCTTTCTTTGGGAAGATCAATTTTGTCAGAAAATTTATCACTGGGTTTGCAGAGATAGTCAAGCCATTAAATGAAATGATGAAGAAGGATGCTAAGATCGAATGGACTATGGAAGAAAAAGAGGATTTTTCTTAGATCAAGAAATCCATCGTTGAAGCTCCCATATTAACTAGTTCTGACTACACTCTGTCATTTTACATATATTCTTTTGCTTCGTTACACTCAGGAGCAAGTGTTTTAACATAGAGGCAAGAAGGGGATGAGAAACCCATTGCATTTATGAGCTCCCCTTTCAAGAGTGTTGAGGTCAGATATTCTGCTCTTGAAAAACAGGCTTTCATGTTAGTAAGAGCATTCAAGAAATTCAGGCATTATATCCTGAGGAGTAAAATCTATGTGATTGTACCTAATCAAGCGGTGAAGTCACTGCTTATGCAGCCAGAGCTGGGAGAACATCAAGGAAAATGGATGGCAATTTTACAAGAAATTGATCTGGAGATGCATCCAATGAATTTATTCAAAGGCCAAGGATTGTCTCAAGCTATGGCGACTGACATCCCTCAAATCCAGTGCTAGTAGTGTACGTTGGAGTCATTCACTCAGGACCCGTGGTACATGGATTTGGTTTTTATATTGTTGAATAATAAGTGTCCTAAGGGGTTGACAACCATGCAAAGATGAGCTTTAAGGCTCAAAAGTGCCAATTATATGATCAAGGATTTGACACTTTATAGAAAGAATTACGAAGGAATTTACCTTCAATATCTTGATCATCAAGAGGCCCGTAACATGATTGAGGAATTTCACGAGAAGTATGGTACAAGTCATGGGTCGGTGGATGCCACTGCACATCAAATTTTGAAGGCTGGATATTATTGGCCTATTATTTTTAAGGATACTCATGAGCATGTTCGTCATTGTCATACATGCAAAATCACAACTTCCAGAGACAGGAATCTCACCATGCCTCTCCAACCAGTGTTTGAGGTAAGACCTCTCACTCAATGGGCACTGGATTTCGTAGTTATCATTAATGCTAACTCACCTGCAGGACATAAGTTCATTCTTACCGTGATGGATTACTACACTCGGTGGATGGAAGCCATTGCATGTCAAAATGCTACTACGGAGGTAGTCTTGAAATTCATTCAAGAACACATCATCACTAGGTTTGGTATGTCGTTTGCTCTAATATGTGACAATGGCCCTTCTTTTACTTCTTCATGGTTGATGCAATGGTCATACGAATATAAGGCGATATTAAAATTTTCTTCCAACTACTATCTGCAAGGTAACAGAGTAGTCGAATCTATGAACAAGAACATCCTAGATGTCATTAAAAAGTTGCTCGAGAAAAATCCCAGGGACTAGCATAATCAATTGAGATACGCCTTATGGGCTGATCGAACCAGAGTAAAAGCCACCCTGGGAAATTCTTTTTATTACCTTGTTTATGGCCAAACTCTAGTCTTCCCGATCAACTTACAAATACCGGTCCTCTAGTAAATGAAAGAAATTGAAATTGAGGATCAGGTAGAGGTTCGCCTCCTAAATCTGTTAATACTGTTTGAAAAAAGAATTAATACCTTACAACACTTTGCCAATCACCAAGTCATTGTTAAGCGATGGTTTGACAAAAGAGCCAAGGTGAAAGCCTTTCTGATCTCTGACCTAGTTCTATTATGGGATAAGGCCAAGGAGAAGAAAGATGATCACCACAAGTTTGAAAGGTTGTGGTTAGGTCCTTACCAAATAGCTGAAATTTTAGAAGAAAACACCTTTAGGTTAAGCTCTTTGACTAGAGAACTTGTACCATTTCCCGTCAATGGTCAGTTCCTCAAGCACTACTTCGCTTAATCCCCAATGAAGCTTGACCTATTGTATATAATAGATTAGTTGTTTTTGTAGATTAGTTGTTTTTTGTTTCTTTTGTTTTGTTGCTTGTTTGGGTTTTTTTTTTGCATGTTTCCCTTTTTGTTTTGTTTGCTTGTTTCATTTTGTTCATTTATGTTTTGTTGTGTTGGGATATATATATTTATTCTCAAAGATTATAAAAGGAAGGTGTCCTTTGCATAACAAGTTGTAAAATTTTGAGAGACTTCGACTCTTTGCTATTTACAACTTCATTGTCATTTGGTTAATTTTGAAACCTTTGTCTACACTCTTTCAAGGTGGTATATAATGGTTTAAATATGATTTGAGATTTTGACCTTCAATTGGAAAAGGCTAGCTTGATAACTCAACACTATCATCACATTAAGATACATCAAAAAAATTTGTAAGATATCAGATGAACTTGTTTCCAAGTGAAAAATCAGAAGTCAGGATGTTTCA
The DNA here is from genome assembly GCF_030272615.1 of Cryptomeria japonica. Taxonomy (NCBI): domain Eukaryota; kingdom Viridiplantae; phylum Streptophyta; class Pinopsida; order Cupressales; family Cupressaceae; genus Cryptomeria; species Cryptomeria japonica. Next base: position 296,340,601 of record NC_081408.1, read on the forward strand.
CGTTATCCACCATGGTTCCCAACCTAGTGATCAGACTTTAATGTTTGAAAAGTTGCTTAAAAGGTTATTAAACAAATAAGTCCTTCTATATTCTATGATGTTTTCAAAAGGAAAAGGAAAAATGAAAATAAATGATCCTCTTAAAGAAACTAAACTTGGGTGTTTCAAGTAACCTCCACGGGGGCTATGGACGCTTGGCTGGCAGTGGAGCACTGCTTGATGAAGACAAGAGGTATCTCTATCGGGGCTATAGACATCCGACTGGCAGTAGAGCTATGCCAAGGATGACCTTGCATGAAACACATTGGTTGACTTCACCTACATAGATTGGGTCCAATTTCCTCTATTTATTTTCATTATTGAAAATGGTGGGGTAATAAATTATATGCACACTCATCTTTTTCTCTTATACACCCTTTTGAATGATACTAGCTTTAGGCATCGGGTTAACCAGACATTCTAAAGTTCTAAATTGCCTAGAGTCATTTTTCCCAAATAGTCACCATTTTTTATGCCCTGCATACCTAACCCCCATTAGTTTCCTTGTGTTGAATATGGGGTCCCTCTTTTTCTTTTTGTTGCTTGGTTTTAATTTTTGCTCCTTTTACCTCAGAACCCCAGAACCCCAGAGTCATGAGGTCTCTTTCTTTTTATTTTTTCTTTGTCCACCTCAAAACCCTAGAACCTCAGAGTCTCGAGGTTCGTCTTTTTTGCTTGTTAGTGCACCTACCCTGGAACCCTAGAGTCTTGAGGTGGTGCCTTGTCTTGTCTATTTTATTTTGTCTACCTCGGAACCCCAAAGTCCCAAGATGTGTTTTGTTTATCTATCTCAGAACCCTAGAGTCCCAAGGTATGTTTTGTTCATCAACACCGGAACTCTGAAACCCCAAACTCCCGAGGTTGATCATTTTCTTGCTTGTCCTTGTACGCCCCGGATCCCCGAAGTTCCGAGGTGAGGTTTTTTGTGTTGACCCCAGAACTTCGGAACCCTGGAGTCCCAACGTCCTGTCAAAGGCATTTGTACGAATGAGGTTCAAGGGGTATAAATAGGAAGATTGAACTTTTCAAAGTTCATTTGTGCATTCAACTTTCCAGAGTCCTTGCCTTTGACCTCCAAAATTTGTTCCTCCATCCTTCCGAGCTCCTTTCGCATTCTTGGGTGATTTTTCTGACCAGGTTGGTGATTTTTCTTGCCCTCCTTGTCATTTTCTAGTTTAGATCTTCTTGTCTTGCATTTTTCCTTGTTTGTTTCTTCTCATTTTTGCCCTTTTTTTTTAGTTCCTCGCGTGCCCTAGTCTTACCCTGGAGTTCCAGGTTAAGTTGATTTTCCACAGACCCCAGAATCTCGAAACCCTGGAGTTCTGAGGTTAGTCTTGTTCATAAATGTACAATTACCTCAGAACCCCAGAATCCCAGAGTTTTGGATTACCCTTTTTAAGGAAGTAGTACCACAGACCCCAAAAGCCTGAAACCCCAGAGTTTCGAGGTCTGTCCCTTTAGAGCTTATTATGTTTTAAGTATTTTGGTGTCCTTTGTGTCAAACCTAGGAATCCAGAACCCTGGAGTCCCAAAGTGAGTCGCATCCATCAAGCCTGGAACCTAGGAACCACAGAGTTTTGGACCCATTTGTAATCTATCAAGCCCAGAACCTAGGAACCCTGGAGTTTTGAACCCATTTGTAATCAATCAAGCCCGGAACCCCAAAATTTTAGAATTCATTCACTATACCCAACCTAGAACCCTGAAACCCCAAAGTTCCAGATATTTTGGTTTTAAAGCTTATCTACTTCAAAACCGTGGAACCCTAGAGTTTCAAGGTCATTTTCTAAAAGAGAACTATCTACCCCGGAACCTCGAAGTTTCGAGGTGAATGAAGTCTTTCATGTTTTGTACAAGGGATTAACACTTGTTTTCCTTCTTGCAAATTCAAGCAATTAGATGGACCCAACTTCCAACAAGAGAGGCAAAGACATTGACCAATTTTCTACAACCATGAAATACCATTATTAGGGGAAAGTTTATTTTTCAAGAGTGGATGACAAAATCAAATGGGTTATAGATACCAAGATCGGACACATTGAGATTGAAGACATTAAGACTCAGTTGGATAAACCAAGGTTGGAAGCCCCACTGAGAAGGATAAAGAGATTAGGTCTAGTGGAGGGTACCATCTTCCCATAGTCAGTACAGGCTTCGGAGTTCATTATGACAATCGCTTAATTCTATGACACTGATACTAGGAAATGCATAGATGCATAGGGTAAAACAATAATAGATTTGTCCCCAGACATGCTAGGATTTGTGTTCAGCATCACTACAAGAGATGAGATATTACTCTCAACTGAGGAGGAAGCCCTGAGTGTATGGAACAACAATGTGACCTTAAACAAGAGGCACATGAATGAAAATTGGTTAGAAGAGGAGAGGAAAACAGGATTAAAGGCCACAGAAATACTGAGGGAAGACTTCAAAGAGCCTCAGAGAGACCTAATCATCATGTTGAGGAGGGCTTTTGGCAAACCCAATTGAAAACACTTTCACCCCTAGATGTTTCAATTCATGACCACCATCCATATAGGGAAACAATAATTTGATTGGCCCTAGATCCTTTCTGACAGTATATGAAGACAAATGAAGGAGTTCCACCAGACCAAGAAATTCTTTTTAACCTCCTATGTCATCTGGGTGGTTGCAAGAGTGGGTAAATTTTCAGGCCTACAGGTAGAATGTCAGCTTGGAGACGATGAAAGCCAAAAGAAGGTCTAGGAATATTATACTCAAATCCCCTTCACTAAAGCAAAGGTACACTTCAAAAGGACTAATGATGCCTTCCTCTTCCCTGTGACCATTAAGTTAACTGGAGACACAAGATACAAGATTATCCCAGAGGCCATGGCCATCATCCAAGAATAGGCATGTTGGTTTATTCAAAACCAATGCTCCACCTACATAAGGGGCAGTGGATTTACAGGAAACTTGATGCTACTACCAAGGTACTACAATGACCGAATCATCTTGTTAGAGTATGTTAGGCAGCTGCTAGGCCTTGAATCCCTCCTACCATCCAAGCATAAAATAGGGATTGATTTTTTAGTATCCATTGGGTATTTCTCTTGCTCAAAAATACAGGTAGCAAAGATGGTGGAGCAGGAGCTCCAATATTTGAACTTAAAGGAATTTGATTATGCTAGGGAGTACTATGATCCCTACGGGAAACTCAAGCAAACTATGCCTAAAGCATATCACGAGCACAAGCCCAGACTGGAGGATTTTTGGGCAAACCTTCAAGAAAGTTTTGAGGTAAGAGAAAAGAATTATAATAGACTGTCGGTGCCCCAAATTAGGGACTTTGAAATAGAGACTAATCTCCCTAAGGACTTGAGGGATGATAGATATTTACTGGACCCTGCATACAAGAGCGGGAAAATGATAAAAGGGCCCTCTCCCCTATAAGGTGGTCTATGTAGGAAGATGTAAATATAGACAAATCCTACCAAGTAGTCATCAACGGGACCAAATAGTGGCTTAGTTTAAGGGTTAGGCCGAGTGCTTCAAAGGGGAAGCAGAAAGAGTCCACCTTAGGGGTGCCCCAATCAAGGGGTTATAAGGAGTATGCTCGAAAGACAAGATTGAGCTCGAGGAAAAATACATCCACTGACCCAGATAAAGCATTTGGGCTTGAAGATAGCACTGATGACTTACTGGCAAAGCTTCATGTGTAGATGAGAAGATCTGAATTATTAAAGAAGGCTACAGACCTGGGAGCAACCGATGGACTAGGAGTTATGTCACTCACTGATGTTCTTCCACCAATGATAGCTATAGGATAGAGTGCATGATAAGGTGCTCAGGAGAAAGAAGAAGGAACATAAATAGATAAGGATGTGCCCACTCAGTCTCCTCCAATAGCTGCAACATAGGTCCTAGTTACCAACACCCCTATACCACCATCAGTTACAACAATAGTGTCGCCTAGGACATAGGCATTGAGGCCTACCACCGAGAATATAATTATCAAAAATATTGAATCTGACTCTCACCGAGAAGAAGAACAACCTAGGGAACAATAGTCACTTAGAGGGGAGAAAGAACGAAGTGAGGTGGAAGATTTGTTGAATGAAAGATTAGTCTAACCCCTCAAGACCAAGAATACCTCCTTAATGATATATTTGTTGGGTAGGGTAAGACCGAAATAGATAAGGAGGGAAGGAAATTTAGAGAGGAGGTCAGTGATAAGTTGGGAGAGTTGCACAAACAACAACAGTTGAATGTTAACATTGCTCTCCAAACTAATCTGGCCCACCAAGTTGCTTCACCTCAAGATCCTAAACAGACAGAAGCAGAAGAACAGGCAGACGTGCATATTGTAACTGTTGACATAGTGTCACATCAAGGTGACAATTATAAAGATATACCACAATGGCTCGAATTCACTTTTGAGAAGAAGAAAAAGAAAGTAGAACTACCTAAAGTTACACTACAACAAGAAATCATAGAGGAACCAAGAAAGGTCAAGAAACTTAAGGTTGTACATCAAGTAAAATGGGGCAAGAAAAAAAAGGGGGGAGAGTTAGATACTTTGGAACTTGCCACCAATGTCATTAGGGGACGAATAGAGAAAGAAAATACCTCCCACATAGAGCTTAAAACACAGCTAGAACAGTACAAACAACTGCTAATAGAGATGGGCAAGTCATTAGATACTTGCAGGAATGATAATATACCATCAACCTCTTCGCTCCCAGAGGCAGAGGTAAAAGCATTAATGGAGGTAAGACAGGTAGTTACTACAACAAAGTTGTGGGCCCAAATAAATGCCTTAAAAATTAGATTGTTTTTGCATAATACTATGAAGGAGTATAAGGAGGCGGTAGAGGTGGGAGGAGCATTAGCTTCTGCTTCTCAACAATGGGAGAAAAAGCTCAAAATGTTTAGTAAATAATTATGAATTTTGAATAAAGTTTTGTATTTATGAGAAGAGGTAATAATGGAGGAGGACCTTTTGGGTGGTGATAGTTGTAAAAACTTGCAATCTTACGCATACATTTTTGAACTGAAGATCGAGATGCTTCAATAGTATGTGAAGGATGTGCCATACATCTGAGTTCCTCTCCTCAAGGTAATTTTGAAATATGAGGATTTTGTAAAGCATCTACTCGGAATTTTTGGATTGGGGATAACTTATATAGGGGTCATGGAGGAAGAGCAAGTATTGAATCAATGGGATGCATATGAGGCCCAACATTTGCAACCTCTGACTCAGTTTGATGTCACACTGATGGACAGATACACATACCTAATCACCCAATGTCAAGAGGTAGCAAAAACAATAGGGGAAATGGAAAAGAAAAGAGAGAAGGAAGAGGAAATCTTGAAAAAGTATAAATTTAGAATCAATCATGTTGTTGATCCTCCTGCTGAAGAGGTTGCATGCATTATTAATAATTATAACTTATAGAAAGAAGTAGAAGATGAACCTACAGTTGCTAAATATAGAAAGATTTATGAGAAGAGATTTTGCATGACTTCTCCACTGACACTTCGATGGCAGTTCCAACTCTTGTTCCACTTTTGAACAAAATTTTGCATGACTACGAAAGCTTGGCCCATATAGCATGCTCTTCATAGTACTCACTGAACCTCTATTTTGTAGTAGTTAACTAGAGTCTAGAGGAAGAAACTTGCAAGTTAACTGCGACTCCTAGTTTTGAGTTCTTAATTTAGATTAGATTTATTTCCTAGAAAGTAGGGTAGAAAACTCTATAAATTGAGAACTTTGATTCATTTGTAAGGGTCCACAAATTGATGATTTGAGGCCCACTTAGAAATTTTAGATTATTTTCTAGGTTGTTATGAACTTGAGCTATTTTTGTTACACATTCTTTGTAATTAATACAAGAAGCAGTTTGTAGATTGCCTGATATATGCATATATTCTACAAAGTTGTTCTTTGTGATCTAGTAATGTCTATTATTTGGAATTAGCAATGTTTTTTGATCTTTCGTTTATTTCTTAATGAATCATATTGCACACGTAATTGGTGTATGAGAATTATTGAGGTAGACAATATTTTGGTGATATTCTTTCCATGATTCTGTGAAGTTGCTGACTTTGCAGGTTTACTAGAGTTCTGTTGTTGAATGCTAATTTGGATAGTATCTGATAATTTTGGATTGTAGGGAACTAATTGAGTAGTTTGTTAATTTGTTATTGAATTAGTTTCATTGTTATTTTCTTGTTTCCTTATCTTTCACAATTTTATTTTCTAGAGAATCTTAAAACCATAAAAAAAAAGAGGAAGTTAAGTTATTAATGATTAGTGGGATTTAGTTTTAACCAACAGGCCCCCTTAACAGGTACAACCACATCAGCCATTGTGATGTCCATCACCATCGAGACCCGACTACAGAGACCTTGGAGTGATTAGTTCCCCAAAACTTATTGCTTTTCAGGAGAGGTGGTGAGTGTTCACATTGGCTACCTGACTGTTAGCGAGTGTGTCAAAACAGTCATCAACATGACCGTTGTCATTGATCATTGCCATTTTAACCTGCCAGATCAATCTCCTATGTCGGCCTCCAAATATCGGTGCCTAGTTTGTCGGTTTCCCTGAATGTCAGTTTCCTTTGCTTGTCGATTGCCTTGAATGTTGGATGTTAATCCTTGAATATTGGTGAGTACTGGTTAAGTATGCAACCCAAAATGATGTGTGTTGCCATCAATGATAGCACCATGATCTCGAATGAGTGTCAATTGCCAACAATCTCTTGGTTTACAAGGCCCCAAGACTGGTTGTTGAGATCTATGCCTTTATGATAATTTTGTTACTTCAATATCTTCCTGTTAACTTTAGTCCCAGAATATTTCTCAAATATGATTGTAAATATTTTAAATATTCTAATATAATGTTCAGGCAATGCTTTTCCTTTTATTTTAAAAAAAAAACAAAGTTTCAAAAACTTTATGAGAGGTGGTTTTTAATATTTTTATTGAATCGATTTAAGCTCTCAATGGCTATCCATGGGAAGCATGTGCTGACAGTAGTACAGATTGTACGGGATGGGGTAGGTTTGTGGATCGCCCACCTGAGCTCAAAAAGAATTTATTTATTTTCTTTTATTTAAAAAAAAAATCCTCTCCACTTTCTAATTTTTTATTCTATTTTATTTTGCAGGGCATGAAAATTTCTCTGATGAGAATATAAATTATTTTATTTTCTGATGACTTCTATACATTAATTTGATGGGCATCGGGTTTTGATATCAATTTTTTTTCATTTTTTTAACTATAATTAAAAGGGGTCAAATTATATATATAAAAATTCATCTCCTAGCCAACCTAAATACATCCATAGAGTCTGTTTTGCCCCATGAGGTCATTTGTGAAAAATCACAACCAAAATCCTCATATAAAATCACAACCAAGAAATCCATTTGACCCAACTTTTTCTAACCCCAAATCTACAAACAACCCATCATAATAGCAAACCCAAAAGCCATAGATCTACAATAAACAACCTACAAAACCCTCATATATTGTCTTTCCTTTCATAATTTGCATGCATTCCATGGATTCAACATGGGATTATAACACCATAAACCATAGCTCTAATACCACTTGTAAGAAAACTTGTAGCCATACATAAGATAATTTCCACATAATCCAATGGAGATTTTAATCAAATCAACATATAGAATCCACATGCAAAGAATAGACAACATAACCATCAAATTTGATACACGGTATACCCTGGGAAAACCCTCATGAGGGAAAAACTCAACCTCCAAAAGTATCCATCATCCATGCATTATTCAACAATGCAAGCAATACAAATACAACCATGAAAGCTTTCAAAACCCCAACCATCAACAAGAAATCCATGTGAACAAGTATGCAACCACACATCCCATGCCATGCTTCCAACCTCCACAAATGCTAAACCTAGTTAACCCAAACAACTACCCTTGTAGTTGCTTTTATAGACACAAGCTCCCACAAAACCACCAAGTGGTATTACATAAAAACCATGTTCTACAAAACCATGTGCAAATACCTTGGGCTAACTACTCCATTGACCTCACATCTAATATTGAGTACTTCATTAAATTACATTCCCCAATATTAAATAAATATAATATAATATCTCAATGTTACAGTACAACTCATCAAGTTGTCCCAAGAATATTCCAAGGAATATCTACATGTTACATGCTACATGTCCATGTCCAGCATCAAATAAATAAATATTACAATTACAAACATTATCATGCAAGGTGTACAACACCTATTTTCCCAAAACTCATCTTCTTCATAAATGCTACTCAATTTTTCCCAAATTTTATTTCCACTTGTGCATCCATTGATCTTTATTTACTCTGTGCCACTTAAACTAATAACAAGTGTGTTACTTTCTTTGGCATTATTTTCATGATTCTTGACTTCATCCAAAGTATTAGGACAACCTTTTTGAGTAGTATAACCAGTCTTGATAATGTTCCATATTCCAAGTGGAAAAGAATTCAAATGATATTCTATTTGTGACTTTCAAGTAGATTAATTTGTACCATCAAACCTTGGTGCCTTCAAATAAACTTCTTGTGCCACCTCGAACCTTCCTCAATTAGTTAAGCTTACCTCAAAAGAATCTCGCTCTTATACCAATGGTTGAACACACCACAAGACTAAGAGGGGGGGCAAGTGAATCAATTCAGACCTTAAAATAATTTACTTAAAATCCATTGAACTTAAAACCACAACTAACTTATTTTTGCAAATATGATTTAACATGAAAGCACAAAGCACAACACAAAGAATAACATTAATTTACTTGGAAAACAAAAGGAGGGAAAAAACTGTAAAGTTCTGATGCCAATAGCTAACAAGATGAGAGGGGGGGGGGTGAATCATACAAACTTAATCTTCCATAAAATCAACAGATTCAACCTTGGTAACTTATACTTCAGCAATATAACCAAAAACTGCTAAACATGCTAACTCATAAACACATAATCATCATGACACATATAACACCAGATTTAACGTGGAAACCCAAATAGGGAAAAACCACTGTGGGATTTTGGACCCACTAAGAAATAACCCTTCTAGAGTATGCTCGGTTAAAAGAAAATCCTGTTAAGGATTACAAACACATTGCTAGATGTGACCTGGTTAAGGGATTTCCCTCAGACTTGTTAGAGTCTTGCACTTTGTTAGAAGTGACCTTGTCAAAGGATTTCAAACACTCTTTTAGAATGTTACCTTGCTTGAGGTTTTACAAATAAGACTGTTAAGTCCACTCGGCTAAGACATTTTCTGTCACTTTACAAAATAACAATAATAAAAATATATCTGCAACTTCACATCTAAAATGCTAAAGCAGATTCTTATTTGCTCAAAAAATCTAGTCATAGGACTTATCTTGTCCTCTGCTGGGCTCCCTACACTGTTATTCAAACAGGTCTTCAAGCTTCTGTGCTCGGTAATCACTATGTAGCATCCCTGTGCTTACACTTGCCTACATATATTGTTTATCAACAATTCCTTATTTATAAACAATTTGCTAACTACTTAATCTTCTTGATCACATTTCCCATGATCAATCATAGCCATCAGATCTTCAATCTTGACTAGGTTCAATGTATCATTCGATCTGAAAATGTTTTACCTTGCCTTGGAACTTACATTCCTTCCTAGGAACTTGTGCTAGGTTATTGTGGTTCAATTTGTATTGTAGATCTTCCTTTTGATTTTCCATTGCCGTAGATCCTTAACAAACTTCATGCGTGGCATACCAATCATTTATTCAACTCCATCTCATCAGCATCCTTCATTAAATAATGCATTTATCCATCCAATGCGATCTGTCATAACTCGGTTGTTACTTGGTAAATACTAAACTTCACTCAGTAGACATTCTGCCTTCTTTAACCGATATCGATAACCTTAGGGTTTACTGACTAGGTTCTTAGGGTTTACTGACTAGGTTCTTTGCTCAATAACATAGTATAGTATTAACCTTACAATCAACAACATATGTAGGATATCAAAACAATCTAAACAACATTATCTCATCATTGTCTAACTCGGTAATGTACGTTAGGAAATAGGAAATCATCACAAGACAAGATAAACATACTAATAGCTCAATCACAAATGCATTCATTGCAATGAATCTATCCTAAGACACACTCAATAGAGACATGAAACAAAAACATTCAAAAGCAAAGATTATGCAAACCATAGGCACGATTTGAATGCTCCTTCATGCGGCTCCATTGTTCTTCTTTCCTCTTCAAATGGTTTGGTTGTGGATCTCACCTACAAGTGCACATACATAATTGAAAGCAAGATTGACATTGATTATTGATCAAGAGTACTAGAAGCATAAATTCGATAGCCTGATTACCAATTATTCTCATTATTAGCCAAGATTGAAGAAATTCATCCAATTTATAGAGAAATTGGAGAAAAAGACAAGATTAGCATGAAATTGATTCGAATAGAAATTCAAATCAAGAATAGCAAAATTATGACATGTGTATGACAAATTGCTATGCAAGGATTTATGACAATTTATGACAAATTCTATGTCAAGAATTTATGACAATTTATGACAAATTTCTATGTCAAGAATTGACAAATTATGACAAATTTCTATGTCATTTCCATGAATTTAGGAGAGAAATAGGAGGAAATTGAAATTAGGAATTAGAAAATTAGGAAATTAGGAAATTGATGGAATTTAAGAATTAAGAAATTGATGGAAATTAGAAATTAGGTAAATTAATTAATAATTTGTCATTTATTAATTAATTCACAAAGAGGAATAATTAGCCAATTAAATGAACATTTAATTGCAATGAGAAGACTTAGGATAAATAAACAATTTATTAATCCTAAAGGAAGAAATGACACACACAAGGTTAAATGATTAAATCACGAAACCCTAGAAGATGAATTAGGTCTTGATGAAAGATAATTGACTCAATTTGATTTGATTTTGGATTGATAAATGACCAATGTGATAAATGATTTGATTGAGAAAATGCGCCAATTGACGAGGAACAATGACAAATTGATCCAAATTGACATATTTGAGACAGACAACGATCGATGACAAATCGATCGCAAAATGACAAGATCAAACAAGATGACAAGCGTTGATGATAAATAGATTGCAAAATGATAGGATTGAAAATGACCACGATCAATGACAAATTGATCGTAAAATGACAAGATCGAACATGACAACGACCGATGACAACTCGATCGTTAAACGACAAGATGAAGGATTGATGATAAATCGATCGCCAGATGACAAGATTGATAAGAGGACAACGATCGATGATAAATTGATCACAAGATTGACAGGAGGACAAAACCCTAATTAGGATTGACGATGTCCAAAATGATGACAAATAAGCATGCACATTGATGCAATAGGATAATATCGATTAAAATCATGACTGGATAGTGTTGTCGACAAGACCAAATTCGAGAGCGAGATAAATGAAGAATGTAGAAGAATGACTCGATGTTTGAAAATGATAAAAATCAAGTACGAATCATAGGAGAAATGTTAATGCGATGCAAAAACCTAAAATGAGGCAATGCGCAAATGTTAAAGTATGACTCCGCAAGCGTTGACCATTTTTAGGTGTCTACATTTTGCCCCTCTTTGAGACAATGCGATTTTAAGTGTTGTTTCAAAGAACAATAATGAAAATGCCCCAGACAATAATAATTACATATGCATGCCCCCTCGAGGAATTGGCCGGAAACATCCAGAAAAGAGGCCAATTGATCGATAAGAATGACAGAAAATGATAGGTTCGAACAGATCGCCAAGACTGACAGAAGAAATGTTAGTAAGAAGAAATGAGACAGAAAACAGTTAGAGATGAAGAAAAACTTGCTTTCAGTAATGCACTTTGTAGGTGAGAACCTTTATTTTTATGTAGCAAAACGGATGCGTAGCATCATGGCATTGAAGGCCAGAGCTGAAATGCAACCCTTTTTTGCAAAAGACAGACACATCATAGACAAACAACAATCACAATCAAGAAAAGGACCATGATCCATCCCGGTCACTCTAAATCACTCAGTGACATCATCGAGCAACATAGGAACATGACCGAAGCCAAAGATAAATCAATAAAAAGATAAGATGCACAAATTCAAATCAAACAAACATCTTGATCTTCATTGTCAAAAGTTGAAAGTGCGGATAGGACGATCATGCTATCTGGTTCCAGGACATGTGGTACCCCGTCACAGGACACAGTCTGGTTTCGAGTATACCACACCCTGTATAAGACCCATGATAGTAGAGCCAAGGACAAATGATTTTGATGGTAACGTTCGATTGATATGACAATTTGGATCAGTTTGAATGTTTGGTTTGAGTAAAAAGTTCATCTGTTTACGCATGATTTCATTAAAGCACAACGTTGAATTGCGAGTTGTTGGATGTATACTCAATGATTTGTCTATGCCCAAAAAGAGATCCTTTATTGCAAAATGCGTGTTTTTGGATTTTAATGTTTTGAAATGTTTTTGTTCATTTTTTCAGGACTTTTTATGATTTTTTAGGGATTTTTTTAAGGACATTTTTCAATTTTTTTAGATATTTTTTAAGGACTTTTTTCAATTTTTTTGAATTTTTTCAGGACATTATATGATTTTTTTATGATTTATTTCAAGACATTTTTCAATTTTTTAAGAGATGTTTTCAGGACTTTTTTCAATTTTTTTATGATTTTTTTTCAGGACATTTTTCAAATTTTTTATGGATTTTTTCAGGACATTTTTCAATTTTTTGGGGGATTTTTTTTCAGGACATTTTATGATTATTTTTTTTTGGCATTATTTCAGGACATTTTAAAAAATTTTATGATTTTGCCCCCAGTGTCTAGCAAGGCAAGTAATATGACAAGTGAATAAATAGGCTTTCTGAAATGATGGTGGATAGAGGGAAGACAAAGGCCTTTTATTATGGAGACAATGTGGATGCAATTTTCAAAGGCTATGGCGTGATGGGACAAGAGACTGGATATAACAATGTAAAGCAGTGACATGGCATGAGGGACATGTCAAGAGGTTTTTTGAAACCATGTTTAAATTTTGCGTCCTTATGTCAGATCAAGATCAAGGAATGAAAAAGAGTGTATGGATAGTGATAAGATATGGATAGGATAAGCAAGACCAAGAATGGATAAGGGACATGGACTGAAAGTCAAGATTGGCTAAGGGATAGTGGCCGAAAGTTGCAATAAGCTAGGGAATATGGATGACAGGTTGTAATAAGCAAATGGATAAATGACCAAAAGCTATGATGGACTAAAAGCTGCAAACAAGATGCATGATGCTCATGATGATCCTCAGCCTTGTCAAGATCAAATGTGGAAAGAGGAAAATGGACATGAGGGATGATAGGACAAGGAAGGGTAATAGGACATGAAGGAGTATGACATGGGGTCGATAAGATAATGGAAGAATGAAGGACAAAAGGATATGATAGGATAAAACCTGCCCCCAAGTGTGGTGTGCAAGAAGTTCATAGATTACGCATGACGCCTGTTTGCCAGGTTTTCATCATGGTACTTGCCCAAGGCGCCTGTTTGCCAGGTTTTCACCAGTGGACGAATTATTTCTCTTTACTTTTTTTTTTTCTTTTGTTTTTTTTTTTTTTTCACTTTTTTTGTATTTTTGAGCTTTTCAATAGAAGATGGACACATGGTAGGGGATGGAAGAAGGACTCAAACATCTCTTTTGTTTGGATAGTAGCCTTGAAAACAAAAATGGACCATGACCTTTAAAAGTATGCTCAAAGACGTTGGTAGGATAAGGACATGGAAAAAGAGATGAAACTAAGGCGAGGATTTATGCAAAGGATTGGATCAAAGGGATGGAAGGATGGAAAATATGCATTGGATAATAGATAGGGTATTGGAAGAATTGTGCTTGAGTAGATGGAAATGTTGGCAAGATCGGCATTGGCACACACCTTGAGGGGTGATGGACTGATGGAGGAAAAATGTATTTTGGATATTGAGATTTGGATGGAGGAATAGCTATGGATTTCGGGACAGAAGGGCCCAAAATGGATGAAGAAGGTGATGGAGGAACAAATTTGAGAGGTTTGGATGGAGGAATAGCAACTTTGGATGCCAATTTTGATGTTTCTTTAGGCTTTTGTGCTTCAAGGAGCTGCTTAGGGATCCACATGGTTTTTGATTTTTCATGCTTTTGTGGTTCCTTGGAGTGCATTGCTTGCACAAGGGATTTAGGAACCCATATATATTTTGACTTTGCTTTATTTTGCTCAGTGGGCCTTTGTGGCCTTTTGGATATTTCTTTTTCTTTTTGGATCATATTTTTCTTTGTTTTGACATGTCGATTATATTGGACATGTTGATCCTTGAATACATGTGGATTGTGAGACTTATGACGTTTATACTTGGCATCCAAATTGCTTGGAGGGAATGAATATCGATGTGGATGGGAATGATATGGAGGCATGTGGGATGGATGGAAGGTTCTCCAAGATGTGTGCCTTTGCTAATGTTGCATAGGAGATGAAGGGATATAAGGACCTAAGATGGATGGAAGGGATGATGGGGAAGGGATATGTTTGGATTTTGATTGAGGGATACCAACGTCTTGAGAGTGAGTTGTGTAGACAAGACCCTTAAGATATTCTTTGATATGGAGGAGTTCTTGCTCATGAAGGTCTACTCCTTTGCCTTTATGAATATCTTGACTTTTAGGATACTCTTTTCTTTGGGAAGAAGACGCGAGTCCATTATGAGGTGGATATGATATGAGAGAAATAATGAGATCTTGAAATGGATCGGATTTCACCAAAGTGGAAGAACCCATTATGCATGTTGAGGGTTCATGAACATCTTGCACTGACACGTTAGAATCATGAGGGGGATTAGGATCATGAGGGGGACTAGGATTGTGTAGTGGACATGGTTCAATGATAGGCTCTTCAAGAGATGGAATGGGAAAAATAATGGGATCATCAAAAGAAATGCGATCTTGGAGTGTATATGGAGGATTAAGACAAGGAGATGGAGGAACAAGTGGATCTTGTGGAGGATCTGAAGGAATAATTTGATCTTGACAAGGAGGAAGATCATTGGAATCCTCTTTAAAGTTGCTTTGCTCTTGACTTTCAATGGGATCATCATAAAGGATGGAAAGGATATCTTGATCTTTCTCAGGAAGTGGAATGTCAATGGAATTTGAAAGGACATTTTTTTCATGAAATGGAAGGGGATCATTTGGGATTGGATGGACTGGGATATCTTGATCTTGCTCAGGGAATGGAGTGTCAATAGGACTTTGGATAGGATGGACAAGAATAGGGGAATCATCATGAGTGTCTAGGAACATGGGGTCCTGGTCAACAATTGGATGGGATGATAAGGTTTCGGGATCTTGATCTTGATCTGTTTCAAGACACATTTCTTCATGCTCTAAATTATCCTCTTGACATGGGGTTGGACTTTGGATATGCATGGAGGATTCTGACAAGGGCTCAATGTTTTGGGATGAAGGAAATGCACTTTGAACATTTGTGATGGATTCTGGCAAGGAATCAATGCTTGAACATGAGGAAGAGGGACTTCGAATGGGGTCCTCTAAAATAGGTAATGGCAATAAAGTGCATGGTGGCATTGGGTCTTGTATTTCTGAAACATGACAAGGATGTGCATCATGAATTGGATTATCTTGGCAATCAATTATGGATAGCTCTTGGGTAATTGCATCCTTGGGGGTATTGTTTGATGAGGACAATATGGAAGGTTCCTGCGAAACTTCTAGAGGTGTAGGGATAGATGCCACTAGAGAATCAATTTGTTTGCGGGGGGATGAGGCATTGCTAGACATAAGTGTATTATCTTGATCTTCCTCAATAAACTCACTTGGTAATTTCCTTAAGAGCATTGCAATAAAGCCACCTTTCTTTCGAGGTTTTGACATGATTGGATCTGGAATTTGAACTTGTTTTTGGTTTGATGTCATGTTTTGATATTGGACTTGGTTCAATTGTTTCGACATGTTTGAAACTTGGGTTCGTGTGTGCTGCAACCTTTGTTTTTGAATGTTTGGTTGTTGTTGTTGACATTGATATGTTGATTGAACTTGTTGATATTCCACCATTGGTTGAACTATTTGTGGACATTGTATAGTTGGTTGGACATATTGTTGAAATTGAACCATTGGTTGTGTTGGTTGCATATGTTGGACAATTGGTTGAGCCATTGGTTTTATTGGTTGAAAATCGGATTGATAGTAAACACCTTCTTGTTCTTGTTGTGGAGGCACATAATGTTGAAATTGATGTTGTCTCTTTTCTTGAAATTGTTTCATCATCTCTATTTGGGAGAGGAGAGCTGGTATGTCTGATCGTTCGATAAGAGACCTTACATCAATTGGCTCAATATTTGGATTTCGACCTGGAAATTTTCGAAACACTTTGGACATTTGTGATCTATTCTTCTCAATGTTTTTCACTCTTTGTTCCAATATCTCTTCTTCTTGAGCTAGTTTCTCCTCTACTTTTTGTATTTGGAGACTTGTTTCATCATAAAAAGTTTGATCGATATTGCCTTGTTGTTGGGTTGGATAGAATTGTGATTGCATTGTCGGTTGATATGTCAAACTTTGTTGCATCATTGGTGCTTGGAACCTTGTTTCAATAGACATGTCACTATGAAAATGCAATATTTTTGGAATTTTTTTCAAAGATAATATATGACATGTCACTAAATGCAAATTAAATAGATGAAAATGCAATCTATGACAAGAATGCAATCTATGTTTTTGGTTGTTTTCAAAGATTTTGACAAACTTATGAATGCAAATCTAAGAGAGGGACCCTTGGGAAATTGAAATGATGTCTAGACCTCAAAGGACAAAAGGACCAAGTGACAAAAGATAAGGTGACAATGTCTCCCCTATATGCTTGGATACTAAGCTAGGTTTGACAAAATGACATTGATGACAAAAGGACAAAAGGTTTGATAAGGTCTAGACTTCCTAACAATGACTTAGGGTTTATCAAAGATTTGGATTACTCAAGTATGACAAAACCTAGTTTTGACACTATATGCAAAGGGACAATTACTATGCAAATGACCTAATATGATAATGACCTAAGCTTAATGAAGAGACCTAGGGTATACAAATGCAAATGTATGACAATGGTATGAATCTAATGCAAGAGGACACATGCAAATGGATGACCCTTATTGATATGCAAAGGAGTATGACCTAGATGAAACCTAACCTTGGTACTTGACAATGAACTTTGCAAAATGCAACCTAGGATGAACCTAAATGTAAGTGACATGCTTGTTGAGATAAGATTTTGAACAATGTTTGCTAACCATGTTTGAAGATGAGTTTTGAACTTTGTTGGATGAAATGCTCTTATGTTTAACCTTGTTGGATCAATTTGTTTTGTTCTTTGAAATGAGATGCAATTCAACTTTTGACAAGTAAAGAAGACAAGATATTTCAACTTAGACTCAAGACAATCATGCTCATTTCCACATTTCTTATGGTAGGCAAAGACATTAGGTACTTGAGAGGTAGACTCATTATGGGATTCAAGGAGAATACATAGATGCTTGACCCCACGAGCTCCCCTCCACGGCACTCACTTCTTAGGGCAGCCAAGCATCAGTCCCCATGGAAATCTCCCCATGGCGAACTTAGTATCTCTTCCAAGTATCCGAACTTGTCCTTCTCAAGCAACTAGAAGGGTTTTTGGCCTCTAAAAACAAGGTGTTTAGTAAGGATTTCTGTTAAGCGTTACTCCTTGATGTCACGCAAGCGTGATTGAGACATTAAGCCCATCAAGATACCAAACAAATGTAGTCGCGCAAGCACGATTTAGACCAAGAGGTCCTACATAGATGTTGATATGAGAAAGAGTTCAAGGGTCATCACTTCCCAAGTAACTACAATTCCCACGTAACCCTTCCTTCAAAGCTTTCGCCCATTAGGTATTTGTTTATAGTGAGTTAGAATGCCAAGGTATTCTAGCCATACTCAGTTTGGGTCGTTCCCTTCTCACGATTATCACTTGCTTGCAAAAGCAAATGGTCGGGAAGGCAGGCCCTCTAAAGGTGACACACAATTAAAACAATGAGCATGGTATCGAAGATCTGGATTTCTGATCACCCTAAGAAGGATGAGAGCATACTCTCCTACTCCAATGTCAAGCTCAACAATCAAAGCAAACATACATTCATTCCATCCTATTTAGAAATCACTAGGTGCCTAAAACATTAATAACAAACACCAAGTTTAGTTGTTTCTCCAAGGCAACCTGCAAAACCCAAGTTAGAAGTTTGATTTGTTGTCTTTGACTATCGATTCTGCATAAAGCATGTTAGTAGTTTGATTTGTTGTCTTTTCCATGTGTATGCCAAGATTTTGCATAGATAATTAGTACCAAAAGCCAAAAAATAGAAAATAGAATGCAAAAACCAAACAAATTTTTAAGCAGAACATTGCATTTTTACCTCTGTTCTGGACTTTACATAGGCGCAGAAGTCATGACATAGGCGCAGGATTACACAGGCGCAGGATACCTTACACAAGCGCAGAAGTCATGACACAAGCGTAGAAGTAATGACACAAGTGTAGAAGTCATGACACAGGCACAGAAGTCTTAACACAGGCGCAGAAGTCATGACACAGGCGCAGGTTGCTTGACACAGGCGCAAGTTGTCTTACACAAGCGCAAAATGTCCCAGAAAACCCTGCACGACCCTGTTTTTGGGTTTTTGGCCTGCAAATCAACTTGAAAGCACACAAAACCACCATAAAGAGGTTAGATGGTTAGTGTTCATGTCGGGTGCACCAATTAATGTATGTTAGGAAATAGGAAATCATCACAAGACAAGATAAACATACTAATAGCTCAATCACAAATGCATTCATTGCAATGAATCTATCCTAAGACACACTCAATAGAGACATGAAACAAAAAAATTCAAAAGCAAAGATTATGCAAACCATAGGCACGATTTGAATGCTCCTTCATGCGGCTCCATTGTTCTTCTTTCCTCTTCAAATGGTTTGGTTGTGGATCTCACCTACAAGTGCACATACATAATTGAAAGCAAGATTGACATTGATTATTGATCAAGAGTACTAGAAGCATAAATTCGATAGCCTGATTACCAATTATTCTCATTATTAGCCAAGATTGAAGAAATTCATCCAATTTATAGAGAAATTGGAGAAAAAGACAAGATTAGCATGAAATTGATTCGAATAGAAATTCAAATCAAGAATAGAAAAATTATGACATGTGTATGACAAATTGCTATGCAAGGATTTATGACAATTTATGACAAATTCTATGTCAAGAATTTATGACAATTTATGACAAATTTCTATGTCAAGAATTGACAAATTATGACAAATTTCTATGTCATTTCCATGAATTTAGGAGAGAAATAGGAGGAAATTGAAATTAGGAATTAGAAAATTAGGAAATTAGGAAATTGATGGAATTTAAGAATTAAGAAATTGATGGAAATTAGAAATTAGGTAAATTAATTAATAATTTGTCATTTATTAATTAATTCACAAAGAGGAATAATTAGCCAATTAAATGAACATTTAATTGCAATGAGAAGACTTAGGATAAATAAACAATTTATTAATCCTAAAGGAAGAAATGACACACACAAGGTTAAGTGATTAAATCACGAAACCCTAGAAGATGAATTAGGTCTTGATGAAAGATAATTGACTCAATTCGATTTGATTTTGGATTGATAAATGACCAATGTGATAAATGATTTGATTGAGAAAATGCGCCAATTGACGAGGAACACTGACAAATTGATCCAAATTGACATATTTGAGACAGACAACGATCGATGACAAATCGATCGCAAAATGACAAGATCAAACAAGATGACAAGAGTTGATGATAAATAGATTGCAAAATGACAGGATTGAAAATGACCACGATCAATGACGAATTGATCATAAAATGACAAGATCGAACATGACAACGACCGATGACAACTCGATCGTTAAACGACAAGATGAAGGATTGATGATAAATCGATCGCCAGATGACAAGATTGATAAGAGGACAACGATTGATGATAAATTGATCACAAGATTGACAGGAGGACAAAACCCTAATTAGGATTGATGATGTCCAAAATGATGACAAATAAGCACGCACATTGATGCAATAGGATAAGATCGATTAAAATCTTGACTGGATAGTGTTGTCGACAAGACCAAATTCAAGAGAGAGATAAATGAAGAATGTAGAAGAATGACTCGATGTTCACAAATGATAAAAACCAAGTACGAATCATAGGAGAAATGTTAATGCGATGCAAAAACCTAAAATGAGGCAATGCGCAAATGTTAAAGTATGACTCCGCAAGCGTTGACCATTTTTAGGTGTCTACAGGTAATAGTTGCTCATTGAATAACTTATTTCTCCCCTTATTCATCACATTTTTTCTGTGTCACTTACCGACATCTTAATACTCATCAATACATGCTTCTCAAGATATGGCAACATCATACTGAATCAGAAAATCAATTTCTTGACATCAATGACAAAATAATATTATAAAGACAGTAATAATCCTTCTTCAGTTATATCAATAATCTCCAACAACCTTCTCAATATCCTTAATAAAATGCCAGCAATCTCCTTTCTATTGTAATGCCAACAATCTCCCCCTTTGGCATTGATGGCAAAACCAATAATTAAATGGCAATACCAACTTGATTTATTCCAACTGATTCGGATTCATATTGTTGTTAGACTTCTCTTGTTATCCTTGAGCTATTAAAATCTTCTCCTATCTGTCTACTCCCCCTATCATTAGTCTTCTGTTATTTTCTCCATTTAGTCTTCTCCCTTTTTGTCTTCTCCGTTTCTGTCTTCTCCCCCTTTAACAACAATGCCAAAAAGTAAAAAGAACTAAATCATGAACCCTTCTGCTGTGAAGTGCTTTTACTGAGTTACACATGCAAATGTAACATCTAAAACTCGATCAGAGCAATTTTTCCTTCAATACTATTCTTGCACACCTTTAGAAAACTTCCTAAAGTGCATAAATCAGCATCAATCCACACATGATATTTTGTAGATTTATTGAATTGATGCTTTCACCGAACTCTGTCAGTGAATAGAAGATAGGGGTAGGACCCCTAACTTGCTTCTGAGATTCAAAAGTGTCCCTTGGCAGTGGTTTTGTGAAGATGTCTGCTATTTGCTCCTTTGAACTAATATATTCCAACACAACTTTCTTCTCTTGAACTTCTTCTTTGAGATAATGATACTTTATAGAGATATGTTTTGTCTTAGAGTGCATTACCGGATTCTTTCAAATGTTAATGGCACTCGTATTATCATAGAATATAGTTACTGGCTCGATAACCTTCTCATTTATACCTTCCAACAGTTGCTTGATCCATGCTATATTGGTACAATTCAATGCTACAGCAACATATTCAGCTTTTGTTGTTGACTGTGAAATACATCCTTGTTTCTTGCTAAACCAACTCACTAGTCTTTCTCCTAAAAAGAAAGCTCCACCACTTGTGCTTTCCCTATCATCAATGTTGCCTGCCCAATCAACATCAGTATAAACTTTTAAATCAAAATCATTCCTCTTTTCATATACTAAGCCATAGTCTTCAGTGCCTCTCAGGTATCTGAAAATTCTCTTGATTGCTATCATATGGGTTTCCTTGGGATCTGCAGAGAATCTTGCAACAATACCTACTACATGTGCTATATCTGGTCTACTGTGCACAACATATTGTAACTTTCCAATCATGGATTGGTAAAGTGTCTCATCAACAAATGCATATTCGTCATTCTTTGATAGTTTACAACTAGCAGTCATAGGAGTACTTACAGGTTTTGAATCCTCCATTCCAAACTTCTTCAATATTTCCTTTATGTATTTGGATTGAGTAATAAAAATCTCATCTTTCATTTGCAGTATTTGTAAACCTATAAAATACTTTACCTCGCTAATTAATGACATCTCAAATTCTTTGCACATTTCATTACCAAAGTTTTTGCATAGAGAATCATTTCCACAAAATATAATGTCATCAACAAATATGGTTGAGATTAGTATTCCATTGTCCTCGTCATTCTTCATGTACATATTGTTGTTTTCACTTGCCCTTATAAATCCAATCTTAATCAAGTAAGAGTGCAGTCGCTCATGCCATGCTCTAGGTTCTTGCTTCAGACCATATAAAGCTTTGTTCAATTTACATACCTGATCTTTACTCTTGTCTTCAACAAATCCTTCAGGTTGTTCAATATAAACTTCTTCTTCTAGTATACCATTCAAAAATGCAGATTTAACATCCATTTGATATACCTTGAAATTTTTGAAAGTAGCATATGCCTACAATGTTCTTACTCCCTCAAGTCTAGCCACAGGTGCAAAAGTCTCACCATAATCTATTCCTTCTTCTTGAACATAACCTTTGCAAACTAGTCTTGTTTTATTTTGAATGACCTCACCTTTTTCATTTAGCTTGTTTCTGAAAATCCACTTTGTACCGATTACATTTTTGTCCTTAGGTCTTGGGACCAGTGTCCATGTTTCATTCTTCTTGATTTGATCAATCTCTTTTGTCATAGAATTTACCAAATATTCACTGTTAAATGCCTCTTTTACTATTCTCAGTTCAAATTCAGATATCAGACGTGTTCTGTCTCAGTTTGTTCCTTGTCATCACTGGATCATCCTTATCTCCTATAATCTGACTTGATGCATGATGTCTTCTGACATATTTGGCTAATATAGGCTCGGTAGGCTCTGTATGATCTTCTTCATCACTCAGTAATTGGACATTATCTTTATTTTCTTCAGCAAATTTCTTGGTAGGACTTCTCGGTTGAACATAAACAAATTCTTCATAATTTTCTAGTTCTTTGAAATTTCCTTCATCATTTCTTTCTACAAATTCATCAATTTTCACATTTGCACTTTCTACTATTTTGTTAGATGATTTGATCAGACATTTAAATTCTTTACTTCTAGAAGAATAACCAAGAAATGTTCCTTCCTCTCTTTTCTGATCAAACTTTCCATTTCTGTCATCTTTGTGAACATAACATCTACTTCCAAAGATTTTAAAATAACTTACATTAGTTTTCTTGTCATACCAGATTTCATATGGTGTCTTCATAGTTCCTTTCTTCAGTTGTACTCAGTTTAGGGTGTAAACTACAGTGTTGATTGCTTCTCTCCAAAATGTTTGAGGTACCCTCTTTTCTATCATCGGGGTTCTAGCACAATCTACAATTGATCTGTTTCTTCTCTCAGCTATCACATTTTTCTGAGGTGTTCTCGGTGCAGACACTTGTTTTTTTATACCATGATCATTGTAGAATAAGTTAAATTCATTAGAAGTGAATTCTCCTCCTCTATCAGATCTAAGACATTTCAATTGTCTTCCTGTTTCATTTTCAACTCTTGCCTTGTACCATTTAAACATTTGAAAAGCTTCTGATTTTTCTTTTAAAAACATAACTGACATCATCCTTGAGTAATCATCCACAAATAATATGAAATATTTATCACCATAATAACTTTGAACTTTCATGGGACCACAAAGATCAGTGTGTACTAGATCTAAAATTCCTTTAGAAGTGTAGGACTTACTTGTAAAGCTTGATCTTGTCATCTTACCCATCTGACATCCTTGGCACATAGCATTCTCAGGTTTTTCTAATCTTGGTAGACCTCTTACTCGGTGCTTCTTAATTTTTTTGATCAGATTATCAAAATTTACATGACAAAACCTTTTATGTCATAACCAGGTATCTTCTATTTTTGCATATAGATATTTGTTCCGGGTTGAGTCAAGATGAAATGTATTACCTTTTGTTTGTGTCCTAGTAGCAGCCAACTTTCCATGTTTGTCATGAACTTTGACACATCCCTTCTGGAATTCTATTCGATATCTTGTATTGTTTAGTTGTGCTACACTCAACAAATTGTATTTCAAACCTTCAACCCATTATACATCATCACATTGAGCATTGTCAAGAAGTGTGATAGAGCCTTTACCTTTTACCAGACATGGTGCATCATTACCAAATCTTACATAGCCTCCATCATAATCTTCTAATTTAACAAATTTGTGTTTATCACCTGTCATGTGGTGTGAGCATCCACTGTCTATGATCCAAGAATCATTATTATTTATGTGAGATATTAGGGCTTTTTTTTCATACCTTTCTTCATCTGATCCATATTTAATAGCCACATAAACAACTTCCTCTATATCAGTTTCATCAGATTTATCATCGTTGGATTCCTCATCAGCTACTAGGCATGTCATTCTATCTCTCCTTCTGAAGTCTCAGTATCCTCTATATTGGTTGTCTTTCTGCCTGTTATCTCGATATTCTCTCTTTTCACTAGATTCTTTGTCAGGGCAGTTAGAAGCCATATGTCCTATTTTATCACAGTTAAAACATTTTAAAGGTAGCTTTCCTTTATACTTACCTTTGCCTCTCGGTAACCTCCTGGCTAATCATGCTTTAAACTCTTCTTTCTTTTTTATTTCTTCATATAGTTTGTGTACCTCTTCCATGTTTTTGTGAAATCTTTCACTTGCTCCACTATGATTCTCTTCAGAATACTTACTCATTCTATCATTGTAATCATCAGATTCACCAATATGAAAAGAGCTGAATGCAAATTCTACTTTATTTACCGAAGACCCACTGTTATCAAAATTACTTAACTCAAATGCATGTAGCTTACCAATAGTAGCATCCAAAGAAACTGGCATATTTGGTATGGACCTTAGTTCATTGATTGCAGAGACTCAGATTGCATAAGCAGGTAGAAGGGTTCTAAGCAACTTACTTGTTACATCCTTTTCTTCAATAGTTCATCCTGCTCCTTTGATTTGATTGACAGTCTCCTTTAACCTTGTACTGTATTGAGTTATGTTCTCACCTTCATTCATTCTCATGGATTCAAGTTGTCCTCTTAGACTATCTACTTTTTCTCTTTGAACATGTTCATCATCACCATATACAGATATGAGCTTGGTCCACATTGCTTTTGCATCATTACAGCCTTCTAGATCATTAAACTCTGAGTTGGTCAATGCTGATGTTTTTTCAATCATAGCTTGAATATGTTCTTGCTTTGCCTTTATCTCTTCCAAGGTCATCGGGTTGGTGCTTGTTGGTATGTAATCATTCTCCAAATAATATGTTGCATATTATCCAAATCCTGATAAATGCAGCTTCATCATTTTCTACCATGTGGAGAAACTTGACTTGTTCAGCTTTGGTGCATCCCTTTTATACATCTTCGGATCTTTGCCTCAAGTACCTTTAAACTTTTCTTCTGGAGTCCAAAGCTCTAATACCAATTGTAAATTTCTAATGCTAATAGATAACAAGATGAGAGGGGGGGGTGAATCATACAAACTTAATCTTCCATAAAATCAACAGATTCAACCTCGGTAACTTATACTTCAGCAATATAACCAAAAACTGCTAAACATGCTAACTCATAAACACATAATCATCATGACACATATAACACTAGATTTAACGTGGAAACCCAAATAGGGAAAAACCACTGTGCGATTTCGGACCCACTAAGAAATATACCCTTCTAGAGTATGCTCGGTTAAAAGAAAATCCTATTAAAGATTACAAACACATTGCTACATGTGACCCGGTTAAGGGATTTCCCTCAAACTTGTTAGAGTCTTGCACTTTGTTAGAAGTGACCTTGTCAAAGGATTTCAAACACTCTTTTAGAATGTTACCTTGCTAGAGGGTTTACAAATAAGACTGTTAAGTCCACTCGGTTAAGAGATTTTCTGTCACTTTACAAAATAATAGTAATAAAAATATATCTGCAACTTCACATCTAAAATGCTAAAGCACATTCTTATTTTCTCAAAACAAACTAGTCATAGGACTTATCTTGTCCTCTACTGGGCTCCCTACACTATTATTCAAACAAGTCTTCAAGCTTCAGTGCTCGGTAATCACTATGTAGCATCCCTGTGCTTACACTTGCCCGCATATATTGTTTATCAACAATTCTTTATTTATAAACAATTTGCTAACCGCTTAATCTTCTTGATCACATTTCCCATGATCAATCATAGCCATCAGATCTTCAATCTTGACTAGGTTCAATGTATCCTTCAATCTGAAAATGTTTTACCTCACCTTGGAACTTGCATTCCTTCCTAGGAACTTGTGCTAGGTTATTGCGGTTCAATCTATACTGTAGATCTTCCTTTTGATTTTCCATTACCGTAGATCCTTAACAAACTTCATGCATGGCATACCAATCATTTATTCAACTCCAGTACATCAACATCCTTCATTAAATAATGCTTTTATCCATCCAATGCGATCTGTCATAACTCGGTTGTTACTTGGTAAATACTAAACTTCACTCGGTAGACATTCTACCTTCTTTAACCGATATCGATAACCTTAGGGTTTACCGACTAGGTTCTTAGGGTTTACCGACTAGGTTCTTTGCTCGGCGACATAGTATAGTATTAACCTTACAATCAACAACATATGTAGGATATCAAAACAATCTAAACAACATGATCTCATCATTGTCTAACTCGGTAATAGTTTCTCATTGAATAACTTATTTTTCCCCTTATTCATCATATTTTTTTTGTGTCACTTACCGACATCTTAATACTCATCAATACATACTTCTCAAGATATGGCAACATCATACTGAATCAGAAAATCAATTTCTTGACATCAATGACAAAATAATATTATAAAGACAGTAATAATCCTTCTTCAGTTATATCAATAATCTCCAACAACCTTCTCAATATCCTTAATGAAATGCCAACAATCTCCTTTCTATTGTAATGCCAACAAAAACCACAATGACAATCACACTCACAATATGAATAGTTGATTAGAATATTCTAGGATGAATGCCAAGGAGATCACTACTGCTTATTTGACTTTCAAAACTAAGGTACATAGCCTTAGGGCAAGATACAAGGCACTTGCAATACTCAAAAGCACAATCTCAAGACAAGATACAATTAACTCTACATGCTTCCTTGAAAGGAAATGTTGTGTTTTGATAGGTATAAGGAATAAGGATTGGAATGAACAATATCTCTTGATCATGGAACTATCCTTGAACCATTATGTCAAGCAAACAATATCATGGAAAATATCTCTAACTTCATTTCTTGTCTCGACACATTGTCGTACTATAGATATGATCATCAAATCTCATCACAAACTGAAATTTTCACTTCTACTTCTTTCATATCATTCACATCTAATTAAACACAAAGAACAATTACAAATCACATTACTGTACTTCATTTTATATAAGGTTATACAATGAAACCCTCAACTAGGTTGAACACAGAGAGAATATACATAAATTACATTAAATCTATTCCTTGGACCAAAAATAAAAAATACAATCCACTATGGGACATAAAGGGGAGCCAAATACATCACAACACATCTTCCTAAGTTGGTTCTAACATACTTCACATGCTAACACTTCATCCAAAGTTGACATCAAACGTAACATGTAGACAAACAGTGAAACACATTAACCAATTGGGCGAAAGGAATTACCTAATGCAAAATATCCATTATGGATATACACACACCATTGTGAAACCCATATCAACATTCTAACTCAGCTTTCATAGTATATCTAGACCAAAGAGGTATGATCCAAATAAGATACACCACTTGAGTTAGCCAGAGACCAACACACCTAAGAACACTAAGCACACAACAATATAACCTCACTTGCTAATCAAACCAACATTAGAAATATGAAATAGAACATTGCATGGACCATATGATCATTTCCTCCAAGCCAAAATACTTAAATTAATATAGCATATCAATGGAAAACATTCTTCAGATGAGTCCTAACAAATGACCTCACTATAAACAAATTTTTAGAACTGACAACATCATCTAAGCAATTAAGGACCTTAAACATGATATTGCAACATCTACAAATAATAGACATTATATCTAGCACTATAGGTCATGAACATCAAGAATTAGAAAAATGCAAATTGAAATACTCTTTCTTACATATTGAAATTTCCACTACACAAGCCTTTTGAAAACACTTCATACTCACTCAACATCACCACTAGACAACATAGAAACATTTGAACACTCATTTTTGAACCATCTACAACATCCACATGGATAAGAATCAATAACTGCCACACATAGTGACATCAATGACAACATAAGCAACACAAGTCAAGTTTCCAACAAAAGATTCTAGATTCAAACAAGAATATTCTACATCAAAACCCTTTCAATGCATGTCATTTCTTACAAATGTGTCTAAAATGGCTACTCTCAACCATTTCAAGCAACAAAACTATCATTTCCCTCTAATTTTTATCATATGTCTATTTGATCTCTTGAGATCTCTCATTTTCTCTCTCATAGCAAAACTTTCCCAAAATATATCTATACACTTTAGCAATCAAATCTTCTGTCATCGGCAATCATGCTTGTTATCTCAAGAGAGAAGGATTCATTGCATAAAACTCTCATATCCCTAATCTCATCCAACATCATTTCTTGTCAATCTCTAAGTGCCTTATCTATCTATTTGCATTTAATCATTTATCGTTTAATCTTTAATAATGGGGGTTTTCCTCTATTAAGTGGGGATGGTTTCTATTGCACAATATTTTTATCCAATCTATCTACCTAGATATCCATGGAATCAGAAACACCTATGCAACCCCAACAAATTTCTTTATCTTAGTGTGATCAAGTGGGAAACACAAGGGATTAACTAGCTAGGCAATATTATATCATGTGCATTCATATTGGGGGGTTTAATATCCCAAAATAAGGGTGCAATATATTGCCTATCGGTGAAAATAGGGGGGTTTTAAATTTTGGCTATGAAAAAATACAATATTTGGTGAAAATAGGGGGCCTTTTAATTCAAGTTGTGTATTGGGAGGGGCTAACAAAAAAGGAGTTTAGGGCAATCTTTAAAAAAAATAGGGGGATTCTTTAGTATGCCATGAATGCATGTTCTATAACCTAGGTTGACTAAGTGAAGCGCCCGTGGTGGGAAATAGATCCAAGGAGTGTGCAAACCTTTTTACTACATCCATGTGATGTGCTAACATCCATAGGTGAGTCTTTCCTAGTTTGAGGGTAAAAAAATCACATTGTAAAATATTCATTTTTATTGTCAAAATATTTATGCCTTATCACATGTTTTAGATGTTTATTTTTTTTATTTATAAGAAGAGTTAGAGTAGTTTAAATATCCTTTTCTATATTTTTCTTCCTAGCTCACTAGAGCACTAGTTAAGTGAGGTATCTAAGGGCTATTTGCTCCTTAATATCTCATTGTCTTGAGGATACTAAAACCTTCTTCTATATAGATTATTTTAGGACTAAGCTATAGGTTCTACTCATTATTTGATTTATATATCTCTTTGTTTATATTGTGTTCTCAAAAATACCTATGAAGTGTGGATGGGTAGAAAGCCTTCAAATTTGTACTTAAGTGTCTTTAGTTGTGAGTATTTTTTCCAAACCCCTTAAGAGAAGTGATCTAAACTGTATCCAAAAGATTAAAAATGTATCTTTTCTTGTTATGCTAAAAATGTAAATTATTTTAAGCTTTAGAATCCTCTAACTATAAGTTGATATTTTCTAGAGATGAAATTTTCAAGAAGTCTAGAGATTACTCAAATGAAGAACAATTAAAGGAGAAAGATAAGAATAAGACAATGCACTTTGAGATAAATATCAACAAGTAAGAAGATGCACATGTGGAAGAACAATTATATGGATCTAAGGATTGTAAGATGGTGAAAATTATTAGGGTTTCACCCAAAATGCAGTAAAACCACTAATATTTTTCTTAGGAACCACTTACATTAGGGAAATATATAATATTGTAATGGAAATGATTTCCTTTTGAGGGAAATTTTGAAAATGTTTGAAACACTAATGATACCTTTTTATGAAGTTTTGTTTGTCTCCACAAGGCATTAGGGTTTCATGTATTCTTCATGAAACATAGAACATGAACGGCATCTCCAATACTTGAATTTTGACTTTACTTTTGCTCCAATTCTTGAAAGAAGACTGGTTACCTTCTTACTTGAATTTGAATGCTTGATTTATTGAATTGATTGATTAGATGATTGTAGGGATTAAAATGAGAGGGTAGAGCTCCTTTTATACATGCTTGGTCAAAAAACAAATTAATTTTCTGACATGAGACGACATGTGATCTAGGTTCCTACTCATTTTAAGTTATCATTAAGAGGCCCCAAAATGGTCCCTAATTGGGAATACTAGAGTGAGGGTGCCCTGGTCCCTAAGGATGAGGGTGCCAATGATCTGGTCCTAACCAATTAGGGACTCAAAATTATGGGGGAGAAAGTGTAAATACATTGAAAATATTCAATTTGGTGCATGGTATGAGTAGAATCGGGGCTCAAATCAGGCCTCAGGGGATGAATACCAAGGCAAGGTCCCAAATTAGGAAAAAATTATAAGGGGGTACAATTTAGGATGTTGCATTTAGCCTCCACTTTAGTGGGAGTATAAAATGAAGCATACTCTCTGTTAAGTACAAATGTTTGCATTGAAAATATTTCATCAAATCATCAAAGAGGCAGGATACACCAAGCCCTAAGGGACTTTAGGATATTACTACTTCAATATCAAGATAAAAGGGACATCAAAAAAAGGAAAGAGAGAGAATCGTGACTGATAGCCTAGTAGGATTTGCTTACTATGAGTTATGAGAAAGAATAATACCAAATTACAAAGCAAAAGGCTCAGTTTACAAAGTAACTTGAGTATCGAGATATGTGATAGTACATGTATGAAGTGAAACATTTGAGTGGAGTGTATGGCCCCATGTTAAAGAAATTTAATATGCCTTATTGGGAGCAATTGATTTAAGGTAGCATGCATCCAAAGACAATCACATTACCACAATGATATGCCCCCAAGAAAGGAAAAATCAAAGGATAATGGTCATAAAAGATAAAACATAAAAGTGAACCACTAATTTTGGGGTAAGTATGCTCTTATGATAAATAATGTATATCATGAAATATTTTGCATTGAATTGACCTCATCCCCAAAGGTAGTAAAATCACAAGCACAATGGAAGAAGGGAACATGTGTCATTTGAGTCAACATGGAAGAGACTAAAAGAGATCTCAACACTTTGAATTGTCCCCAAGTAGACAACACAAGGGACAACAAATAGAAGAAGGGAGATACAAATAGAAGAATGTCACAACAGAAAGAGCAAGAGAGGCGAGAGAGAATCTATGACATGAATGAAGCTAAGGGTATGTGCACAAATATGGTGGTCAGAAAAGTGGAAACCACCCAAAAAAAACATGAAAAAACAAGCAACATGTACGCAATTATAAAATTTGAAATCATCCCATACGTGCTTAGGTCTATTATTCTCAAGCCTAAAATAAGGTAGCGCATACATGTTGCTTTTAGAAAAGTGAGCGCGGATGCGCTTCTTTTAGGAAAGTGAGTGCGTACGTGCTCATAAGCCCTAAAGAACCGCGTACGCAGTACCTGTCAATTTTTTTTTTTAAAAGCTGGGTCTTATTTTCTCATGACCACGACATTTTTTTCCCCATTTCCTCCACGAAACCACGAACGAGGTGCCTCATTTCTCCTGTAGACGCTATGGATCAAGGTTAGTTTTTTTTTTTTGTCTTTCTTTTCTATTTATTCAATTTGTTTTACGTTTTAAATTTAATTTTGTTAATTTTGATTGGGTTTTTTAATTTTTTGTTTCAAAAACTAGATTCTAATAATCCACAACAATAACAACAAAATGCACCTCTTGAAAACCCACAAGACACACCCCCAATTCCTCCTTTTGACCGTACACCTAAAACACAAGAGCAATTGATTAATCAGTTAGGGAAAAACACGTCTAAAATAAATAGACTGGTTAATAAATTGAAAACATAATAACTTGAGCATCATAAATCCCTCAGCACTAGCCTAGAAACATTAGATAGTGGTGCCACAATCATTTCCACACAAATTACAAAATGGGGAAACTTTAGGGATAGGTGTCATCAATACTATGTTGATGGGTTATCATACGAGGGAGTGAAAAACAAAAATATTAGTAAACAACAAATATGTGCCCTTTTGTTGATCCTAAAATTGGTGAGTCGTTACCTCTTAATGCAAAGAGGTTTCCCATACATTGGTGTACCAATGTGCAGATGAAGAATCTTTTTTGGTAGAGGTGGTGGATGGTCTTTGATGATCCACCTTGTAATAATTATGAGGTGCCATTGTATTTTTTGAGAAAAGTATATTGTGAGTTTGTCCTCAATGTGCAGCCAAACTATTTTGACATGAGAGATTTTCATGGTAGAGGTGGTAGCTCTACCCAAGATAGACCTGGAGCCCGTAGGTGAGTAGCCCCATAGATTCGTTGCCCCCTAGGACCCAAACCCAAGGTGCATCAGGCTGTCCCAATAGAGTTGAAAGAGTCGATGGAGCTATTGACTCTTCACGTGGCCACATCATTGACTCATGCCATCATCCAACATGGGATGTCATTAGTACACCCTATTGTACTGGATGATGAGCCATTAGTTTCTCCAGGTGGCAACAGAGAGCCCATTCAGCATATGTGTGTCAGTTGCTCAGGGATATGCTCAATGATGGATGACACGGCCACGACAGATGGATCCACATCTCATTTGTGCACAATTTACCTGCATGGCTGAGGATTTGGCACTGACAGAGGAGTTGATGGACATGGTGTTTGCCCATCAGTGACAGACATAGGTGTGTTGATTTGAATTCATAGCATTTTATTTTTTCAGTCACTTTAAATTTATAATTACATATATTAATTTCCATTTATACATCGATTTAAATTGAGACAAATAATATGCATTTTGGGAAGCAGCAACAGTATCCCATAATTCTCTCGCAGTTACTACAACTACAACTTCGATGCCTGAGGTATAAATTTTGTAACATGTTAAAATACAATAGTACACTTTGAATTCAAAAAAATTACAAGATATACTAACTATCTTTAATTCTTGATCCAATTTTTGCTTTGTAGGTGTTGACAGGGGACCAAATGTCTCAGATTGATGACATCACAATCTCAGCAATCGATTTTGGCCTACAAGGTTATACGGTATCATATTTTGTACAACCTTTTTTATGTATTGTTTTGATGGAATATGCAAGTCATTTAATTTTAGATTTTTTAAATTATGTTTAATATATTATCTGCACTAATGTCTCATGTTAATTTTGTTTTTTTAGGGTACCCCCTCTATGTCTAGGCCTCGTCCTAAGAAAAATAATTCCTCGAAGACACCAAAATGTGAGAAGAAGGTAATTGAACACATTTTTAATTGTACAATTGTTTGAAAATGTTGAAATCAAGTCTTAGTTGGGGTTTATAGATTGATTAGTGTTTTTTGTCTATCTTAAATGTACAACGGCCATTGAGCTATGTGGATTTGTTGAATGCACCTGATTCGCCTGTGGATCAAGAGAGGGTGGAGGTATGTGTCTCTACTTTATTTTCTTGATTTCATGATTATATGCATGTGTACATGTTAACTTGGGATAAATTATAATTTATAATTTTTTCATATAGAAAATCTCCATAGCTGCTTCATCAATGGCGAGCCCTCCTCTGTGCACTGGAGAAGCATCTCAGGATTCGGTACACTTTTGTTTGATATATTACATTAATTTCTTTTAACCTACAATACTTATCATTATATTAATTGTATTTAATCTTTGATCATTTTTTGTATAGGTAATAGCGATAGTTTCTCCATCGATAGTGAGCCATCCTCAGTCCATTGGAGAAGCATCTCAGGCACCAGTATGCCATTGTTCTCTATATTATAGCTTTTAAGTTTTTTTGATGTATTTATGTTAGTACATTGTATTAATTGTACATTTAATCTATAATAGACCCCTTCGCGATTCGGCCATAATGTGGATCCTTTTAAGTTTGTCTTCAAGAAAACTCCTAAGAGTGACAAGGAGAGGAGAGTGAAGACATTAGCTCCGAGATTAGCTGATGAGGTAATCTACATTTCAATTGCAAAGGAATTATAGTTAAATGCATAGTTATGTTGTTAATTGTGAACTATTTTCTACAAAAGAATTCTAACTTGGCTTTTGAATTGTGGTTTTGCAGCCATCTACAAAGTCACGTATTGCATTGAAGAGGCTCAATTTTGATGATCCACCACAAGTTTAGGATCATATAGTGTTATTTGTGGTCATAGAATGACCAATACATGTACATATATTCTACATTTTTATTGTATATCGATTTCGACATGGCATATGCCACATTTTGTAATACTTGTATTGACTTGGCAGACGTGCCTTTTTTTGATATATATAAATGTTGATATTCGATCTAATAAATGTGTATTGAGTTCATTATTGTGTATTCGTTGTATTTTGTGGTTGTCCTTTTATAAATTTAATTGATCATTTGCCTATGTAATTGACAATATGAATATAAACAACAAAAATCTATGATATAAAACATTGCAATCATGGAATATGATTTGATAAAATTTCTAAAATGTCGAATTAACCCTACAAAACTCCTTATATTGAGTTTATTATTGTGTATTTTCTGTATTTGGTGGCTTCTCTTTTATAAATTTAAATGAATATTTGCCTATGTAATCAACAATATGAATATAAACAACAAAAAACAACAATATGAATATAAACAAAAATACGTGTGTGGTGCGAGAGCACCCTCACACTCGCAATGGTCAAATTTTGGTTCTTGTGTGAACAAACTGATATCACGAGCACATCCGAGTGGGAAGGTTTATGCTAGGCATTCTCCTCTCATGCATCCCAAAGCGTTAGAACATCGAGAGTCATACCCTACCGACATGATCTCTCAAGTGCCCTGAGTCCAAAAAATTGTCAAACTTTGACGAACTATTTCTTCCAATCCAGGACACATATAATTGATCTGTTTGAACCTATGGGGTTGCATGAGTCTCCTCTATAGTGGCCTATCTTTATTTTTTATGACTCAAAGCCATTTTCAATTGGTAGCATTTTTTCGCCTGCTGCAAAAACTGTTAGTTGCATGCAATGCAAAGTTGTAAGATAGGCTAGAATTGATTTGATTCATTGTGTGCACAAAATGATGTCATGAGCACATCCAGGTGGGTAGGTTTATGCTAGTCATTCTCTTCTCATGCATCCCAAAGTGATGGAACATCGAGAGTCATACCCTACCGGCGCGATCTCTTAAGTGCCCTGAGTCCCAAAAATTATCAAACTTTGACAGACTATTCCTTCCAATCTAGGACACATATGATCAATCTATTTGAACCTATGGGGTCACATGAGGCTCCTCTACAATGGCCTATCTCATTTTTTGACGACTTGGAGCCATTTTCAATTGGTAGCATTTTTTTGCCTATTGCAAAAACTGTCAGTTGCGTGCAATGCAAAGTTGCAAGATAGGCTAGAATTGATTTGGTTTGTTGTGTACACAAACCAACATCACAAGCATGCCCAGGTGGGTAGTTTCATGCTAGGAATTATCCTCTCATGCATCCCAAAGTGCTGGAATGTCGAGAGTCATACCCTACTGGCACGATCTCTCAAGTGCCCTGAGTCCAAAAAATTGTCAAACTTTGATGGACTGTTTCTTCCAATCCAGGACACATATGATCAATCTATTTGAACTTGTGGGGTAATGTGAGGCTCCTTTACAATGGACTATATCAGTTTTTTATGACTCAGAGCCATTTTCAATTGGTAGCATTTTTTCGCCTGCTGCAAAAACTGTCAATTGCATGCAATGCAAAGTTGCAAGATATGCTAGAATTAGTTCAGTTTGTCATGTGCACAAACCGACGTCACGAGCGCATCCGAGTGGGCAATTTTACACTAGGCATGCTCCTCTTGTGCATCCCAAAGCACTGTAACGTCGAGAGTCATACCCTATCGACGCGATGTACAAGTTGCTTGACAACTTTTTTGACAATAATGACAACTTTTGCTCAAATTGTATATAGACTCAATTTATGACTCCTATGACTTAATAATGACTCAAATAATTATCCATGATTATACAAGAATCAAGAATGCTTACGATTGACCTCATCACATCACATAAACTCAAAACATAGTCATAAAACATAGACACAAAAAATACTCACAAAACATTGTCACATATTATTCAAAAAATTTCTTCTAAATATGGTCAAATCAGCTCTAGGCTATTTGAATATATAAAAATATGTCTTACAAATCATCTCATGGGATTTTATACAAAATTTGGCATTACAATATGTGTGATTCAGCTCATCGACATTTTAATATACAAAATTTGACATCTAAATATGTACAAATCAGCTCATTGTCATTTAAATATACAAAATTATGCCCCTAAACATGTAAAAATAATCTCATGGGCATTTATATATACAAAAAAAGAATATAAAAAAATTTGTCGATGATATATACAAAATTCTCAAAATCATTCTACTTTGAACCATAGAATCAATCAAGTGAGCCTTCAAAATCGGCTCTAACCCATATTGTGTCAAGTATTGCCTCATGATTAGATTCACAAACTTTCCATAAAATCTTGTTATGAGATCTACCATGATACTTCATCGAATGAATATTTGTTGCAACAAGAAGGTTAGAGAAATGAAGAATATGTCTATGTGTTTCAAAGTCCTTGAACAACAAAACATCAGAATTCTTGATAGGTTATCTCCTAAGCCATGTTCCTATCATGACAACATACCATATTGGGTACTCAATACCCTCTCCGTCAATGATTGTGGTTGTCAATTTTCTTTTAGGCTCAACACAATGACACAAATAGTAATATGTTCCTTCTTCATTGTTCTCTTCTGCAACAACTGCATACACATGACCTGCATTTTATAAAGTGATAATTAATACTAAAAATAAAGTGTGATGTACAACAAAAATGAACCAAAAAGAATACTTGCAAAAAAATTAACTCAAAAAATCACCTGAATCCACTAGGTCTGATACATGGTCAAAATCCACTGATGTCTTCATCTGGCTCAATTGTAGTGCTTTGGGAATTTGATATGTATCAATGAGAACCAATGGTCTACAAGACCATTTTTCAACCCACTCTTGTGATTCACATTCTTCCCACAAACAATACATGCATGAAGAGAAAAAACATACCATCTGTCTCGTATAAATAACTAGTGAACTTGCATTTGAACTCATAAATGAGTGCATGTTACTCAATCTTGCAACTGTACAACAATCTAGATAGTTTTCAATGTTAGATTTAGTTATCAACCAAAATATCTATGAACCATTGACATACCTGGATTACCTAGACCCATCATAGACTTACACCATCGCACAATTGTTTCTGCATCTATCAACTCAGCACCACCTTCGTACTTCAATTCTTCTCTAGCTAGGGCTCTTTTTACACATGCTCTTGCACCATTATGCTCTCCCTTACCATGTCCAACCTCAATGAAATTCCAAAAAATTTGTACACCGCTTGTCATATGCATCCTTGTCAACCAATAAAACATCCTTACATTCTTGAATTGTGCGGTGCAATTATTTGACCATATTGAGTGCTGGTTGTATTGCATATTTCTTTCCTTTAAATTATCATAGAAAACTTTAAAGCGTCCTTGTACAAACTTTGATGAATGAGTACGGTCATCACTTATGTAGAAGTGATACTCTTTTACAACCTTTCTATCCTCCTCTGTGCTATCATTTGCATGCATGAATGTTATGTGTACAAAATAAAAACTTGTGTAGAATGACAATACATAGATTGCACTTCATTTTGAGGTTGTAGTGTATAATTTTCAGCAAAGTCAACGATAGAGACAATGGTGCCAAGAGGAAATGTGTCCTTACATAACTTGATTTTCTCATCTAACCATCGAGCTCTATGTGTATGCATTATGTACTCATAAACTAGTTTCTCTTGAAACATTTTCATAAATTCAGCTACACATATATCATTTTTCACTAGCTCACATCTCTTCAAATATTTTCCATCTTTAACTCCATATGTGGATGTCTTGTATTTTCCAAAAGAAACTAGTTTCCTACCAGTTTCATGTGTACTCTCCAAATGTACACATCTTGGTAAATGTTGCAAACCACCACATATAGCACAAAAACCTTCCAAACAAGGCATCTTATAATAAATACAACCATCATGTCTATTACATATCGCACTTGAAATAAATTCTCTTACCAACTTAGGAGGTGCTTATATATTGCATTCTTGCAAAACATCATTAGTGTGCAAAGTAGAACAAATATGAAGAAAAATATCATAGTGCATGGAAAATTCAATATGCATCCTACAACTACACGTGGTGCGTACATGATTAATCTTAATATAAAAAGGTTTTGCCATTTCAAAAAATCTTTGAGAAAGTCTTATTTGAGGAAAATTTTGAAGGAATCTTTCATAAAATTTTGTTTGAGTCATATCCAAATAGTGTTTGGCATGTGGCTCATGATTTGTAGACCCGATTCGCCTTCTAACAACATCTCTTTGGTTGAGTGAAACTCTTGTGTTGTCATGCCAAAAAATTTCAATTAATGTTCTTAGTGCATCAACAACAACCTTGTCTTTGCATGGTAGTCTGCCCAGGAATGCCCAAAGAGAATTATTGTTAGGTTCCTCTATTTTTTCTCGCTTTTGTAATGCTTTACTTAATGTTGTTCTACTTACGTTTAATGACTTACTTGTTTTGCTTATCAAACGATCTTTTTTTATTTTCTTGCTCATTATGGTTGATGTAATGACATGTCGAGCAGCATTAGAATATTTAGTACATGATTTTGAACCAATAGCTTGATATGCATCAAATAGATTTCTCACAATAGTTCTTCCACTGTTACTTTTAGATGATCTTAGGCTTAAAAATTTCATTCTCTCTAAAATTTAAATTTTTAATCATTTGAACAATTAATTGACATCTTGCGGTTTGATTTAAGTTTTCAAAATAGTTTTTCCGTATTCTTTTAACCATTCTTCTACAAGTTCGTTCATTCATTTTATCAGGAATTGGCTTCAATATATTCTCATCAATGTCAATTCGATACTTTGGTTTCCTACGAATGATTCTAGGAGGTGTTAACATCAGTGCATTGTGTACATTCAATTCATCAAATAGAGAAGGTGTATGTTCATCATTTAATTGATTATTCAATGTGGTATCTTCTTCAATTGCATTAGGTTCATACGGTAAAGAAAATGTCTCTTCTTCAATTGCATTAGGTGCATTATATTCGTTTAGTAAATCGAATTGAGATGTTGAGGATAGCATACCTTCTTCTCCCATTATTCTTATGTCACGTAATTTTTTCATACGTTGCCTTTGTCTTTTCTTTTCAACCTCTCATTGTTCCATCGTTCCTCGCTTGTTCTTTCCCATGGTTGATATCGGTTGTTCTAAATAGAATCATATTGCATATATATGTAAACAAAAGTTCATAAACAAACAAATGACCATAAATATGCATCTTATCATTATTTTTTTGAATCAAAACTATTAAGCAATCACAATAATATTGACAAAACTAATAAGAACAACAATTCAATCATTTGAAATCATGCAAAAACAAGAAATTCACTTACTTCTATGTATAAAACAGTGATAGAAGTGTAGACACAGTTGCAGTGGGGCCTTCAACGACCTCAAAAACTTCTTTTGAGGCCATTAAGTCTCTTGGGAAAATAAAAATATGTCTAAGTACCTCATGTTACTACTTATCAAGTTGCCATTAGTTTTATTTTGTTCAAAGTTATTCTATATACTCTAGTCGGTTATCTCTACCGAAATATTCAGTCAGTATGCATAGTCCAGTCGGTTATAGAAGAAAGTAGTCATAGAGCCCAGTATGCACTGAGCTATCTACTGAGTATCATTCCATATCTATAGAGCAAAAAAGATGACACACCAAGGTGATATACACCGAGTGAAACATTTTACCAGATTCACTGAACCTGGACATACATATGGAAACGTGTTACAAGATCAAGGATCATTGAACCGTTATCACATTAGAAATTTTACTTAAAGATTGTGTATGATTTCAAGGTCATCTAACCAATGAAATATTTTGCATGGTTATTCATTTGATAAAACAAGTTTGTAAGATCGAAGCAATGAATGAATCACTGTCATAAGAGATCTATTTATACAACATGGATTAAGAACAAATATATACATGTAGCATGATAGAAAGGAAGATAGAGAAATATATGAAGCAAGACATGTGAAAGCACTAAGTGTTATGACTGTTACAGAGACACAGAGGTCACCGAGAAGGATTTCAGAGAACAGTCAAAGAACAGAGTAAACAGAAGGGTTTACCGAGTTACTATATGGGTTACCGAGGTATGTTATAAGCAAGGTAATCCTATTCTAAGCACATAGAATCTTCTATAACATTCCAGATGTAAAGTTGTAGATATTTGTAATGATTTTACTGTAATATTTTGAAGTTGTAAGAGAAACCTTTAACAGGGTAAAAGACTCTAATCAAGTCTATAAATTGTAAAGCCTCTAACCAGGTGTAGCATTTAGATTAAGTGTTGTAAAATCTTTTAGCAAGGTAGATCTAACAGATCTTGATACTCCTAACAAGGTAAGCTATCAGAAATAGCTAAACATGTAGCTCTAACCGAGCAACCTCTATTATTGCAGTAGTGAAGTTGTGGGTGCCATCCCCACCACAATTTTTCTCTCTAACCAAGAGTTTCTGTGTAACAAAAATATATGTGTTATGGAGTGAATCATGTATGATTGTTATCTATTTATTTTAGCTTTATATTGTTACTGCACTATTCGGTTTATGCATAGCAGTAAAGTTATTGTTAAAGAAAAGTTTTGAAGTACTGATTCACCCCTCCCCTCTCAGTACATTAGCTTTCCATATTGGGCCTAACAATTGGTATCAGAGCTTCAATCTTGGAAAAGGGTTTAACTGCCTAAAGAGAAAGATCTTATCAATGGAAGGCTATAAACAATCTTGGAGGACTGTGTATCTGCAAGAAGAGCTGGATCATGCTAATCAAGTGATTGCAGACATGCAAAGGCGAATGCAAAAATCTCTGAAAGTGAGAAGAAGATTATCTGATGATTTGCAGGATTCTCAAGAGTTAGTGGAACAAATTGAGACATCATTTGAGAACAAAATATCTGAAGAGACTGAAGAAATGATTGGAGTATTGAAAGAAAAGAACAAAGCACTGGTTGATCAACTAAAA
The DNA here is from genome assembly GCF_030272615.1 of Cryptomeria japonica. NCBI lineage: Eukaryota > Viridiplantae > Streptophyta > Pinopsida > Cupressales > Cupressaceae > Cryptomeria > Cryptomeria japonica. The sequence continues at coordinate 296,382,009 of NC_081408.1, forward strand.
GCAATGAAAAGAGAACATGAACATTTCAGCACAAAGATGACTGAAAATCTTGATGCATTGAGGACAAACGAGGATAAAGTAAGAGATCTAGAAAGAGAGAAACAACAACTTGAAGCCTCAGTATCTGATAACAATGATGAAATCACAAGGTTGACTGGAATTCAATAAAACCTGTCAGATCAACTAGGTTATGCACATCATGAAGCAAAACTGAAAGATGGTGAGAATCAAGCATTGAAACTTGAAGTATCAAGGTTGACCAATGAACTTGAAACAGAAAAGAAATCCAAAGAAACACTGAAGAAGAGTTATGAAGCATCAAAGATGTTGGATGAGCAACTGAATACAAGAAGACCCAACAAAGATGCAGGACTCGGTTACAAAGGAAAAGACTCTACCAAGAAGGGAATCCATACTACCGAGAGAGGAGAATCATCAAAGAAAGCTCGAATCAAGAAGAACATCAAAAGAAAGAAGCCTATTTGCAACTACTATGGAAATCAAGGTCACACTACCAACATGTGCCAAATCAGAAAAGGTAAGCAACCGAATGTCACTAGGTCCAATGGTTATTGTTACAATTGCAATAAATATGGTCACACATTTAATCAATGTAGGACAAAGTCTGTTAACAACTATCAGAAGGCAAAATTCAAAGGGTTTTGTAAAAACTACAATAGATATGGACATAGTACCGAGAAGTGTTGGCTTAAGCAAAGGAACTATATGTGGTCTGCACACTGAGCAAATACTAGAGGTTACTGAGCTCACACAGATCCTTACTGATAGTATTCTACAGTACCATGGGATTACAATACAAGGATATAGTGTGAATGTTGTGGAAGATATGGACATATAAGTGCCAACTGCTTTATAAGGTTTGGAATGAACAACCGAAGATCATGGAGAAATCCTGGTATGGCATGTTTTCATTGTCACAAAGTTGGACACTTGGATAGAGATTGTAGAGATCAACCTAGAAAAGACACTGAAGAAATAATAGGCAAATTATAGATGATTTGGAAAAAGAAGGAAATTGTGTCAAATGAAGAAAGCACCTTACCTACCGAGTTAGGTGCACCTATTCCAAATTAATTGGTAAAGGTATGAAGGGACTGCATTCTCTCAAGGTTAAATCTTAACAGTTCCTATTTTATTATGTATTTAATTCAAAATCTGCATAGTTAAAGATGTATTAGTAAGTTTGAAATTCTATCAAAGTCTTTTGGAGCACTATACTAGAAACCTGTCAAGTCGGTAAATGAAGGAAGTTTGGTTACTCGGTTAAAGCGCAAAAAAATAAAGGAAGAAAGTTTAGTGGAACCGAGTGCATTTAATGTTTTTGACCTAACCTACACGGAGCTCGATAAGGTATATTGTGTACTTAAAGCATTTACGCGGTCATTTTTACTTACCAAGTTTTTGAGAGAGCGGAGCAAAGTGAATCTAAGGCGATCAAACCTCCTACAAAGAAAAATTCAAGGTGTTTACATCAATCTCAACATATTGTTAAGCTGGTTACCAATCTTATCAAGTTATTATTATCTGCTAAGTGTGAAGCGTCTGTCGTTTGAAAATCCTTAAACCCTAAGGATCTTTTGTTAGTTTTTATCTGAAATCTACAAATGGCACCAAAGATCCAAGATCCCATCATTGTTAAGAATGTTGAAAAGCCCTCACTAAAATACTCTTTAAAACCCAAAGTTGCATCTGAACCGGATGACAAAACCGCATTTTCACTCATCCCGGATAGAGTGTTATTAGTCGAGGATGTGAGATTCTTCATCAAATGTCATGTTGAAGAACTCGATCATGTTGAAATCAAAGACACATATGATGAATTGTGCACCGACGGTAAATTGAATAGCAAGTTTGAGCACATTAAGATCAAGGGATTAACTGAAGCCCTAACCTATCCCCGTGTGTTCAAACCCCAGTGGGTCAAGTTTGTTCTGAGCAAAGTTCATGATGACTTCATGTGGCTAGAAGAGCAACTGTTTGAGATTACCAAGGAAATCATTCATCTGATCACCGATTACCCTATTTATGATCATGCCCAAGCTCAAAAGATGATATCACAAAAGGAATTGATCAGTTTAACCGAAGTAGAATCAGATTGTAGAGGACTGAAATTGAACAATGTCACTGATGCAGAACTAAAATTTGCCATTAGAGTAATAGGTTACTGTTTCTTCCAATCGGCAAGGGAAAACAATGTACCCTGTGCAGCAGTAGACCTAGCATACAAAATTGTGAAAAAGGGAATTAAAATTGATCTATGTGAGGTATTGTTGAAAAACTTGTTTGAGAATCAGAACACCATCAGGAAGCCAAAGAAGAACAACTCGGCTAATACACTAAAGTTTGGATCACTACTTGTATGCATGTTTTTCTATTTTGAAAAATTCTTTCCATCAGTCGATAAAGTTGTTTGGGAACTACACCGACCAATCACCCATCAGATCAATGACTTCATTAAGAAGCTAGGTGATAATTTTAATGATATTATGGATGATTACTTCAGTAAGTTTCAAGAGAAAATGCATAACAGGTACCGGATTCCACCCAAGCTAGTGGAGAAATACAAAGATGACATATGTTTTGAAGTAGACACTGATTACTATTATGTGAATGTTGTGGAACCAAGAACTCAATCTTTGTCACCTATGGGTTACGAAATTGATTTTGACATCACACAACAGCAAATTGATGCATTTCTTACATTACCAAGGCATGCTACTGAGCTGAGGTATGGAACCTATGAAGAAGTGAAAGAAAAAGTAAAAATGAGCATTGTAGTACCCAAAGCTACAAGAAAGGCAACAAAGATGATAAAGACATTATCGAAGAAATTCGGAGAAGATTCTTCCTCCACACCTGTCAAAGGCACAATAGCCATTACCAAAGAGGAATCTGAAGCCCAAGAGGTAGCTATAACACTGAGCATCGAATTGCCTAAGGGAAAAGTGTTGAAAAGAAAGAAACAAGACACATCAAAGGCCTCACTGACTCCTCCAGCAAAGCGACCTAACACAAGAGCATCTGCAGCTTCACCAAGTAAGAAAACAAAGAGTGTTACTATTCCCAAGGTAACAAAAACTTACAAGAAATCTACTCGGAGACTCATTTTGGCAAAAGAGTCTAGTGACACCGAATCTGAGGATGCAAGCAAATTTCAAATTGTCAAGAGCAAGAAGGTAAATGTACATACTGTTGAAAACTTTTGTACTAATCTGAAGGAATATGGTGGATTTGGAGGATTCAGATATGTTAAGTATGAATCCAGAAATGAAGATGAAAAGAGACAAATTGAAGAAGCTGTCATTTGCACATTTTAGAAATTCTAATTTCAGAAGTCTCTAATTCTCTTCCAAAAGAATTATATGCACATATTGATAACAGGTGGCAATATGCCCTAGACTCAGAGAAACAGATCAGAGAAAGAAGTCTGGTACATCTCTTTCCTAACATGTTAGTAGCTGAAATAAAAGAACATTTGACAACCTACCACACAAAGTTCCTTGTCAAATAAAAAGCCTTGAAACTGATGAATGGGCTATATATTGAAGTGGAAAATGAGACAAAAGAAAAGTGGCAGGAAATCTTTAGAAACAATGATGTCGGTGAGCAAGCTGAAGTTGAAATAGTTGATGTCACCGAGAAAGATCCTGATGTTACCGAGCAAGATCTTGCTGACACCATTCAAATAGATGAAGATATCATGGATACAAAGGCACCAGAACAGGAAATGATAGAAAGCAATGCATATGAAAAACTTGTATCCAGTGAATCAGTCTTGGAACAAGGTTAGCCTTATCCACCAGTCAATCAACCTATCTCAACCGAAACCCCTCAGGATATAGATAAGGCACTGAAGATCACAAGTCTATAGCACGAGAAGGTATTACTCAAGAACAGACGTCTCAGGATACTTCTAACACTGAAAATGTTGCAACTGAAACACTGAGTACTGAGACACCAAAGGACATTACAGAGGCCAAAGAGACCGACCAAAGTGTTGCCTCTACCGAGCAACCTACCGAGGGTCATCAAGCCTACAAGCCAATGTCTTAGTTCAATCGGTGAAAGGTAAAGAAAAGAAGATGAAAAAGCATAGTTTCAAAGTAGATTTGTCAAAACCAATAGTGTTGCCCAATGTTGATATATCCAAATTAAAAGGGCAAGAACTCATTGATTTCGGTGAACTATGCAAAGCAAAGGCTGAACAAGAGAAGCAAATGGCTATTCAAAAGAAAAATAAAGTACTTCAGAAGGTGAAAGCACTCTTAACAGATATGCTACCTGAAGCTACAATAACCAAAGATGCAGCCATCCACATTCAACTGGATGAACTCCTAACCAAGATAGACACATCTAGAGTAGATGCATCTGAATATTTGAGCAAGCTAAAAGACAAAGAGCTCACTGCAAAAATGATAGAAGTGGTACAAAAAGCTATAGCTATTGGCAAAGTTAAACTTGTCAAATTTATTGCTAAGTTGACCCCTCAACTCAAGCACATTCATTATTTATTTCAGAAACTCTGTACATTTTTTTTATTCATTAAAGACATCAAAAATAAAACAGAAGCAATTGAGAAAGAGATCACCGATCTCTCAAATAAGTTGACCACTGAGCCCAATTCTGTTCAGAATTTCCATACAAAGTTACAATAGCTCATGGCTCAACAATTGGACCTAAGAAATGAAGAACACAAGATCAGGATGGACATAATGACACTTTAGGCATTATTCCTTCCTCATCTTTCATCCGTCCAAGAACAGCTCAACCGAGCCACATACCTATCTACTACATAAGAGGGAAGCACTTTAGATGGCTTAATATCATTATTGGCTAATATTCAAGAGTAGAATTCTTTAATGGACAGTGTAAAGGATGCCCTCTCTATTGCTCTCACCAAAGCACGGACAAAGTACAAATCCATTTTTGACCAGTTGCCACCACCGAATGGTAACTAAATTTTGATGTTTGTCAAAAGGGGGGAGTGATATAGTATTCAAAGCATCAAAGTATAGTATCAAACAAAAGGAGTGTAGTATACAGGGGGAGTATACTGAGCAGAGTAAGCAGAGTACCCAAGAGCAGTGAACATAACAGTAAGCAAAGAACAAGTGCAACACATAGAACATTGATCACCGAGCATGCAAAATCAAAGTTTTGTACGGTATATCAATAAGGGGAGTATATATGGATTTACTATTTCATTGACTATTGTATATACTATCAGTATAGTCAAATTTTGCAAGTATATAGATTATTGAGTTATAACTTTGAAAGTAGTTTTTGTCAAACATCTCAGCTAATGTCAAAAGGAGAGATTGTTACTACTTATCAAGTTGCCATTACTTTTTTTTTTGTTCAAAGTTATTCTATATACTCTAGTCGGTTATCTCTACTGAAATATTCAGTCGGCATGCATAGTCTAGTCAGTTATAGAAGAAAGTAGTCACAGAGCCCAGTATGCACCAAGCTATCTACCGAGCATCATTCCATGTCTACCGAGCAGCAAAGATGACACACCGAGGTGATATACACCGAGTGAAGTGTTTTACTAGATTCACTGAACCTGGACATACATATGGAAACATGTTACAAGATCAAGGATCATAGAATCGTTATCACATTGGAAATTGCACTTAAAGATTGTGTATGATTTCAAGGTCATCTAACCAATGAAATATTTTGCATGGTTATTCATTTGATAAAACAAGTTTGTAAGATCGAAGCAATGAATGAATCACAGTCATAAGAGATCTATTTATATAACATGGATTAAGAATATATATATATATATACATGTAGCATGACAGAAAGGAAGATAGAGAAATATTTAAAGCAATACATGTGAAAGCACTAAGCGTTATGACTGTTATAGAGACACAAAGGTCACCAAGAAGGATTTCAGAGAACAGTCAAAGAACGGAGTAAACAAAAGGGTTTATCAAGTTACTATATGGGTTACTGAGGTATGCTATAAGCAAGGTAATCTTATTCTGAGCACATAGAATCTGCTATAACATTCCAGATGTAAAGTTGCAGATATTTGTAATGATTTTATTGTAATATTTTGAAGTTGTAAGAGAAACCTTTAACAGGATAAAAGACTCTAATCAAGTCTATAAATTGTAAAGCCTCTAACTAGGTGCAACATTTAGATTAAGTGTTGTAAAATCCTTTAGCAAGGTAGATCTAACAGATCTTGATACTCCTAACAGAGTAAGCTATCAGAAATAGCTAAACATGTAGCTCTAACTGAGCAACCTTTATTATTGCAATAGTGAAGTTTTGGGTGCCATCCCCACCATAGTTTTTCTCTCTAACCAAGAGTTTCTGCGTAACCAAAATATATGTGTTATGGAGTGAATCATGTATGATTGTTATCTATTTGTTTTAGCTTTATATTATGTTACTACACTATTCAGTTTATGCATAGCAATAAAGTTATTGTTGAAGAAAAGTTTTGAAGTAGTGACTCACCCCTCCCCTCTTAGTATATTAGCTTTCCATATTGGGCCTAACACCTCGTACGTGCTATATTAATAATCGTGTGTGCGCTGTTAGTCCCTAAAATGTTGGCAAGCCCAACGGTATTTTTTTCACCTTGTACTAATAATTAGCGTGTACATGCTCCTCCACCTTTAAAAAGTTATGGCGGGGCAGAAAACTAATAGGCTCAGTACCTCATATGCACTTACAAGTAATAAGTAGCGCATACAGACTCCTACGCCTTAAAAATGTTATGGCAGGGCAGCAAACTAATAGGCGTGCTATTTGTAGAAAGAAAATGTGAAGGAAAGGGAGGGAGGGAGAGAGAGAGAGAGAGAGAGAGAGGGGAGGGGGAGGGAGGGAGAGAAGAAGGGGTATGGAAGAAGGGAGAAGGTGTGAGAGAGAGAGAGAGGGATGGGGTATGTAGGAAGGGAGAAGGGGAGAGAATCAAGTCTCTATTTTTCACCTATGTCTCTCTCTCTCCCCCATTCTTTATCTCGAAAGTCTCTCCCTCTCATCCTCTATCTCTCTAACTCACTCTCCCCTTCTCTTAGGTGTATCTCTCTCTCATTCTCTCACTCTCTCCTCCCTCTCCCTATCTCCCTTTCTCATTACCTCTCTTTCCCTCTCTCCCTCTCTTCGCACCTCTCTCTCTAGTTTCTTGTACTCTCCTTCCATCCCTTCCTCCCTCTCACTCAGACTCTCTCTATCTCTCATCCTCTCTCTCTCACACCTTTCCTCCCTCCACCTCTTAGGTATCACTTTCTCTCCCAATCCCTCTATCCACCTCTTAGATCTCTCTATATCTCCCCCACTCCCTATTTCTCTCTCTCCCTCTCTATTAGCGCTCTCTCTCTCTCTCTCTCTCTCTCTCTCTCTCTCTCTCTCTCTCTCTCTCTCTCTCTCTCTCCCTCTCCCTTTCTCTTTCTCTATCTCTATCTCCCCCCTCTCTCTCTCTCCATCTCTCTTTCTCTCATTTATCTCTTGTCTCTCCCTCTCAGTCTCTATCTATCTATCTCTCTCTCCTCTTCTCTTAGGTGTATCTCTCTCCCATTCCATCCCTCTCCTCCCCCTCTCTCCCTCTCTAGGTCATATGGTATTCTTAGGGGTCATATGGTATCCTAGGGATCCATGCATGTTTCCTAAGGGGTCATAAGACACCATATGACTCCTTAGGACACCATATGACCCATAATGACACATTAGAGGTCATATGGAGTCCTAAGGGGTCATAGGACACCATATGACCCCTTAGCACACCATACGACCCATAATGACATAAAATGGTGTCCTAAGAGGTCATAGAACACTATATGACCTCTTAGGACACCATACAACCCATAATGACACCATATGGAGTCCTAAGGGGTCAAATGGTGTCCTAAGGGGTCGTAGGAGACCATATGACCCCTTGGGACACTATATGACTCCTAACAACACCATATGGTGTTCTAAGGGGTCATAAGGTGTCCTAAGGGTTATAGGACACCATAAGACACATAACAACACCATATGGTGTCCTAACGGGTCATAGGAAACCATATGACCCTTAGAACACAATATGATCCCTAAAAACATCTAAGGGGCCATAGGGTGTCCTAAGGCATCATAGGACACTATATGATCCCTTAGCACACCATAGGACCTATAACAACACCAAATAGTGTCCTAAGGGGTCATAGGACACCATATGACCCTTTAGGACATGATATGGTGTCGTTATGGGTTGTATGGTGTCCTAGGGGGTCATATGACATCCTATGACCCCTTATGACACCATATAGTGTCGTTATGGGTCGTATGGTGTCTTAAGGGGTCATATGGTGTCCTAAGGGGTCATAGGACACCATATGATCTCTTAGGAAACAATATGATCTCTAATGACACCTAAGGGGTCATATGGTGTCCTAAGGGGTCATAGAATACCATACGACCCATAACGACACTATATGACCCATAATGACACCATATGGTGTCATAAGGGATCATAGGACATCATATGACCCCTTAGGACATCATATGACCCATAACAACACCTAAGGGGTCATATGGAGTCCTAAGGGGTCATAAGACACCATATGACCCCTTAGTACACCATACGACCCATAAAGATTATCCAACCAATACATCCACACGATCCAAAGAAACCAATATGTTCATCTTCTTCAAACATTCTACTTTATATCCTATATTCTTTATAAAAAAATAAAATAAAACCAACCACCTTGTCAATCTTCTTATCACCTCATCTATATGCAAACAAAAAGAAGATATATTGGAGGAGCCTCCCCATAACTATTTATAAATTGTCATATAATTTTCCTGATTAATAAATGATAGCTAATAAAATGATATATTATTTAAAGTTATGAATAGAACATCATACAATAGAACATCGATAGTTTAGTTTTGATATAGCCAAGTTAGACCATTGTCAACATAAGAGAGACTCTAGGCGAACAAACAACGAGGCTTCGCTAAAAAGAAAGTGTAAGAGCTTGACCTAACCCTAAGAGTACTGCCTTTCTAAAATATATGATGCTCTTAAATTTGTAAGTCTATAGGACTGATCTTGATTGTGACTATAGGAATTACACACTTGATTTCTTTCATGGGTATGTACCTTTCCAGGCCTTTCGACAAGTTATGATCACCATATACTACCACTGCCATGCTTACAACAAACTTCAATTCCTTTAGATGATAGACATTGTGTAATAGCATGGGAACTCTTGCATACCCACCACTATCATTCTCTGTGACATCATCTATGTTACTCTCCCTCTTTCTCTTCCTACCAGTTGTTTCCTTCTGAAAAACATATTGCAAGTAGTCTGACTCATCATTTTGCTTTGTTGACACTATTTTCCACATCTTCTCTGCTCATTAAAAACACATTCAAGAAGAATATTGTTGTAGGTTTCCTTGTTTGTCACGGTAATGCACCCGTGGTTCAATTTTAGACCCTTCTTCCTCCTATTCAATATACACACAAAAATCCATCAGTCAATTTTCTTAGGAGAGCATACATGATAAAAATCAAAGAGGAAGTTGTAGACAAGAAATAAATTCACTTACTTCTATAGAAGTACAGACATAGTTGCAGTGGGGTATGGAAGGAGGGAGAGAGAGAAGAAGAAAGAGAGGGATGGGGTATGGAGGAAGGGAGAAGGGGAGAGAGGGAGAGGGAGGGAGAGAGAGGGGGAGAGAGGGAGACAATACACATATATACACACATATGTGTATATATATACTTAATATATTATATATATATATATACATATATATAAATATTATATATTATATATAAAGATTATATATTATATATTATATATATACACATATTATATATACAATATCATATTATACACACTCCCAAAATTTAAACAAACGTAGCACATACACACTGTTTATAGTAAACATAACGTGTACATGCTATTTATAGTTAAGATAGAGCGTACGCGCTTTGGACTATTTAGGCTTGGAAATAGGCTTGGATGACAAAGCTACGGTTTGGAAGTTTGATTTCCCTCTATTTCCCTCCTTTTCAACGTGTTTTATTTTATCAACTTGGTGTCTCGACTTTTTCATCATTAGGTTTACACTTCATCAAGTGGGTATTTCTAAAATTGCCACCATATTTTCACTCATCCTCTGAGCTTTCTAACCATATATTTTTAAAAAAATTTAAACAACAATAACATATTATTATTAAATTTCGTTTACCAATGTCTCCATAGTTCTTACAGACATAGGTGCACCATTTTTTTAATAATTTTTTATATACTTATCCAAATTTTAAAAACTTTATCTATTATTGTAGTGCACTTGATTATTTACAAAAAAAAAATTAAATTGTATTTTCTATTTTTTTAGTGCAACTTATGCTTTGTGCACGAACATGTACCTAATTTTCAGTATGTGCTCGATTGGAAAAATCATAAAAGAAAAAATACTTAACAAAAAATTACAAAAAAATACACGTCTTATAGTGCTCACTCTTAAATATCTTTATGCCAAAGGATTGTCAAAATACTAAACCTAACTATGACTTTTTTTATGCACGCGTCAGACACTATGTTATGTTTTTTCAGAAAAAATCAGGGTCTGTTTTTTGTGCGTGAAGGATTTGACCCCCTTAATCTTATCCAATTTTGAAAAAGTTTAGTAGTTTGGAAACTAGATTCATAGTAATACAATATTTGTTCTTTGATTATCTTCATATCTTGAGTGGATGACTTTCAAATTTTGCCTCCGAGTTCAGGTTCACCTGATTTCAGAAAAAAAAAAAAAAAAAAAAAGTGTCCACTTATACCCCCCTTTTTTACCACCATCTTTGTGCACTTATCCCTAACCAAGAAATCATCTGCCTCCCAATCTTGTTGAGCATTTTTTGTGAAGGTGGACAAGATGCAAGAGTAGAAACTTCAAGCATGGTAGATAGAGCTATTGCAAGTTCCAAACAAGGACCATCCTTTAATTATGAGTCACTTTGTCTGTCACTAGAAGCTAGGATAATTCACTTAGAAATTGTTTAGATAAATTATTGTCAATATCAACAAGTTCGTATTAATCATTAGAATCATTATCATCAACATTGTTAGCATGAACATCATTTTCATCCATTTATTCATCAAGATTAATAAAAATAGAATCTCTAATATGAACATAATATGAATCATCATCTTTCTTAATCATTTTTTATCTTGGTGACTTAGGTTGAATGTCCTCCCTAGGGTTAGGAAAAGTTTGGATAAATGGGACCAAGGCAGCATTTAGTGTCTTTGGAGAGGAAATGGGTTGAGAAGCAAGTTCACGAGCCTTAGCACAATGTCTTCATCAGCATTCACTCACACAATGGTTTCTTATAGTTTTAGTTGAGGGTTGTGAAGGTTTAGGATCAATAAACATGGGGTTCTTCTCTTCCTTCAAAGGAGGAGGAATGGGAGAAGGTCTATTAGGTTGAAAGATAGGAGATGTCAGGTGCTTCCCTTTGTGTGATGTAGGAGGTAGAACTATAGTATATATAGGAGGAATAGAAGGTGTAGGAAGGAGACCAAGTCCATCATGAGGAGGAGGAATAGTTTAGGATCTCTAGGATTACTCAACGATAAGATCATCTCATTCTTCCACTTTTGATAAGATTAAAAAAGAGCATCACTTCAAGGCTTAAGAGGCTCAAATTGTTTAGGCCAAAAATAATCAAGGTTTACATCTCCATGCCTCATTGTGGGTTGATACATACTATGATTAATTATAATGATTTTGTCATTATGAGATAATTTTAAACATTTATAAATAGTAGAAGGGATTGCTTTAATGGAAGAGAGCCAAGGATGTCCCAACTTCACACGAAATTGATCCAATGCAAGAATGATAGCAAAAATAACATCTAAGCACTTAATGTAAGAGGCTCAGACTCAACCAAAATAGTAGAACGTGAAGGAAAAGGATTAGTAAATATTTTGAAGTTTTATTAGGAAGAGCTACATATTTTTTTCTTTTGTTATTTATACTAGCTACGGATATGGTATTGTTATCAATAAATTCTTGAATCCTACTCATTAAGGTATAACACTTTTCAACATTATGACCATGTTGATGATGAAATTGGCAAAAGGATTTGGGACAATGATAAGGTGGCAAAGGTTTGGAGGTATCAATTGGCTTGATGGGAGAAAGTTTCAACACATTTTTATTTATCAATTGTGTCGTTATGCTATGCAAAGACTCAGAAAGAGGAGTATATTATTTTCTAAAGTATTTGGATAAAAGGGCCACACCTGATGTTGTAGTTGCCACTTGAGTATCGATGTTGTCATTGAACTTTATGTATCCCTTGTTCAATTTGAACTTTATAAAATATTGTCAAAAACTTTCATTCTTATCAACCAAAGCTATTGAAGGAGATGATTCAAATTGACTCACTTGAAGCTAATAATTATGAAGTATCGTGTATAGCTACATAAAGGAAGTAATATCCAAAAAGAGAAGATTATCCCTAATTTATATTTGTAAATTAGCAATAAAAATTCTTTGAACATCATGATCAAACATAGGATAAGCAATTTGAGAATACAAATATTTATATCTACCAAAATAATAAGTCACTTTTTCTTTAACACATTGCTTACAATAAATCAAATCAATCATAGTAATTTTAGGACCAATATTATTGTAAAATTTTTGAATGATAGAATTAGCTAATTGTTGAAAAGATGTAATAGAATAAGGAGGCAAAGAACAATACAATTGCAAGGTTTTATCCCTAAAGGTTTGAGTAAACAATTTAGCCATAAGTCTTTGATCATAAGCGAAATGAATATATAAAGTTTGAAATGTTTTTACATGAGTCAAGGGATCACTATTTCCATTGTAAAGCTCAAAATTAAGGGAATTCCATATGTTTAGGAGGGATGGCATGAACAATGTCATCGGATAATGGGCTCACTACATCAAATGTGGGCACATTAAACTTGGATTGGGTAATGGAAGCTAATTATTGTTGCAAAGGTGAAATTATTTGGGTTAGGTTATTGATCGTTGCTTCGATGGATGGATTGAAATTGGACATGTTGGATTAGGATGGAGGAGTAACATTGTTGTATGTAGGTTGAGGTTGAGAGTAAGGAGGTGGAACACTATGATATGTAGGTATGGGAGATGATTTCACAAATGGAAGACTCACAAAAGGAGGTATCAAATAATTTGGATTAACAAGGTTTCCCCCCTTGACTAACATGTGTAGGCTTAACATTTTGTGTGGAAGTAGTCATGATAGAAGATGTGGATATAGGTACACTAGGCAAGGATGTAGACATAGGAATGCAATGTTTAACTTGAATAGTAGCTTGAGTGTGACCAATGACATTGACACAACTTTTCATAGGTATTATATTAGTGTCAACAATATGAGCAAGGCCATGCAACAAATCAACACCAATTTTATCACTTTGAACCATTCTTTTTAATCCTTCAATCAATGGGATTGCCTCACTTTCCAGGTATTGTTGACTGATCCATTGTTGAAGATTTTTAAATTTATTGTCAATCTCCTCCAATTGATCAACATAAACCCTAGTTAGCGATTCATCCACATCATCAAAATTATGAAAATAATGAGGATAAATGACATCATTTCTTGGATTAGAGGAACCACCAAAATTATCATGAAATAAGTTATCAAAATTAGGCTCCATATCCTTAATAATTAAACCTTGGGAATCCTTAATTCTACAACTTCTTCTCATAACAATATTGTTGCTAGGACTAATGGTAGTAAAAATTATGCACAAAGGAGGGAAACTTAAATTAAAAATTGAAAATTGTGATTAAACAATGCAAAATTTTGTAAAAATGATTGATTAACCAATTAATTAAGAAATTTGATTTATGAATTTGAATGATAAATGCGTCTATATCATAGCATAGCATATTATAAAAAAATCAGATTTGGAAATGAATTTGAAAAATTATGCAACCCACAAGTAAATTTTAGAATTATAAATTGGGGTTTTTTGCGAATTTAACCTCTAAATTTAAATGTAATCCAATTGGAAATTAGATCTATGAGTGCAAATTCAAATTTTAAATTGCATGAATAATCAGATCTAAAATAACTAATCCAAACTAGACAACCCACAAATTCAATTTTAGAATTAAAAAGTAAGGTTTTTAATGAATTTAACCTCTAAATTTTTGTAATTCAATTGAAAATTAAACTTGCAAATGTAATTTTGAATTTGCAAATGCATAAACACTCAGATCTAAGAACATAAATTAGAATTGAGGGTGTAAGATGTTGGGCTCACCAAAATGTAATGATGGTGAACATTATTAGGATTTCACCCAAAATATAGTAAAACCATTATAGGATTGCAAATATAGGATTTCAGCAGTATTGTGATTATCTTTCCTAACCTTAACGGGTGCATTGTAGTGTTTGATGTGTTAAAAAATCAAAAAAATTAAGGGGAATATTACAAAAGAGACTAATCATCTATCTGACTCTTCTTCAAAGAGTCCAACTGATTGAAGTACATGAACTTCATTTTGTCTCTCGATTCTACTAAGTGTAAACCACTAGCTTCACTGACATCAACTCCCAAAAATTCCTCAATTGAGGCAAGGATCTTCGACTGAATATCATGAATCAATCCTTCCATCTCTGCACAATCTTTTGTGCACTCTCATAAGTTGATTTCTTCATGGCTAGTGAACAATACCAGCCATGGAAATCATATCTATCTCCATTATGCACAATATTCTCCTTGATCAATGTGGGCATGGGAATCTTCTTCAAATCTTTGAGGCGTGGAATAGTCTTCTCCTGAATAGGTCAGAATTGCTCCCAAACTCCCTCTAGATACTATATCCTGAATATGAGCCTTGTTGTCCTATCAAAAGCCTGGACAAAATGAGTAAGGAAATCATTCACCCATCTCTTTGTATCCTCAATTCATTTCTCCACCTCCAAGAGTGTATCTCTCGTTGTCTCATAATGTGTATGTAGTCCATGATCAATTGCAATCCATTATTAGGATTTCACCCAAAATGTAATGATGGTGAACATTATTATTATTTGCAATCTATTTTTAATATATGCAATTATATATATGAGGATCAAATCCTCACAGGTTGCAACACAACAGCTTACAAAGTTTTCTGGAAACACCCTTTGTCTTACAATACAAAATTTCCAACCCAAAACTAACTTCCTAGAACTAACTACAAATTTTCTAAATAGCCTTCTTCCATATTGGAGCCAAAATTACAATTTAGAAATTACCATTTGGTAGACAAGCACCAAAACTTGAAATTAAAAATTTGAAAATTTAGCTAGTTTCGAAAACTGGAAACTTTCCAAAAAAATTGTCCAACTTCCAATAGCCATAACTTTTGATCCGAGAATCGGATTGACACGTCGTTTGAACCGTCAGGAATCTGTCTAAGTGAAGAATATTTTAAGAATCCTCTTTGTTGATTCCTTCCATTTTCAAGGCCGTTCGAGGCCATTTAATGCCTCAAATCTAACTTGGAAGAATTTTTTTGATTTTTTCAGGAAACTGGAACTTGAATAACTTTCAAACCGTAAATGATTTTAACCTGATTGTTTTGCCAAAATGCTTATTTTTTCATTCTCAAGCTTCCCACAAAATTCGGGCTCTATCCACTTTTAAATAAAAACTTTCTATTTTTGGCAATTGGCTAGAAAAAGCAGCTTGTCAATTCTGAAAGTTGGAATCTCTTATTCATCCAAATGGGTATCCATAAATGCAAAAATATTAAACAAAACTTAAACTAAAAATGAAAAATATTTTTGGATGATGCAGGATTGCCCTTACACCACTAGATGCTCCTATATCAAACTTTCTTTGCAAAAGAGGTTATGGCATGAAACTCTAGACATAACCTCTTTTTAGCTTGATATACTAGCTTCTGAACTGTGAGACAATATCTTGCTATGTAGAAAAATACAAGCCAAATTATAATGTCTCTACCTTAGAAGATAAATTGATAATGCCTTAGACAACTTTTTTGCAATTTGTCATCATGCAAAGTTTGATTTATAGAATTTCAGAAGAATCATTTGGAAAGTTGAGATTCAATCTTGAATTTCAAGTCTAATCCAAGATTAGGAGATTTGATGAGGAGAGTTAACAAGCATACAAGTGTTGCACATTATTTGGATTTTAATTAAAATAGTAATTATTTTTCAACTCAAATTTGTTGATGAGTTAGTTACTTCCATGCAATAGTGAATTGAGTCCATGGAGTTAACTATTTTTACACATTAGTTAACTAAGTGAATTTGTGAGTGAAGTGGATAGATTGATGAGTTGGACTAAGAGAATGACTAAATGAACTTAATGAACTTGGTAGTTAACTTAGTGAAGTGAATTTTGATTATATAATTACTAAATAGATGAATTATAGGTGTATCTTATGTGAAAAATAATATTTGTTAATTGTTAATGGATAATATGTACAAAATAAAACGAATAATTATTGGATAAGTATAGATAAGAATTAGATTTAATTTGTTAATTATAACAGATAAGTCAACTTAATTTAATAATAAAACTTATTAAATAAATGCTCATAAACTAGATAATATATAGATATTAAACTAGTGATTATAAGTGATGTAATAATGATAGTGAGAATGAAATTATTTTAGTACCCACACTACTCAAACTTTCTATCTAACACTATTTTGATAAACATGTCACCAATCATATACCAGGTAACAAATAGATGATAAAACAGAGAGGATAATGATACAATAATGAAAGTGAAGTGACTATATTTTAATATCTTGACTGCTCATAACTTTTTATCCAACAACTTTTTAAATTAACAAGTCACCAATCATTGATAACCATAATACATAGATGATAAACACATTGATTAAAAGTAATACAACAATGATAATGAAGGCGATATTATTTTAATCCCTACACTACTCATAACATTCTATTTAACAGTTTTTTAGATTAACAAGTCAACGCTCATAAGTAAGATAATAAATAGATAGTACAATAATGATAGTGAAAAAAACTTTATTTTAATATCTACACTACTCATAACTCTAACTTTATACTCTAACTTTATATCTAACTATTATGACAGCCTAAAATTTTTGAGAGGTCTAATTGGCCTAAATTGAAACACATAAATACAATATATAAGGCCATGAAAATTCATCATTATTTCGAGGGGTATAAGTGGACTAAATAGAAATACATATATATAATATATAAGGGTAAGGCCATGAAAATTCATCATTATTGGCCAGAGTAGAACAAGAAAATGAGATCCTTACAAACTATGGGAAAGAGAACAAATTATTAGCGAAGAGCTTTCCCATTTTAGTAAATCTCCTGATTGTGGGCAGCACCCACAATGAAGAATATAAGGACCATAACTAGCGGAAGCACTATGTTTAGCACTTCCTCGCTAAAACTAGCGGGAGCGCCATGTTTAGCGCTTCCTGGCTAAAACGACGGAGTTTATAACCTCATCCGTGGGTGTGAACAACAGAGAGGACCTCGAATCCCTCCACCTCCACCTCCTCCTCCTCCACAACCGGATAAAGAAATCCCCTGGCCCCGTGGGCGCTGCGAAGGAGGAGGAAACCGCCAGGTGTCATGTATTTCCCAAGATGTTGGAGCACCGCCACCTTATCGCGCTTCTCCATCCCCACCAGCGCCGCCAAAAACACCACCTCGTACTCCGCCAACCGCCCAGTGACGTGCATTATGTTGCAGCTGTGGAACGCCATGCGGCGTGCCAGGTCAGCACGGTCGACTACCAGACGCCGTGCCAGGTCATTGGCGAGGGGATCCATGTCATAGTTGTCGAAACACGTGGCGGGCATGTGGTGGGTGGCGAGAACCAGAGACGAGAGCGGCAGGGGTCCGGAGCCGACGAAGGCGAGGCGGCGGGGCGGCGGAACGGCGTGACTCGTCAGCATGGAGAACTCCAGCAGGGCAAGCTTTTCGTAGTTGTGGTAGTAAGGGAACAGCGCCACGTGGCACATCGGGTCGGTGAAACGGCCGAGGAGTTCGGCGTAGTGGCTCTCGAGTAAACCCTCGGCTTCGCCACAGAGGACGATGAGATTCGACCTCATGACCTGCTGCTCCTCGCTCAGAAACCCTACGTTTACAGAGCTCGGTGGCGTGCAGAGGCGCACAAGGCGCGTGAAGAGGCTGTTCACTACGGCTGAAGGGCGCAGGCTTTCCAATTTCCTCAGCCGCTCGTAAATTTCTTGAATTTCACTTACGAGCGCCTGATTATCTGCGCTCACGGCCTCTGCTCGTGAATTATCTCCACCTTTCCCCATTGATGAGACTTCTGTGATTGTGTTTGTGCCTGGGACGCCGCTTATAAAACCGCTCGATGGGCGGCGTGGTGGGGCTGACTGGCCCGCTCCTTGACTCTTCCTTCGGTTGAAATGCTTCCACTTCCTCCATTAAAACTCCAACCTTTTATGATAACAGAACATACTATAATTAATAATGCAACAAAATAAAAACTTTGTATGTAGTTTTTGACGTCAGGGTTGTAACAATCTTTCTTTTGCGTCCTCGACCTCGATTTCGTTACAAGGTCGAGACTACAGTGCAGGCAGATTACTGTGTACTACAGCTTGATTGAGACGTGTTACCTGTCATAACTTGTAGAGCTCAGATTTGATTGCGTCTTTTGCTTTTTCTCTGTAATCTCTAATTAGATACATTTTGACGCTGTACAAGTTGAAAGGGCACATTTTGACGGTATTCACTAAAGCTTGCGCAAGTTTTCAGATGTGAGAGGTGCAGATCTAGTCCAGAGAATTTGGACCGTGTTCAACAGAGCTCTGAGCGCATGTATACCGTCCTATGCAGTATTTCTGACAGGAAATTTACGCATCTTTACGCACTTGGATGGGGACCGTCGAAACGTCCAAATCGTCACGAAATGATCTGTTTGGCATTTTACTGTTGCAGCATCTTCTCAGGCGCAATGATGATGAATGGATAACCGTCCTGAAAAGAAATTATTTAACGGGTAGGATTGAGCGTCAAATTCAATCACTTTTCTGTTAGAGGGGTTCAAATCTTCTTATCGGGGTTGTACAGTGAGGCTACGGAATTTGCCGACTTCTACCTAAGTACCTACCAAATCACCTCAAGGATAAAGTTTTTTTCTTTTAAATGAAAATAAATGGATATGTTTTTGTTTTGTTTTGTTTTGTTTTTTCTTGTTTTGGTATAAATAAGGTGACAGCTACTCTCCATATAAAATGGTATCTGATTAAAAATACAAATTTGTATAACACAATTGTTTTTCAAACGGATTTTTTTATATTTTTAGATTATTCACGTAAAAATCTGTTGTGATTTGCAGATTTTGTGTTTTTTGATTAGATGCTATATTGTATTGAGAATAGATGACTTCAATAAATAATTGGGTTATATAGATGTTTTTTTATTGAATTAATACAGACTACAAAGTATTTGTAATTAAAATTGTAAGAAAGAACTAGCAACTATGAAACTAGAAAATGGACTAGAAAATAAACAACTATAAAATGTTTGGGAATGTAGTACAAAGGGAACTAGTAAAGATTACAACCACAATTGTTGTAGAAATGTAAGAAAAACTCTTAAACATAGGAGTGATAAATCTACATAAAATTGCAGAATGCTTGAGTAAGCTGAACATGTCAGAACAACAATCCTTACAATCACATATTTGACATTATGATAGAAGAAAGACAAGGAAGAGAAACAATCAATCTTGAAAGAAACACCTTAGACATTGTGCCATGACAACTTTCCTTTTACTAAGCAATTTTGTTGAATTTGGAAATTAATCTTTAATTTCTACTTTGCAACCAATCTTGAAAGAAAGACTTAACCTACCACTTAATGTGTAAATAACAATTTTAGAAAGTTGTAAAATGAGACTTGAACCTTGATTAATACACGTTGAATTATATTTTTAGTAAAATGGCAATTTTTGGAACATGGTAAAGAGAAGTTGAAACTTGACACTTAATGTATTAATGTGAGAAATTGGTAAAATACAGATTGAACCTACACTAATATATAACAATTTATGTACTAACTCTAAAAGTGATATAGTGAAACCTCATCCTAACGACCTAATGCACCTTCTCATATAAGAATTCTATCAATCTTCTTATTACATCAATCATTCACACAAATGATTAAAATAACCTTTTCATTTAAAAAAATATATAAACAACCGTTAAATTAGATAAATGCTAAAAATAATCATCCTTGATCAATCATTTAATATTAGTGAAACATTTTATATATATATATATATATATATATATATATATATATATATATATATATATATATATATATATATATATATATATATATATATACTAACCAACATCTTTTACTTTACATATGAAAATATAACCAAATAATTTTTGTTACATTTAAAATTTAATAAAAAGTAAAAAAAATACCACAAATCATAGAATACAATTAAATTTATTACTATAAAATATTAATAGATGAGTTAGAAAGGCTTTTTGATTTGCGAGTCCCTAGTCAAAGAATTCAGAGTGCAAGTTGATAACATATTGATAACTCACAATATGTTGATTATTTATTTATCTTATAGTCAAAGTCATTACACTTTAAAATCTTTGTCTTACTTTTTAAATATCCAAAATGACAATGCATTCATTACTTCATTTCACTTTTGTGATGGGCATTTCATGTCGAGTGTTTTTGAGGAATAGCTAAGACAATAATGTAGCACTTTGTGAGACACAATAGATTCTAGTGCACCTAGATTTTTGAAGAGTTTATATTTTATTTATGTAATAATACTATATTGACACCACATTGAATTTTTTAAATAATTATCATATTATAATTTATTAGTTTTTATGATTTTTTAATTATTTAAATGGTTGATAAAAAATATATTAATTAGTAGATGGAAGAAATCAAAAGAAAAATGGAGGAGAGTGTATGTGTCCTTATTCAATTGAAACAACTCAATCATAAAAACACTTCATTTTAGAATGTAAATTTTACAAAAAGACTTGAACCGAATATATAGATACTTTATTAACATTTAATCTATAAAATTAACTCGAATTAAAAGAATTGAAAAACATTTTAATGACCATCAAAATCTATAACAAAAATTAACAATATAGAAACTAAATCAACAATCCCCTAAACCAATTATAAATACTTTTTGCTCTATTTTGATAGCTCATTTACGTTGAAGACTTATTCCACTCAAGAATGGATGCAAAGACCTCCGTCAATATAAACTAGAAGCACTAAATTTGACATCCTCTTGAACTATCATCCTCCCATTTCAACATTTTTTTGCTTTTGTTCTTCTAAAAGCATAGGAAATTGATGGTTGAAACAACATTTTTCAAGAATAAAGATAAACACAAATATATAATAAAAATATAATGATATGATAATATAATAATAATAATTTAGTCTTAATAGAATTTTCTCTTTTGTCACAAGTTTAATAGAGATATAGAAATATATTAACATAATAATAATAATAATAATTTGGAACTAAAATCTTTTTTTCTTTTTCTAAAAAGTTTAATGAAAATATTAAAATTAATAAAAATATAATAAAACATGATAATATAATCATATCTTAATAATAATTACAATATCACAATATACTAATGATTTAATATTAATTTTGTTATAATAATATAATGATTTTTTAAGTGAAATAATGAACAAATATGATATCTTTATGCACACTTTACCTATATTCCTCTAAAGATATCATATTTGTTCATTATTCCACTTAAAAATTATTATATTGTAATTAATATTAAATTATTATTATATTATTATATTCTTATTTTTTATATTTTTTATATTTCCATTAAACTCTCTATAAAAACAAAAAAGCTTGTAGTCAAATTATTATTATTATTATTATTATTATTATAGGGTGTGTGCACCAAGATGGTGTGCAAAAAAGTGGACATGCAAAAAAAAAAAAAGGTTGAAAAACAGCAACCGTGTTCGTGGTTTTAAAATTTTAAAAAACCCTGTATGTCGTTTGGTTCGTTGTGCCCGAGCCTAAAGGGACAAAACCGCATACGCGGTCCTTTAAGAAATAAGACCGCGTATGTGGTCCTTTAGGAACTAGGAAATTGTACGCGGTTTTAGTTCCTAAAGGACCCCGTACGTGGTCCCTGTCAATAAATTGTTTTTTTCACAATCGACTGTATCATTTTATCCCACAGTCGAGAGAAAATTTAAGGGGTTTTTTTCTTCCAAACTGTGAGACATGGACTAGCTCTGATACCATGTGAGATTTTATCAAGATCTAGAGGCAATGGAAAGCACAAATAAGAGAGAACAAAATAGATGATAGAAATAAACTGTATTCTATCAAGATGAAAATACTGATCAACTGGATCATCAAGCGATGTTACATACAATGAATATGAGCCTGCTTATATAGGCAAGACTATATGGATATGTGAGCACACAAACATGACATGTGGCTCAATAAGAAACAAGGGTAGTAGGAAATAGGTGTGGGTAGGTAGGAGAAACAATATAATATTCCACATGAGGTGGATCACCCACTGAATGTGGAGTGTAACAACAAGATCACACCATAAAAGGTGGAAATTCTCCTACACACACTATCCCAATGTGGCACAAACACCCAAGTGTCTCATACCCAAACTACTATGAAATGCATGTACCTAAGTAAACTTAAGTAAGGTGTAATAATATCCATGATGAATAATTATTTACACCAACACCCCCCCTTCAGTGCAACTTAGGGGAATGCACTTAAGTCTACAATGCAACTAAGCAATGCAAGATGGGTCCCAGCTACGAGGCCATGTTAGGTACCCATGTACAAATGCAAATGCATGAAAACCAATGCAAGAAAACCTCTCACAAAGCGGGAAAAGAGAGAAAAACCCAATGGGAAAAAACCCTCCCCTAAAAGAGAGATGAAAACTAGATACAAAGAACTCTCATAGATGTATGTGAAGGACAAAACCCCATGTGAGGAAAAATTCCCCCCCATATGAGAGAAGAAGAAGAGAGACTAGGAAGCCCCCCCTCAATCTGGAATCTGCACCAATGATAGAAGCTCGAAGATGAATGAAGAAACTGCTCCATGAACGTCGAACAACATTCCTCCCCTTAGGAAGAAACAAAACCAAAGGTGTATCCATGAAGTCTCCCCAACCATGAAGGGAAGATGAAGCAAAAATACTCATGATGAAGGGAATATCTGAAAACTGCTCAAGTGTCTCCATGTCAATGTTGAAAGGTACCCCCTCCAAAGGTGGTAAACTGTGCCACACTGCTGAAAAAGGAACTCTAAGATCTAGTGGAGATGGATGTAGAACATGTCCCAAAGACTCACATGTCTCCTCAAAAGATAAAGAGACCTCCTCCAAGTGTTGTACAAAAGTATCCACAATCATGTCAACCTCTAAAGATTGATCATGTAGAGAATGCACAAGAGGGTTAGAGTGATCCCTCACAACAATCAAAGGAGGATCATCTTCATCAAAGAGAAGATGAATGACATCAATGGTGTCTCCCAAATCTACAATGTAGGAGTCCACAAACAAACTTGCAATGTTTGTCAAGTAGGCATCCCAATCAACTGAAGCTGGAAGACATGAAATATCCTGCTGCACTGAATCATAAGAAGGTAAAACTGTCGCACTAGCTGCATCATCAGGTGCAATAGGTGGTGTGATATCAATAGAAGGAGATGAAATGCAAGGCTCAAGAATGGGGTCACATGTGAGAATACCCAAGTTCAAATGCCCAAAGTTCTCCTTAAAATCTGAATCATCAACATAGGAAGAATCAACCTCATCAATAGGACCAAAATCTGAAAAAGAGTACAACTGAGATGCATGATCAACCACCCCAGTCGCAATGATAGCTCCACTCTCCAATTATCTAATGATAATTGAATCAGGTGTGAACTCCACAGTTTTCCTAGTTGCCCCATGTGTGATCTGATAGATGGAAAGAAGATTGTTTGTCAAATGGGGTACACACAACACATCATTGAAGGAGTTATCCCCAATGGCAATAGATCCTTTCCCAATCACATCCATGTATGTATGATTGCCCATCAAAATCTGTGGCATGTGGCAAGGCTCAAATGTAGAAAACATAGACTGCGAAGATGCCATATGATGACAAGCCCTTGAATCTAGAAGCCATCTCCCTGAATCATGACTTGTAGTAGCACAAAGAGCTTGTCCCTTTCCTTTATCTATCCCAAAAGAGTGATCCTTTCCTTTATCCTTGGAAGAAGAAGCCGATGTAGACATTCTAGAAGGTAGGTTGATTCTATTCTTCTCAAGAAGATTCTTCAACTCATCAATATCCTTCTCATAACAATGATGTTCATCATGTCCTGACTTCTTGCAATATCCACAAAAAAGATTGTCCTTATATGATTTCCTCTTAGGTGAGAATGGTGAATCACCTTGTTGTGGAGAGGAAGATTGTGCTCCATCTTGTTGTGGTTTAGACTTAGGTTGCTTTTGATTCTTGCCTTTTCCTTGATTACTTTGATTCCCTTTATTAGCCACCAAAGCTTGTGACTTTGAAGATTTGAGAATCCCCATTGTGGTCAACTTAGATTGCTCAAGTATCAACATCTCCATGAATGAATCAAATGAGGGAGAAGTGTATGAGGAACCTTGAGCTAACCTATGGGCGTGAAAGCTAGATACAAAGGTTGCATACTCTAAAGGAAGCTTGTCCAACAAGTTATAAACCAATTGAGCATCCTTTTTGTCAATTCCACAATCCTTTAGCTTTGCTCTTAACTCAGTTGCTTTTGTGACATAATCTTGGATTGTATCAAAATCCTTGGGATCCAAAGTTGTGAGTTCACTATCAAGCTTGTAGCCCTTAATCTCATCAACTTGGCCATACAATTTCTTAAAAATATCCCAAGCCTCTTTAATTGTTGTACACTTATCAATGTGAAAAATGAGATCATCTAATACATACTTTCTAAGAGTTCCAAGTGCCATAGCATTCTTAGTAAGCCATTCAATTTGAGCATTAGGATCAGCCTTAGGATCAAGTGGTGTTGTAATAGTTTCATTTACATAATGAATGAGTCCTTTTTCCATTAGTTTACTCCATGCCTTAATTTTCCATGATGCATAATTATGAGGAGTTAAAAGTGGAAATTTAGGAGAACCCATAGCACCAAAATGAAAAAACACAAGATAGAGAGAGGCACAATCACACAAGACACCCCCCCAAAATACTCAATCAAGAAACCCCCCCAAAATGGTGATTTTGGCACTTTATACTTAGTGCGTATACAATGGGCCACTTGCAAAACAAGGCAAAGTGGACTTCTGATTTCAATTTACAACTTCTCAAAATGAGATCTAAGAGATTTCAACAAATACTGCTAGTGATCTAAACTGAGATCCATGCAAAATGCAAGTACCAAATATGCCAAAAATGGTCAAATACTGAAAGTACAATTTCTACTTAAAATCACTGCAAACAGATGGTAGATTATGAAAGTAGATGAAAAAATATGCACTTTCAAAAAAAATGGCACCTGAAAAGCAGTCCATATGAGCCCAAACGAAGCCTCCAAAGTTGTAAAAATCGGGATTTCATGATTTCCAAAAAACCTGTATCCGAAAATCAAAAAACTCCTACAACACTGTCCAGATCATGAAATTCTACCCCAAAACAAAAAAAATTGCTCGAAAAAATGAGTCTGGATGAGTGAGATATCGCTATTTGAAAATTGTCTGCAAAATTATAATTTCTGGAAAATTTCCACCGCAGTGTCAAACTTCAAATGCCTCTAGATTTGGCCTCTGAAGTCTGATTTGGATGAAACAAAAGGCAAAAATGACTTTTTTGGACCTCCTCAATCCAATGGTAACCTCATATTTGACCCATCAAGCTTCAATAATAACTTGCAATAGAAAACTCAAAAAATGCAAACCCCAAATAGCATCAAATTTCTCTCAATTAGCAAATCAATGACACTCTAATGGCTTTGATACCATGTGAGACATGGACCAGCTCTAATACCATGTGAGATTTTACCAAGATCTAGAGGCAATGGAAAGCACAAATAAGAGAGAACAAAATAGATGATAGAAATAAACTGTATTCTATTAAGATGAAAATACTGATCAGCTAGATCATCAAGCGATGTTACATACAATGAATATGAGCCTTCTTATATAAGCAAGACTATATGGATATGTGAGCACACAAACATGACATGTGGCTCAAAAAGAAACAAGGGTAGGTAGGAAATAGGTGTGGGTAGGTAGGAGAAACAATATAATATTTCACATGAGGTGGATCACCCACTGAATGTGGAGTGTAACAACAAGATCACACCATAAAAGGTGGAATTTCTCCTACACACACTATCCCAATGTGGCACAAACACCCAAGTGTCGCATACCTAAACTACTATGAAATGCATGTACCTAAGTAAACTTAAGGTGTAATAATATCCATGATGGATAATTATTTACACCAACACAAACCACACATGGGCTATGTATTTTCACACCCAGACACCGTGGAAAGAGGTCGGTTATGCATTTTTATTTTTATTTTGCATATTTGATAAATTTTATTTACATTTTCAATTTAAATTCTTTGGTTTTGATTAGTTTTTTTAATTTTTTATTACCAATATCAAATTCTAAAAAATTCAGAACCACAACAAGACGCACCTCAAAACCCACAACAAAAGGCTCAGGATACACCTCTAGCTCCTGCTTTAGATTATACAACAACTACATAGAAGGATTTGTTTAATCAGTTAGGGCAAAACACTACTAAAATAACTAGACTGATTGTTAGATTGAAAACATCTGAGCTTGAGCATCATTTATCCCTTGCCACTAGCCTAGAAACATTGGCTAGTGGTGTCACTGCAGTTTCAAGTCAAATTACAAAATGGGGAAATTATAGGGATAGGTGTCACACTTATTATGCTGATGAGTTATCATATGATGCAATGAAAAGAGAAAACACAAGTAAAGCACAAATATGTTCTCTTTTTGTTGATCCTAGAACTGGTCAGTCCTTACCTCTTAATGCAAAGAGGTTTCCCATATATTGGTGTACCAATGTGCAAATGAAGAATCTTTTTTGGAATAGGTGGTCGACGGTCTTTGATGAACCACCTTGTAATAATTTTGAGGTTCCATTATATTTTTTGAGGAAAGTATATTATGAGTTTGTCCTCAATGAGCGGCCTAATTATTTTAATATGAGAGAATTCCATGGTAGAGGTGGTGACTCTATCCAAGATAGACCTGGAGCCCATAGGGTATTAGACCCATAGAGTCATCGCCCCCTAGCACCCAAACCCAAGGTGCATGCAATGGTCCCAGTAGCCCTTAAAGAGTTGATGGAGCTAGAGACTCTTCATGTGGCCACAACATTGACAAATGCGATCATCCAGCATGGGACATAGTTAGTACACCCTCTTGGCCCAAACGATGATCCATTAGCTAAGGCAGCTAGCATTGGTCAACCCATTGAGCATGTGTGTCCCACTTGCTCAGACATATGCACAAGGATGGATGTCAAGGCCAGTGCAGATGGTTCCACATCCCATTTGTGCATGATTTGCGAGAGAAAATGCTAGACCCGTATGACTGAGGATGTGGCACTAACAGATGAATTGATGGACATGTTGTTTGCTAGTCAACCGTAGACATAGGTGTGTTGATTTGAATTCATAACATTTTATTTATTAGTCACTTAAATTTTGTAATTGTAAATGAATTTTTATTTATAGATTTATTTAAATTGATACAAACAAAATGCATTTCAGGATGCAACATCAGGTGTTAATACACCATCTGATATTCCTCTCGCAATTATTGCAGCTGCAACTTTGACGCCTGAGGTATAAATTTTGTAACATTTTAAAATATAATAGTACTTTGAATTCAAAACAAATTATAAGATATACTAACTCTCTTTAATGCTTGACAATTTTTTGTTTTGTAGGCATTGATAGGGGACCAAATGTCCCACATTGATGATGTCATGCTCTCAACGATCAATTTTGGCCTACAAAGCTATGCGGTATCATATTTTGTACACCTTATTTTATGTATTCTTTTAATGGAATATTCAAGTCATTTAATTTTAGATTTGTTAAATTATGTTTAATATTATCTACTAATATCTCTTGTGTTAATTTTGTTTGTTTTAGGGTACCCCCTCCATGTCTAGGCCTCATCCTCGGAGAAAGAAATCCTTGACGATACCTAAACGTGGGAAGAAGGTAATTGAACACATTTTTTATTGTACAATTATTTGAAAAGGTTGAAATTGTCTTAGTTGGAATTTGTAGATTGATTGGTGTTTTTTGTTTATTTTATATACAATGGTCATTGGGCTTTGTAGAATTGTTGAATGCACCTGATACGCCCAAGGATCGAGAGAGGGCAGAGGCATGTATCTCTACTTTATTTTCTTGATTTGATGATTATATGCACGTGTACATGTGAACTTGTGATAAATTATAATCTTATCATTTTTCATACAGGAAATATCCATATTTGCTTCATCAATGGCGATCCCTCCTCCGTGTACTGGAGAAGCATCTCAGGCTTCGATACACTTTTGTTTTATATATTGCATTAATAGTATTTAACCTACAATACTTATAATTATGCTAATTATATTTAATCTTTAATCATTTTTCGTATAGGTAATAACCACAACTGCTCAAACAATGGCGAGCACTCCTCAGACTACTAGAGAAGCATTTAAGGCTCCGATACACTTTTGTTCTCTATATTATAGATTTTTAGAGTTTTTTATCTATATATGTTAGTATATTGTATTAATTGTATTTAATCTACAATAGGCCCCTTCACGGTTTAGCCATAACTTGGATCCTTTGAAGTTTGTGTTCAAGAAAACTCCTAAGACTAACAAGGCGAAGAAGAAGAAGAAGACAATAGATCCTAGATCAGTAAATGAGGTAATCTACATTTCAATTGCAAAGAAATTATGGTTAAACACATATTTATTTTGATAATTGTGAACTATTTTCTACAAAAGGATTCTAACTTGGCTTTTAAATTGTGGTTTTGCAGCCACCTATAGAGTCACATACTACATCAAAAAGGCTCTATTTTGATTAGTTTGTGTTCAAGAAAACTCCTAAGACTAACAAGGCGAAGAAGAAGAAGAAGACAATAGATCCTAGATCAGTAAATGAGGTAATCTACATTTCAATTGCAAAGAAATTATGGTTAAACACATATTTATTTTGATAATTGTGAACTATTTTCTACAAAAGGATTCTAACTTGGCTTTTAAATTGTGGTTTTGCAGCCACCTATAGAGTCACATACTACATCAAAAAGGCTCTATTTTGATTATCCACCACAAGTATAGGATTATATAGTGTTAGTTGTGGTCATTGAATGACCAATACATGTAGATATATTCTACCATTTTATTGTATATCGATTTGGACATGGCATATGCCACATTTTTTATAAAACTTGTATTGACTTGGCATATATGCCTTTTTGATATATATAAATGTTGGTATTCAATCCAATAAATGTGTACTGTGTTCATTATTGTGCATTTTGATGATATTGATAGGCATATTCAATATATATAGAATTTGTTCATTGTGTTGATTATTGTGCATTTTGATATATATAAATGATTTTTTATAATTGATACAGTTATTTTTTTCTCAAACTATTCGGTGTATTTGGTGACAGCCCTTTTATAAAGTTAAATGAATATTTCCCTATGTAATCAACAATATGAATATAAAAAACAAAAATCTATGATATAAAGCATTGCAATTGTGGAATATGATTTGATAATATTTCTAAAATATTGAATTAACCCTACAAAACTCCTTGTCGCAATCAAAATGAAATTCAATGGTAATGGTTAGATTTGATCTGTGGTAATGATCACTGGATGTTTTTGATTCCTTTTGTCAAAATTTTGGTTTTTGTCTTGTTTTCTATTTTTTTAATCTAAATAAGGTGATTTGGGACCATTAATGATCATTTGAAGTCATTTGTGAAAGTTTGGGGTCATTTGAATAAAAGATGTAAAAGTTGCTCAGTTGTTGTCAAAGTTTCATCGTGGGAACAAATCAACATCATGAGCGTGTCCGAGTGGGTAGGTTTATGCTATGCATGCTCTTGTTGTGCCTCCGGATGCATCGGAACATTGAGAGCCGTACCCTACTAGTGTGATCTGTCAAGTGCCTTGAGTCCAAAAAATTATCAAACTTTGACAGATGATTTATTGCAATCCAGGATGCATATGATTGATCCATTTAAACCTATAGGGTTACATGAGGCTTGTCTACAATGACCTATCTCGGTTTCTGATGACTCAGAACCATTTTCAAATGGTAGCATTTTTCAACCTATTGCAAAAACCGTCAGTGGCATGCAATGCAAAACTGCAAGATAGGCTAGATTTGATTATGTTCATCGTGGGCATAAACAAACATCAGGGTGGACAGTTTTATGGTAGGCATTCTCTTGTTGTGCCTCCCAATTTACCGAAACGTCGAGAGCCATACCCTACCAACACGATCTCTCAAGTGCCTTGAGTCCAAAAACTTATCAAACTTTGATGGACTATTTCTCGCAATCCAATATGCACATGATCGATTAGTTTGAACCTATAGGGTAATGTGAGGCTCATCTACAATGACCTATCTCAGTTTCTGATGATTCAAAGCCATTTTCAAATGGTAGCATTTTTCACCTACTGCAAAAACTGCTAGTGGCATACAATACAAAGTTGCAAGATAGGCTAGATTTAATTTCATTCATTATGGGCACAAACCAACATCACAAGGTGTCCGAGTGGGTATTTTTATGCTAGGAATGCTCTTGTTGTGCCTCCTAATGCACCGAAACGTTGAGAGCCATACCCTGCCAATGCCATCTCTCAAGTGCCTTGAGTCCAAAAAACTGTCAAACTTTGACGGCAAGTTTCTCAAAATCAAGGATGCATATGATTGATCTATTTAAACCTATAGGGTCATGTGAGGCTCATCTACAATGACCTATCTCTATTTCTGATGACTCGCAACCATTTTCAAATGGTAGCATTTTTTCACCTGCTGCAAAAACCGTTAGTGGCATGCAATGCAAAGTTACAAGATAGGCTAGATTTGATTCAGTTCGTCATGGGAAAAAACAAACATCATGAGCACATCCAGGTGGGAAATTTTGCGCTAGAAATTCTCCTGTTGTGCCTCCCAATGCATCAGAACATCGAGAGCCATACCCTACCGGTGCGATCTCTCAAGTGCCCCGAGTCCAAAAAATTGTCAAAATTTGACGGATAGTTTCTCGCAATCCAGGATGCATATGATCAATCCATTTAATATATAGGGTCATGTGAGGCTCGTCTACAATGACCTATCTCAGTTTCTGACGACTTGGAGCCATTTTCAAATGGTAGCATTTTTTCACCTATTGCAAAAACCATTAGTAGCATGCAATGCAAAGTTGCAAGGTAGGCTAGATTTGATTTCGTTCATCATGAGCACAAACCAACATCATGAGTGCATCTGGGTGGGCACATTTATGCTAGGAATTCTCTTGCTATGTCTCCCAATGCACCGAAACGTCGAGAGCCATACCCTACCGACGCGATTTCTCAAGTGCCCTGAGTCCAAAAAATTGTCAAACTTTGATGGACTATTCTCTCACAATCCAAGATGCATATGACAATCCGTTTGAACCTATAGGGTCATGTGAGGCTCGTTTAAAATGACTATCTATGTTTTTGATGACTCGAAGCCATTTTCAAATGGTGGCATTTTTCACCTGCTGCAAAACCGTCAGTGACATGCAATGCAAAGTTGCAAGATAGAATAGATTTGATTCTATTCATCGTGGGCACAAAAAAACATCATGAGCGTGTCTGGATGGGCAGGTTTATGCTAGGCATGTTGTTGTTGTGCCTCCCAATGCACCGGAACATCGAGAGGCATACCTACTGACACGATCTCTCAAGTGCCCTAAGTCCAAAAAATTATCAAACTTTGACGAACAGTTTCTTGCAATCTCGAATGCATATGATTGATACGTTTGAACCTAAAGGGTCACGTGAGGCTCGTTTACAATGACCTATCTCAGTTTCTGATGACTCAGCCATTTTCAAATGGTAGCATTTTTTCACCTACTGCAAAAACCATTAGTGGCATGCAATGCAAAGTTGCAAGATAGGCTAGATTTGATTTCGTTCATCATGGGAAAAAACCAACATCACGAGAACATCCAGGTGGGCAG
Organism: Cryptomeria japonica; assembly: GCF_030272615.1. Classification (NCBI taxonomy): domain Eukaryota; kingdom Viridiplantae; phylum Streptophyta; class Pinopsida; order Cupressales; family Cupressaceae; genus Cryptomeria; species Cryptomeria japonica. The sequence continues at coordinate 296,414,377 of NC_081408.1, forward strand.
GTTTACACTAAGCATGCTCCTGTTGTGCCTCCTAATTCCCCAGAATGTCGAGAGCCATACCCTACCGACGTGATCTCTCAAGTGCCCCGAGTCCAAAATATTGTCAAACTTTGACTGACTATTTCTCGCAATCTAGGACACATATGATCGATCCATTTGAACCTATAGGGTCACTGAGGATCGTGTACAATGACCTATCTTAATTATCTTCCTGGTCATCCCAAAATGCTTGTCAGTCATTTCTAATCATGTTGCTATCATGGTGCCCTCTACAAGCCCATTCCTAACAAACTATTATAATATGAGGGCAAAATGGAATAGAGAGAAAGAGGGAGAAGGAAGGAAAGAAACAAGTTTCTAGCTCTCCTCCTTTCTCATTCTGTCTCTCCAAAGGGTTTTTTCTCTCGTCCAAGCCAAAAAGAGGCCTTTTTCTCTTCTAGTCTGCTTCAAACAATCTAAATGCCTATTTTTTTCTTTCTTCCCTAAATCTCCAATAAGAAAAATTCACACAAATGGCGTCAACAGCTGATGTGCATTCACAAGTTTTAGGGCTAATGCTAGAGCTGTGGCCCATACACCTCTAAAAGCATTCCTTCTCAAGCTCTCTAACTGCAAACCCACCAAAGGAAAAGCCAAAACTCCCACTTCCAAATGTGGCTTGTCTCAATGCCAAAACCAACCTGGCTTATCACATCACATAAACTCAAAACCCTTAAGTTATTCAAAACATAGTCACATATATTCACATATATTCAAAAAATAGTCATAAAACATACTCACATATATTAAAAAAATATTTTACAAATCATCCCATGGGCTTTAATACAAATTTTGGCATTTAAATATGTGTGATTCAACTCATCACCAATTAAATATACAAAATTTGGTATCTAAATATGTACAAATCATCTCATGGCCATTTAAATGTATAAAATTATGCCCCTAAATATGTACAAATCAGCTCATGGGTATTTATATATACAAAAAATGAATATAGAACAATTCATCGACGATATATACAAAATTCTCAAAATCATTCTACCCCGAACCATAGAATCAATCAAGTGAGCCTTCTGGATCATCTCTAACTCGTATTCTCTCAAGTATTGCCTCATGGTCAGATTCACGAACTTTTCATAAAATCTTGTTATGAGGTCTACCACGATACTTAATCAAATGTATTTATTGCAACAACAAGGTTGGAGAAATGAATAATATGTCTATGTGTTTCAAAGTCCTCGAACAACCAAACATCAAAATTCTTGATAGGGTATCTCCTAAGCCATGTGCCTGTCATGACAACAGACCCTACTAGATACTCAATACCCTCTCCATCAATGATTGTGGTTGTCAATTTTCTCTTAGGCTCAATATGATAACACAAAAAGAAATTTGTTCCTTCTTCATTGTTCTCTTCTGAAACAACTGCATACACATGACTTGCATATTATAGAATGATAATTAATACCAAAAGAAATGTTTGATGTAACAAAATGAGCCAATAAAAAATTCTGCAATAAAATTTACCCAAACAAACACCTTGTTCCACTAGGTTGGATACATGATTGAAATCAACTGATGCTTCCATCTAGTTCAACTAAAGTGCTCTAGGAATTTGATGGGTATCAATGGGAAGCAATGGTCTACAAGACCATTTTCCAACTCACTCTTGTGATTCACATTCTTCCCACAAAAGATACATACATGAAGAGAAAAAACATACAATATGTCTAGTATAAATTACCAATGAACTTGCATTTGAACTTCCAAATAAGTGCATGTCACTGGATCCTACAACTCTACAACAATATTGATAGTTTTCAATGTTAGATTCAGTGATCAACCAGAAATATACATGAACCATTGGCGTACCTGTATTACCTAGTCCCATTGTAGAGTTACACCATTGCACAATTGTTGTTGCATCTGTCAACTTAGCACCACCTTCATACTTCAAGTCTTCTCTAGCTAGGGCTCTTTTTACGCATGCTCTTGCACCATCGTGGTCTCTCTTTTCATGTCCAACCTCAATGAAATTCCAAAAATGTTGTACACCGCTTGTCACATGCATCCTACTCAACCAATAGAACATCCTTGCATTTTTTAATTGTGAGGTGCAATTATCTGACCATATTATGTGTTTCTAGTATCGTATGTTCCTTTCCCTTAAACTATCATAGAAAAATTTAAAGCATCCTTACACAAACTCTGACGAATGTGTATGATTGTCACTTATGTAGAAGTGATACTCTCTTACAACCTTTCTATCCTCCTCTGTGCTATCATCTGCATGCATGAATTCTATGTATACAAAAATAGAAACTTGTGTAGAATGGTAATACATAGATTGCACTTCATTTTGAGGTTGTAGTGTATAATTTTCAGCAAAATCAACTATAGAGATAATGGTACCAAGAGAAAATGTGTCCTTGCATAACTTGAATTGCTCATCTAACCACCGAGCTCTATGTGTATGCATTATGTACTCATAAACTATTTTATCTTTAAATCTTCTCATAAAATCAGCTACACATATCATTTTTCACTAACTCACATCTCTTCAATTCTTTTCCATCTTTAACCCCATATGTCACAATCTTGTACTTTCCAAAAGATACTAGTTTCTTACCAATTTCATGTGTGCTATCCAAATATAGACATCTTGGCAAATGTTGCAAACCACCACATGCAGCACAATAACCTTTCAAACAAATCAACTTATAATAAATGCAACCATTATCTCTTTTACATAACACACTTGAAATAAATTCTCTTGGTGACTTAGGAGGTGGTTGAATATTGCATTCCTACAAAACATCATTAGTGTGCAAAGTTCAACATATATGATGATATATATCATAGTGCATGGAAAATTCAATATGTACCCTACAACAACACGTGGTGTGTACATGATTAATCTTAACATAAAAAGGTTTTTCTATTTCAAAAAATCTTTGACTAATTCTTATTTGAGGAAACTTTTGAAGGAATCTTTCATAGAATTTTATTTGAGTCATATCCAAATAGTGTTTGGCATGTGGCTCATGATTTCTAGATCCAATTCACCTTCTAACAACATCTCTTTGGTTAGGCAAAACCCTTGGTTGTCGTGCCAAAAAGTTTCAATTAATGTTCTTAGTGCATCAACAATAACTGTGTCTTTGTGTGGTAGTCTACCCGAGAATGCCCAAAGAGAATTATTGTTAGGATCCTCTATTTTCTCCCGCCTATCTAATGCTTTATGTAATGTTGTTTTGCTTATGTTTAATGACTTACGTGTTTTTCTTATCAAATGATCTTTTTTTAATTTTCTTTCTCATTATGGTTGATGTAATAACACATCAAGTAACATTAGAATCTTTAGTACATGATTTTGAACCAATAGCTTGATATTTATCAAATAGATTTCTCACAATAGTTCTTTCGCTATTACTTTCGGATGATCTTAGACCTAGAATTTTCATTGTCTCTCTAAAATTTAAATTTTTAATCATTTCAACAATTAATTAGCATCTTGTAGTTTGATTTAAGTTTTCAAAATAGTTTTTCTATATTCTTTTTACCATTCTCCTACAAGTTCGTTCATTCATTTTATCGGGCATTGGCTTCAAAATATTCTCATCGATGTCAATTAGATACTTTGGTTTCTTACAAATTATTCTAGGAGCTGTTAACATCGGTGCATTGTGTTCATTAGGTACATTCATCACTGGTGTATGTTCATCATTGCATGCATTAGGTACATTCATTACATTAGGTTCATATGGTAAATCAAATGTTGTTGGTGCATCTTCATCATTTGCTTGATAATTCATTGTGATCTCTTCTTCAATTGCATTATGTTCATTTGGTAAAGTGAATTCAAATGTTGAGGATGGCGTACCTTCTTGTCCCATTGTTCTTATGTCACGTAATTTCTCCATACATTGCCTTTGTCTTTCCTTTTTAGCCTCTCATTGTTCCATCGTTCCTTGCTTGTTCTTTCCCATTGTTAATACCAGTTGTCCTAAATAGAATCATATTACATATATATGTAAACAAAAGTTCTTAAACAATCAAATAACCATAAAATTGAATATTATCATAATTTTTTAAAATCAAAACTATTAAACAATCACAATAACATTGACCAAACTAATAAGAACAGCAATTCAATCATTTGAAATCATACAAAATAAAAATTTCACTTACTTCTACACATAAAATTGTCACAGAAGTGCAGTAACAGTTGCACTGGGGCCTTCAACAACCTTAAAAAATTCTTTTGAAGCGGTTGAGGTTGTTGGGCATCTAAAAGTATGTCCAAGAACCACATATGCAGTATGTTCAGTAACCCCGTATGCACTTTTAGTCCCTAAAAATGCTCAGCAGACCAATGTCCATATTACCAGTACCTCGTATGCGCTCAAGTAACTTATCGAAACCCTGTACACATTACTTATAGTAAAGAAAATGTGAAGGAAAAGGGAGGGAGGGAGAGGGAGAGAGAGAGAGGGGGGGAGAGAGAGAGAGAGAGAGAGAGAGAGAGAGAGAGAGAGAGAGAGAGAGAGGCAAGAGAGATGATGGAGAGGGAGAGGCAGGGAGAGGCAGGGAGAGGGAGAGAGAGAGAGAGAGAGAGAGAGAGAGAGAGAGAGAGAGAGAGAGAGAGAGAGAGAGAGAGAGAGAGAGAGAGAGGCGAGAGGGAGAGGGAGAGGGAGAGGGAGAGAAATGGGGGGGAGAGAGAGAGAGAGAGAGAGAGAGAGAGAGAGAGAGAGAGAGAGAGAGAGAGAGAGAGAGAGAGAGAGAGAGAGATCAGATTAAGGACATTCCATTGTCTTTTGTTTTATAATATATTGGCAAGTGAACATGCCAGATATTTTTTGGGCCATGTGTGAAGGGGATCTGATGGTTCAAAAGAAAGGAGTGATTGTGATGAAGGAGGTGGGAGATAGGTAAAAGTACAAAGTTGTGTCACACTTTTATAAAGGAAATGGCCAATGCTGATTCAACTTTTTAAATTAAATGAGTAGAAAGTTAAATATATGTTTTGAATTTTGAAATGATGTAAACTAATAAAATTTATATTCCTTTGTTTATTTTTTGTTTGTAATTTTAACAAAAATTTAAAAAATTATTTGAATGTAGTTTTTTGTAAAGTAAACACTATAATTTAGTTGTTGATAAAATGTTGAAATTGAAGTTACACAAGCCACCACACTTTATTTAATAAATTTTACCTTTTTTTTCTTCAATTTTTTGGTGTATATTGATAACTTGAAACTTTAGTGCATGGATATATTTTTTCCTATTATATTTATATATATATATATATATATATATATATATATATATATATATTTCAATAAATTTGAAAAGTTGTGTGTGTTGAAATATAACTTTTTCCAATTGCCACCACCTTTTTTATTAATTATTTATCCAAATTAGAAAATAATTATATCATCTTGACATAGATTCTTTTCTCTACTGCATCATATTTTTTAAATTTTTTTTAAATAAATCTTAGTATTTTTTCTTGACAAGATAATCAACCTTATATTTTAGTGTTGATGACCTACTTTCAATAAAAATAAATATAAAATATAAAAAGATTATTAAATTATTAAAAGAAATATATTTTAGAAAATTCACTTACGGATCTATTTTAGGGTATTTTTACATTTAAAAAAAATATTATTTATAAGAGTAGGGGTTGTTGAAACATCGATTTTTTTATTTTGGTAATTACACCCAAATCGATATAAAATATACATTTAGTAGATACTTCCAATTGGAAAAGTTGTGGATCATATATAACTTAGCTATAATAAATCTATATAGACCATATGTTTGACTAAAATTAATTTTTAGTTAGAATTACTTAAATTCACTTGTGTTGATAAGTTGGCTTCAAATGTGACATAGTCTTGATTATTATGTTCGAAGTGGTATATAACAAGATGGGTAAACAGAATATAGTGATGAAAGAGGTGGGAGGAGAAAGTATTGTGTTTCAGGTTGCAGGTTTCATGGAGAATGAAAGAGTAGAAGTGATAGTGGATGAGGTAGGAGGAGAAAGCTTGAAAGTGTTTTTGAATTTTCTCTGCACAAGAAAAGTGGGTGATAATGAAATTTTTGCCAATTATAAACAACTTGCGAGGCTTGCAGCCAATTTTCAATTGTTTACCAAGTTGAATTTGTGTATGGATGGGGTATGGAGGAAGGGGGAGATGGGGAGCATGCTGGTTTATTATTTTTATAAGCAGTATTGGTACTTCTTTTTATATTGTAATAATGGTTCATCTTGCCACCTTAGGACACCATATGACCCCTTAGGACATCATATCCTCCTAAAGGGTCATAAGGTGTGCTAAGATGTCATTAGGTGTTATGTGGGGTCCTAAGAGAGAGACGGGGGGGGATGGGAAAGTAAGGGAGATAAAGGGGGTAGGGAAATAGAAAGAGTGGGGAGGGAGAGAAGAAGAGAGAGAGGAGGGGAGCACGTTGGTTTGTTATTCTTGTAAGCAATATTGGTATTTTTTTAATATTGTAATAATGGTCATCTTGCCACCTTACGACACCGTAATGCCATCTTGCCATCTTGACCCCTTAGGACATCATATGCTCCTAAAGGGTCATGTGGTGTTATGTGGGGTCCTAAGGGAGAGAGAGAGAGAGAGAGAGAGAGAGAGAGAGAGAGAGAGAGAGAGAGAGAGAGCCCTTAGGACACCACATGACCCCTTAGAGCACCACATTAGGGTTATATGGTGTCATTAGAGGTCATATTATGTCCTAAGGGGTCATATTGTGTCATATGACCCCTTAGGACACCATATGGTGTCATTATGGGTTGTATCATGTCTTTATGGGTCATATGGTATCTTGTGATCCCTTAGGACACCATATGACCCCTTAGGACACCATATGGTGTCATTATGGGTTGTATCATGTCTTTAGGAGTTATATGGTATCTTGTGACCCCTTAGGACACCATATGACCTCTTAGGTGTCATTAGGGGTCATATTGTGTCCCACAACCCCTTAGGATGTCATATGACCCCTTATGACACCATAAGGTGTCATTATGGGACGTATGTTGTCCTTAGGGGTCATATGATATCATGTGACCCCTTAGGACACCATATGACCCTTTAGGTATCGTTATGGGTCATATTGTGTTCTAAGGGGTCGTATTATGTTATATGAACCCTTAGGACACCATATGAACCCTTAGGTGTTGTTAGAGGTCATATTGTGTCCTAAGGGGTCATACAGTGTCCTATGACCCCTTAGGTGTCATTATGGGTCATAATGTGTCCTTAGGGGTCATATTGTGTCCTATGACCCCTTAAGACACCATATAACCCCTTACGACATTATATGGTGTCGTTATGGGTCATATGGTGTTCTAAGGGGTCATATGGTGTCCTATGACCCCTTAGGACACCATATGACCCCTTAGGTGTTGAATTTTGTAAGCAGTATTGGCACTACTTTTTATATTATAATAATAGTTCATCTTGCCACCTCAGGACACTGTATCACCCCTTAGTACATCATATGCTCCTAAAGGGTCATGTGGTGTTATGAGGGAGAGAGAGAGAGAGAGAGAGAGAGAGAGAGAGAGAGAGAGAGAGAGGAATACAATGTACAATAACATATCACAAGACAATACATATCAATATACATGTACATGTACATACACATATACATATAATACACATAAAATATCAAAAGATAAAACACATACATACATATTATATATATATTATACATGTATATATTATAAACATACATATATGTATACATATGCCATACACATCTTATATACATATACATACATATTGCATACATATGTGTGTGTATATATACACAGATATTATATATACATATATACATACAATATCTACATATATACATATTATACACATACATTTATGTATGCACACACATAGATTTTAAACATACACATTAATTTTTTTATGTTAGAGTATCACAGGCAAAACTGCGTATGCGGTATTTTCTCCTTAGAACCACATACACGGTGCTTATTCAAAAGAAATCCCGCACGCGGTTCTTATTCAAAAAGAACCCCGTACACGTTTCTTATTCAAAAGAAACCTTGTAAGCGCTATTGTCTGTTTAGGCTTGCGAATAGGCTTGGATGACAAAGCTGTGGTTTGGAAGTTTGATTTCCCTCCATTTCCCTCCTTTTTGATGTGTTTTGTTTTATGAACTTGGTTTCTCAACTTTGTCATCATCAGGTTTACACTTCATCAAGTAGGTATTTCTAAAATTGCCACCATATTTGCACCCATCTTTTGATCTTTCTAACCATATAATTTTTTTAAAATTTGAACAACAATAACGTATTATTATTGAATTTCTTTTACCAATGTCTCCATAATTTTCAAAGACATACGTGTACCATTTTTTTAATAACTTTTAATCTACTTATCCAAATTTAACAAACTTTATATATTATTGTGATGCACTTGATTCTTTACAATTTAATTTAATTTTTTTCGCATTTTTGATTGTTTTAGTGTAAGTTATGCTTCGCGCATGAATAGGTACCTGATTTTCAGGATGTGCTCAATTGGAAAAATCATTAAAAAAAATACTCAACAAAAAATTACAAAAAAATACACAAATTCTAGTGCTCACTCTTAACTATCTTTATGCCTAAGGATTTGTCAAAATACTGAATGTAACTATGACTTTTTTGATGTGCACGTCAGACACTATGTTATGTTTTTTAGAAAAAATCAAGGCCTGTTTTTCGTGCGCGAAGGATTTGACCCCCTTAATCTTATCCAATTTTGAAAAAAATTAGTTGTTTGGAAACTAGATTCGGAGTACTACAATCTTTGTTCTTTGAGTATCTTCATATCTTGAGTGAATGACTCTCAACTTTCTCCTCTAAGTTCAGGTTTACTTGATTTCAGAAAAAAAAAAGTGTCCACTTATACCCCCTTTTTACACACCATCTTGGTGCACTTACCCTATATTATTATAATATTATATTTCTATTAAATTCTTGACGAAAGCCAAAAGTCTATTAAGACTACATTATTACTATATCATCATATCATTATATATTTTTTATATTCCTTATCATTATTAATTAATAATATTAAATTGCGAAGTTAATTGATTGCATGATGCAGATGGAGAGAATTGATTGATCACTTAAATTAAGAGTGATTCATAGTTGAGAGGTCGAAGTGAAGATATAATGAAGATTAAATAATTGAAAATAATATGAAATTAAAAAATAACAGTAAATTTATTTTTTTCACTTTTCAGCCATCAAAATGTCACATACATGTCAAATTAAATGCTTCTAGTTTTTATCTAAGAACCGTTTTTGCATTTATATGTAAATGTAATACGCCTTCAGCATAATAATGAACCTCATGATAACTTGACCTAAATATAATACATGTTCGACATAATAATGAACCTCATTAACATGACCATTATCATATAAATCTGATTGAACTACTTGATTTACTTCAATTCAATCCTAGTTGTTACTCATGTCTCCCATGTTAGTGTGGCTTTAATACAACTAGAATTTCACTTTCTTTTAATTTAGCAAGAGAGTTTTATTACAAAATTTGCTTGAATGATGTGAGCAAACACGTCTTGCTAGATTTCATCATCTTCATGTCCTTGTCTTGAGCAACCGGGACAACCCCGAAAAGGAAAGGACTTAAAAAGCAAGCAATTCTATTGCTTCTTTTCTGCAATAGTGCAAATTGTTATATTAAATCCATGGAATAGTAAAAAACACATCATTCCTTCTATAAATTTCAACATACCTACTGTTCACGTTTATTGTCTTTATGTCCATAGTCCAGATGCTGCGCTATGTTTGCCAAGATCCAAATTTTAAAAAGATTTTTCCTTCAATATATTTCAACACTTTTACTGTTGAAGTTTCTCGTCCTTTTGTGAATTGCCCACAGCCTGGATAATGCAAATTATTTGCCCTAAAATGAAAGACATTGATCTTTATCTAGTGGTGTTGGAGGAACATCACAAAAGTAATGGCTGTCATGGAATGGTGGACCTCTTTATCTTATTGCCACTATATCACTATTTTGCACTTGCCCCTTCTAAGAGCTAAGGGCCTCTTTCAATTCTCTCACATTATTTACAAAATGAAAAAGCACAAGGAATCTAGATAAATTAGGCATATACATATGTAGGGAATAATTTTTCTTTATATAAATTTAGTACTTTGAATAAGTATAATAAGATGTATGTAATAGATTGGATTTTGTTATAGAGTTATTATGTCAAAAATAAATAATAGTGTAGTCAGTAAATGAAGGAATAAAAGTATTTAGTTTCGAAAATAATGATGAAAAAAAAATATTGATTTTGTATAGCATTTAATCTTTAAGGTACTAAAATTTAGTGTTTAGAGTTTGATGAGTATTTCAATTTTTGTGAAGCCTTTAGAATTTCTATAAGTTGAATTTGTTTCCATTCAAATTTTACCTAAGTATAATAGAACTTATTTTATTAATTTAGGAGTGAACTACGACTCAAAAGAATGATTTAATAGAAAATTAAAAGGATTTCCTCACCTCGATCTTTCTTGTGGTTAATTGTGTCGAGGTAGTATTTATAAACACCTTAGGGGAGATCTAGGGTCAACTTATCCTAATTCAACCCCCCTTTCAAACAATTCTATGGTTCTAAGAGAATAACTGAAGACAACATGCATAGACTTGTAGTCGACATGTATGATTTTGATGTAGATTGAGATTTTCTATCCCCTAGAAATGAAATGTGTTCTAGTTTTTTTTTGGGGGTCCTTGTTGTTATATTTTTATGTTATCTTTAGCATATCGATTAATCTTATAATGAACCTCTTTTAGTACCAAGAAATGAAAACAATTCACAAAAATATGTTTAATGTCAACTCATAACAAATGAGTGAAAAGGATTAGAGCTTTAGAATTGAAGTATTAGGGTTAATTTTGAGACACTTGGGATTGACCCAAGATAGCTAAAGGTTCTAATTTTGAGGCAATGATGAATATGTTGGAAGAATTACAAATATGCGTAAATAAATTATTTGTAATTGAAAAATATATAAGTATGTGTATAAGTATGGTAGGATAAGGTTGAATACATAGAAATGGATGTAAATTAATGGGAAACGGAAAGGAATAAGAATGAAGTCATGAGCAATACTTATTACAAGAGTGTGTCACTTGTTAATAAGGTAAATGTGTGTAAGTGAAGGGGAAAAGGGTGTCAAAAGTAGCTACCTTTTATTTTATTGAATTTGGCTAAACTTGAACTTTTAACAAGAAATACAAGATGCCTACACTCAAATTTTGAAAATTTCATAAGAACACAGTGTAGTACTGAAATCTAGTTTTTAATCTACCAAAGCTTTTAAAAACCGATTAAAATTAAATAGTTCAAACATTGCATGAAATTTTTTTTATTCCTATTAAAATTACTAAAATATCAAATAGCATCTAATTTGTGTATTTTTTTTTGTTAAAACATATTTTTAAAACTAATTGGTGGAAGATAGCTAAGAGCTAGTATTGAAAAACATATATTTATTCAATATCTCTATTTGTAATTCTTTCAAGTGAATGCATCTTGAATAATTTCTAGATTACTTTGTTAAACCTTAGAATGTATTCTCCATTACCAATTTTAACCCCTTAGATTTTTAAAAAATTAATAAAATGCATAAAATTCATATTATGCATTATCACACATTAATTTACTACCCTATGTGTCTAGCTATTGTATGAGCACATGAAGCTTATTAATTGTAGCCCTTGAAACTAGCTCTTGCATGTCCAATAACTAGCTTATCAACTCCAACTCCTTATTCCACAATAGCTCTTGCTACCATTTTTTCCTATTTTTCAACTAGAATTATGTACTAATTACTAACTAATGTACCAACTTCTACAAAGCATAATGAAGGATTACCTTTTATGGTTGCTACCCCCATGCCCTTGTGATGTTGAGTTTTTCATCACCAAATATGATTATGATGGGTCCCATCTAACTAGGATGTCTATAAGGGGGAATAAACAAAAGGAAACAAGGTGTGCATAAACAAATTCCTACGCCAATCTAAGGAAAGGTGTGCAAAATCTTAGAAGACACTTATAGTTACGATATAGAAGATGCACGTCATAGGAAATAGAGAAACAATATGATTCACCACAAAAATAGATGCACATAAAATAAGATATTTTCAGGATTAAGTTGCCATATACCTTATTAATCCTATGATATGGTTCCAATGTCCTTGGAAAGTGTCCTAAGGCAATTATGGTGCATTGGGAAAATACGTTCATAAGGAGTGATAGGCTCTTAGCAATGGTAAATGAGGGTTTTGAACTTAATTATTTGATATTATTTTACCCACATGTGGACACCTAGAATGGTATATTTAATAACATAAAAAGAGGAAAAATAAAAGACATTTGGGCTTCTCCAAGTTGTTACAAAGAAGAGGCAATAAGTGTCTCTTGGTAGTCCTTCATTTATTATATTTGATGTAATGTTTATTTTCCATTTTTGGATGCCTAAGTTGAAGGAAAAGTATTTGAGCCAAAAATGACGCCTTTCATATTTCATGGTGGAAATCTAAGGGTTGGGGATGTTTGGAATGAAGAATCTTATTTGGATGCCATTTTTTGTAGTTTGGAGCTCTTGTCATTTTATGCAACTTTTTGGATGTAGAATTAGAGAGGAACAATTGAATTTAGAGTTATTCTTTAGGAACAAAGACAAGTGGAGGTATAAGGAGGTTGTTCATAGGTACACAAAGTGTTGTCATGTTGGAGAAAAAGAGGAGAATGGAACTAAATGTATTGAAATAGTAAGAGAGAAAATTTAATGATTAAAAGAACAAAACAATACAAATCAAAACACTAAATCATATACCTTCACTCTCCTTGATTGATCCAAAGTGATGCACCCAACTCACTTGATTTGCTCCAAGTTTTATTGCAATATGAATTGCTCTCAATGCAGTATAATAGTAATAATTTTTGTGGAAAAATGATGGCTTTAGGATGGCATAATATTAAGTGATAATCAATGAAGGTAAAAGGACCTAATTTATAGATTTTTTGATGGAAGAATGGAGGGCTAGGATGCAAGGTGAGATCAAGGGTTGAGATTGAATGAGAGGAGGTGACAAGGATTAAAGGCTTAGCCTTGTGATAGGTGTCACAAGGTGGAGGAATGGGAGAATGATATTTTTCATGGGGAAGAGAGCAAGATGTTCTCACATATGTGTGAACACATATTAGGAAGAACAAGGAGATGAAAAGTGGAAACAAAAGAGGAAAAGTGGAAGAGGTGTAGGGTTGGAAAGATGGCATATAGAGAAAAGATGACAATATAGGTTGGCTTTATAGGGAAGATTATTATCACAAGTGAGTTCCAAATAAAATATTTGGTCAAAGGATGACTTGGAAAAGGGGAAGTGACATGTTCATGCAAGCATTTATGAATGCTTGGAGGACATTTGCCACATAACTACAAGTTTGGAGATTTGGGAGAATTTGAAATTGAGGAAATTATTAGCGATAATTAAAAGGTGGATAAATTAATTAATTATTGTATTACTTAAATAATTATGATTAGAAGAATTTATAAGTTGTGACCAAGGTTGGATTTAATTTAATTAGATAGTTAACCTTTAGGAAGAATAGTAAATTTTTTAAATTAATTATAAATTGATTAAAAGATTATAATTAATTATTGAGATGAGAATAATTTGGCTAAATGAAATGAAATTAATTAAAAAGATGTTTATTTAATAAATTTCAGTAGTCAAATTTAGGCTGTCTTTTTTTAACCCCTCTTTGATGTGGTAATGTGAAATAACATCTTATCAAATAAAATATAATATGCCCCAACGAAGGATGAGGTAGGTTACCCATGCCCCTTTGAGAGGTCACTAAAAAATAAGTTTTTGAGGTGAGCTCTCAAAAGCATAGAAGAAAATTAGGAAAAAAAAGTGGCAAAGAATAAAGATTCTTTGGTGAAGGAATGAAGGAAAAAGGTTGAAAACAATAAAATGGAAGAAGAAGATTTTAATTGGTACAACCAGTAGAGAGAGGGTTGGGGAGGAGAATATAGGATATAAATAATTTATGGGGGGCTTGGGATGTTCATTTTCGCTCTCACATTTCTAAATTTGGAGCTCACTAGTGTGGTAGTGTTTGACCAAGATGGTGATCATTCCTCACTATAGACATCATGTAGAGTAGGTTTGAGTCTTCAGAAGGCTATTATGTAGCCTATCCTATGGTTTAAGTTTCTATTTCGAGTTAGTAATGTAATGGTTTGAGGGGTTGAAGTGGAGGCACCACTTTATGAAGTGGCTCCGTGTTTAGGAACTTTTAGCACTTGTGCAAAGTAGAGTAGTGCTTGTACCCAAAGTGGTGCTTGCATAGGCATCAATGTAGGATTATATTATTTTCACCTAGTTTGGTGTTTGTGCTAGGGTCAATAGTGGTTATGTAAATTAACACTTGCACCATGTAAAATGGTACTAATTAAGCGATTGGTGAGAGGAAACTAATGTAAAAAGAAGTAGCACCTATGCTGATAATTGTGGCGCTTATGCTATTCAATAATTCCACAAGATAAAAGTGGTGTTTAGGATTTGATTGGATTTGGATGACTAATTTTGTGGGTGTGTAGGAGGTATTACCTACTTTATAGTTATGAGAGAATCATTTGACAACTATACAGTTACAAGTACAATTGACAAATATTGATGAAGGATTCCTAGTTGTAGTTGGTTTGTAGTGGATAGAGAAATTGAATCATATCATACCATATTGGGATATGATGACTATATTACTAGAGTATTGACTCAGTGAGACCAATAGATTTCACTTACCTAATAAAGAGACAACAATCACTTTGGAGGAAATCTAGAGGAGACTACGGGTGCCCATTCAAGCTGCCCTAAAAGAGTATGATATTGATACTAGTGATTATTATCTTCGAAAAATGTTTGTCATTGATAATTTTTTGGTGAGGGGGACTGATCTGAGCTTGCAATTGGCACTACAAAGTGATTTTCCTACAATGTTGTTATATGTTGTTGATTTGATTAGTGGGTTACTATTACAAGATCAAAGCTCTCATGGGTTCTCCATCAAATGGTCATGAGTATTATATCGATTAATCGAGAGAGATATAATATATGGATGGGGATACTATATATTAGCTCAGATCTAGAGGACATGTACAAGGTCATCTATAAGAAGGGAAAGAAATTGGGATGTGGCATGACACTATCACATATTTGAGCTTGGGAGCACATTATATTGTTGGATTGGTCTCACCTAGTTAGTAGGTAGTAGGAGAGCCCTTTATATTTTTGTATGGGGAATCCATGTAATGTCCCCTTCTCATTGATGAGCTTCCAGTATCACATATTTGAGCTTGGGAGCACATTATATTGTTGGATTGGTCTCACCTAGTTAGCAGGTAGTAGGAGGGCCCTTTATATTTTTGTATGGGGAATCCATGTAATGTCCCCTTCTCATTGATGAGCTTCTAGTGGTCCATTAGCCTATCCCTGAGACCTGTAGGCTAGGTGGAATGAAGAATGAGGGGTCCAACATTAATGAAACGAGGACTTACTATTTTTAGTAAGTCAAGGAATGGTTATTCTGGTGATACTATCCTACCGATCTCTCCATTCTCTGTCTCTGAGCATGAAGATCATGCTTTTCGGAGCATTAGTTCTTGACTTACTATTTTTAATAAGTGACAGTGTGGCATAATTCAATTTTTGGTAGTGGACAGGGTCCTAATTCTACAGCAGTACAGTGTTCTTCGGGGCTCAGTTTCATCCTGGTTGTGATAATAATCAGTACGGGAGTCTTATGTGACACGATTAAATATTATTGCCTTATCCTAAGGTTTAATATTTAATTAATCTAACTATTGGTTGTTGATTATTGAATTTGGGATTAATGTCTATTTTTTCCTAAGTATTTGGCAAATTTCATGTTAAATAAAGAGATGTCAAAATTATTGGAGGAGATATTATTTTATGACTTATCTCTAATGTGCCAAGTGAAATTCGTGGGCCCATGCCTTTTTGGCATGAGGGTTGTGTTGAGGATATGACGCCACTCTTGGGGTCCATGTAGGGTGGAACAAAAGGCAAATGAGAGAAGTGAATTTGAGGGAAATTTGCATTTGAATTTGGTTGATGAGAAGTTATAAATAAGAGACTTGGGATCTCATTTGAGGTATCTTGAAAAATTGTAATGGTATGCTGTCGGTTTGGTGAAAAAACTAAGACTTCGGAGTGCATCTCCCTAGTGCTTCCCAGTTTCATACTTGAAATACAGTACCTAGTTGTGCATTGTATTCTTATACATTCTCAAAGTTTACTTAGACATTTTTGGTGTTGAAGTGATGCTGGAGACTCTCTGGTTTGCTTGTGGCTGAAGTATCTTTTCACTCATACCTCTCTGTTGAAGTGATTGGCAATTATGGGTATCATCTCCTTCTTCCTTCCTAGCACTAACGATAAACTTTGTGATTTTATAGCATGTTTGTTTGAGTTTTGAATTTGTTATGTTAAATCAAAATTCCTAGGTATAGCGTGGGTTTTGTTTTTGCATTAGGATGCGTGCAAAATAAATAAGGGGTTGTTTGGGTTGTAGTTTTGATGGGTTGTTGTTGTGAGTGATATATTGTGGGTTTGGGACTGGTTTGAATTGATTTGGATGTGTAATGAAATTTAAGGTTAGGTAGTAGTACTACTAACCAGTTCTATTTTTGTAACTCTCATCCCATTGAATAAGTGGAAGAGGCTGGCTTGCCGCCTAATATTCAACAAATTTGTAATTTTCAGTCCTCCCACTGAATCAGTGGTCGAGTGATAGCTTGTGTAATGGTCCTCCCACTGCATAAGCAGTCGAGTTGAGGTTATTATGTAATTACAGTCCTCCCACTAAAATATTGTGATTGAGTGATTCTTATTCTTTGTATCTCACTTGGCTGGTTTACTGCCAAGTTTCCTTGTTCTCCCGCTGGATAAGCGGAAGGGGCTAGCTTGCCGCCCAAGCATTGCATTATGTTTCAGTTTTCTTATGCTAATGATCCCCTCAACACCGTATGCTCTCACCTTCCCACATTGGGCACTTGGTGATCAGAAAGTGGAAGGGTTACTTTCCAGAATGGTTTCAGTTATGTTTTCTAACCTTAACGGGTTAATTCCTTGTTGATGTTATTGTCAGCCTTGAAAATTCAAAAAAAAAATTACTTGGATATTACAGTGGTATTAGAGCTGGTTTTCCTATGAGAGTCAGTGGGTTCAGAAGTCTCCATGAGTGACAGAGACGTCAGATATTACAACAGAGAGTAGAAGAGACAACAATTTTAGATTCCTATAGTGTACGAAGAGGATACATTTTCAGAAGTACTGAGAAACAGAGGGAAGGATCTAGATACCTCGGATTCAGTGGATTTAATGGCAGATAAGACTACAGAACCAAATGAGGCACTCGATAAGAAGGAAGAGAGATAATTCAATGCCATGATGGACATGATGTCTCTATTGTTGGCCAAGCTCAACCAGAATGTTGTTAGGGTCCCTAATCAACCCAACAATGGACTAGAAGCCAACACTTCTAATGCTCCTATAGGCAATGGAAATGGGAGTAACAACAAGAGTAACAATGGAGGTTTAGCCCCAAGGCCTTTACAACCTGTATTTTTGCCAAGAGAAGTACAAGAAACAGAAATAGAGATACCCACTGCTGATGAAATAAGGAACAACTACATGGAGTATGCTTCTCTCCCTGGTGAGATCCGAGATATCCTAACTCTGGATCATTTTATGAATTAGAAAATGAAGAGAGGAAGGAGGAATGACTATAAGTTTGTTGCCCCAAGAGATTATCAGCAAGCTCTTGGAAGAGTGACCTTAGCACACTTTGATGGAAGCACTAAGAGTACAACTAGAGCATGGGTACAAAAGTTGGACAATTACTTGTCCTTGAGGCCTATGTCGGAGGAGGATACAATCAAGTTTTCTACCTTACACTTGGATGGAGTGGACCATGAATGGTGGTACCATGGGTTGGTCATCCTTGGTCATAACTTAATCACCACCTATGCTGATTTCACCAACAAGCTGATTGAGAGATTCGACACCAAGGATCCAAAGGTGAAGTTTAGAGAACTTGCACAACTCAAGCAACAAGGTCTATTGGACACTTACGTGACTAAATTTCAAAACCTGTTAGTCATGGTGAGTAGCATCTTAGAGAAGTGGTTGGTTGTCCTTTTCACTGAAGGACTTGAAGAACCTTTGAGAGGATGGGCCAAAGCTTTTGATCCGCCCACCCTGGTAGAAGCTATTAAAAAATCTAGAAGTATGGAGTTGGCTGCCCCAAAGAGTAAAATTCAGTCCAAGCCTTTCCCTTTTAGAAAGGATAAGAAGAAGTTCATGAATCAAACCAAGAGGTTCGCTCTGCATATGGATGATGGGCTCTGTCAAGAGCTCCGAAGAAAGAATCTTTGTTATTCTTGCAGAGATCCTTGGGTTCCCGGACATAAGTGCCATGGAAAAGGGAATTTGCATCAGATGGAGTTCTATTCAAAAGATGGATCAGATTCTAAAATTTTAGAACAACAAACTGAAGTTGAGGACAACAAGTATGAAGAGGCTCTTGAAGGGCCTGAATTTGGGTCAGAAGATAGAGGAGTGGTTGCTCAACTCTCAAGCATTCACAAAAGTGAATCCTTTAGAGTTCGGGGTGTGATTGGAGAGCATCATGTCATTTCTCTCATTGACACAAGTGCAACACACAACTTCATTGATGAGAGAATTGTTGCAAAAAAGGGACTAGTGGCAGAGGAAGTTGAGGGATTCAAAGTCATGGTAGTAGATGGCTCCACTATATCCTGTAATCAAATGATTTCCAACATGTCTCTAAAGTTGGGGAATCATGAAATCAAAGATGATTTCTTTGTGGTGAACATTGGAGGGATTGATGATGCAGTCCTCAGGATTCAATGGCTGAGATCTCTTGGTGAGATCTTACTAAACCTACAAACCATGGAGCTGAAATTCATGTCTGAAGGGAAGAAGGTAGTGTTGAGAGGAATGTCGCATGGGGGACTTAAAGTGATATCCTTGAAAAGAATGGAAAGGCTGATCCACCATAATTAGGTGGAGTGGGCAGTAGAGTGTTTGATAATGCCTTCCAATCCATTGGTAGATAAGGGTAGCTATTCCTCAGATATTTCAGCAATGATCAAGGATAGAAGCAAGATCATGGTCATGCCTTTAGAACCAAAAAAAGAGCACATGAATTATCCTAAAGACATTCAAGCTTTGATAACCAAGAGAAGCAAGGTGTTCGAAAACCCACCTCCTGGCAGACCTCTTGAAAGAGGTGCCAAACATATTATTGAGCTTGAAGAAGGAGCTAAGCCAGTCATGACTACTCCTTACCGATATCCTAAGAAGTAGAAGGATGAGATTGAGAAAGCAATTAAGGAATTGCTTGACATGGGTTACATACGGCCTAGAAAAAGCCCCTTTGCTTTGGCTATTGTTTTGGTGAGAAAGAAGGATGGTACCATGCATATGTGTGTGGATTACAGAGCCCTGAATCAGAAAACCATCAAGAATTGGTATCCTATTCTGAGGATTGATGATCTCATTGAAGAGCTACATGGGGTAGTGTTCTTTTCCAAGATTGACCTCAGGTTGGGGTACCATCAGATTAGAATGAGAGAATTAGATGTGAAGAAGACTGCTTTCAGATGCCACATTGGGCATTTTGAGTTCCTAGTCATTCCCTTTGGTTTGACTAATGCACTTGCTACATTATGGTCATGCACGAATAGAATCTTCCAAGAATAGTTAAGGAAGTTTGTTTTGATATTTTTTGATGACATACTAATATTCAGCAAATCTTAGAAAGAACATTTATAGTAGTTGGATGAAGTGTTGAGCATATTAGAATCTGAATCCATGTTTGCCAAGGAGTCCAAATGTGAGTTTGGGATGGAAGAGTTTATCTACCTCGGTCACATTATCAGTGCAGGTGGTGTGAAGGTGGATCTTGAAAAGATTAGAGCCATCATTTATTGGCCTACTCCCGAAAACATAAGACATTTGAGGGTATTTTTGGGGTTGTGTGGATTCTATCGGAGGTTTGTGAAGGGATATTCTCAGTTGGCTGCCCCCCTTACAGATCTTACAAAGAAAGGAGATTTTGAATGGTTCGAAAAGGAACAGAGAGTATTTGAGTAGTTTAAAAGGATCATGAGTTCCTACTCGGTTTTAGCATTGCCCGATTTCACCAAGCCATTTGAGATACAGTGTGATGCCTCTAGAGAAGGTGTTGGTGCAGTCCTCATATAGGATAAGAATCCTAGAGTCTTTGAGAGCAGAAAGTTGAGAGGTCCTGAGAGACTATATTCCATTTATGACAAGGAAATGCTTTCCATAATGCATGCCCTTGCAAAGTTCAGGTAGTATCTAGTGGGGAGTAAACTCATTGTTAAGATGGATCACAATAGTCTTAAACATGTCATGCATCAGAAAGATCTGAATGAGAGACAACAGAAATGGGTGAGTAAGCTGCAAGCTTACAATTTTGACATTGAGTATGTTAAGGGTAAAAACAATGTTGTGGTAGATGTCTTATCCTAAAGACCCCATTTAAGCTCATTTTGCGAGCTTACTGCTGATTGGAGAGAGTTGTTTCTTGCTAATTATGCCAAAAATCAGTTTGCAACCAGCCTTATAGAAGGTACTTTTCATGATGAAAGGTACAAATTGGTTGAGGGATTGATCCTGTACAAGGGAAGAATCTTCATAGTAGCTGAATCTAAGTTAAAAGAGAAGATTTTGAAGAATTTCCATGACATCCCCCTTGCTGGTAACCAAGGTTATTTCAAAACATACAGGCATATCCTGGAGAGATTCTCTTAGAAGGGACTTAAAAGTGATGTTTTGAAGTACATTAAGGAGTGTCATACATGTCAGAGGAACAAAGATGAGCACACTCTACCAGCTGGTTTGTTACAACCCTTTCCTATTCATAGTCAAAAGTGGGAGAGTATCTCCATGGATTTCATTACGGGGTTGCCTCGGGCTCAAGGGAAGGATAGTATCTATGTGGTAGTGGAGAGACTTGCAAAGTTTGCTCACTTCTTCACTATCACCAACTCTTTTACAGCAGCACAAGTTGCTGAAGTGTTCTTCTGAGAGGTGTTCAGATTATATGGTTTACTGAAGAACATTGTGAGTGATAGGGACAACAAGTTACTAAGTGCTTTTTGGCAAGATATTTTTTAGATTGTGTGGTACTATGCTCACTCCAAGCACCAGTTATCACCCTCAAACTGATGGGCAGACCGAGATAGTGAATAAGTGGTTGGAAGGTTATCTTAGAAACTATGTCTCAGAGCACCAGAATACATGGGTGAGATGGCTTCACCTAGGGGAATATTATTATAATTCCTCCTATCACATGTCCATCTGAATATCACCATTCATGGCACTATATGGTTATGAAGCTCCTAGCTTCGCGGATTTGGTATTTGGTGATAGCAGAACCCCTTAGGCAAAGGATATGATGCAACAGAGTCAAGATATTTTGAGGATTCTGAGGGACAATCTCCAGCATGCATAGAATCAATAGAAGTTGTATGCTGATCAACAATGAATTGAGTGCACCTTTGAGGTGGGTGACATGGTTTATTTGAGGCTCTAGCCCTACATACAATCTACTCTCAATAAAAGTGGGGTTGAGAAGTTGAAGCCATAATTCTATGGACCTTTCAGAGTCAGCAGAAGGGTTGGAGAAGTGGAATATGAGCTGAAATTGCCAGCAAGTAGTAGGATCCATAATGTATTTCATGTGTCTTGCCTTAAGAAGGCTCTGGGACATAATGATGTTTCTTCAGCTGAGTTACCTCCACTTGATGAGGAGGGTGAGTTGGTTTTGGTTCCTGAAGCCATCCTTGAATTTAGGGAGCGATCTTTGAGGAGAAGAGTGATCAACGAGTACTTGATCAAATGGAAGAACCTACCAGTAGAGGATGCTACATGGGAAAATGAGGAGATTTTACTGCATCCAGCCTTACAGTTGCTTGAGGACAAGAAATTTTGGGGAGGGTGGACTGTAATGTCCCCTTCTCATTGATGAGCTTCCAATGGTCCATTAGCCTATCCCTGAGACCCATAGGCTAGGTGGAATGAAGAATGAGGGATCCAACATTGATGAAACAAGGACTTACTATTTTTAGTAAGTCAAGGAATGGCTATTCTGGTGATACTGTCCTACTGAGCTCTCCATGCTCTATCTCTGAGTGTGAAGATCATGGTTTTCGGAGCATTAGTTCTTGGCTTACTATTTTTGGTAAGTGACAATGTGACAAAATTCTATTTTTGGCAGTGGACAAGGTCCTGATTCTGCAATAGTACAGTGGTCTTTTGGGCTTAGTTTCATTCTAGTTGTGATAATAATCAATACGAGAGTCTTATGTGACACAATTCAATATTATTTCCTTATCCTAAGGTTTAATATTTAATTAATCTGATTATTGGTTGTTGATTATTGAATTTGGGATTAATGTCTATTTTTTCCTAAGTATTTGGCAAATTTCATGTTAAATAAAGATATGTCGAAATTATTGGAGGAGATATTATTTTATGACTTATCTCTAATGTGCCAAGTGAAGTTCGTGGGCCAATGCCTTTTTGGCGTGGGGGTTGTATTGAGGATATGGCACCTCTTGGGGTCCACAAAGGGTGGAATGAAAGGCAAATGAGAGAAGTGAATTTGAGGGAAATTTGCATTTGAATTTGGTTGATGAGAAGTTATAAATAAGAGCCTTGGGCTCTCATTTGAGGTATCTTGAAAAATTATAATGTTATGTTGCCAGTTTGGCGACAAAACTAAGACTACGGAGTGCATCTCCCTAGTGCATCCCGGTTTCATACTTGAAATATAGTACCTAGCTGTGCATTGTATTCTTCTACATTCTCAGAGTTTGCTTAGACATTTTTGGTGTTGAAGTGATGTTGGAGACTTGCTGGTTTGCCTGTGGCTGAAGTATCTTTTCGCTCATACCTATTTGCTGAAGTGACTGATGATTATGGGTATCATCTCCTTCTTCCTTCCCAACACTGGCGATAAACTTTGTGAGTTTATAGCATGTTTGCTTGAGTTTTGAATTTGCTATACTAAATCAAAATTCCTAGGTATAGCGTGGGTTTTTGTTTTTGCATTGGGATGCATGCAAAATAAATAAAGGGGTTGTTTGGGCTGTAGTTTTGATGGGTTGCTATTGTGAGTGATGTATTGTGGGTTTGGGACTTGTTTGAATTGATTCGGATGTGTAAGCATTTTGGCATTTCCATAGGCTGCTGATTTGTAATTTCAGCTTGCAGATTTGTTGTAATAGAAATTTATGTTCTTATTATGGAAATATGCATTGCTCTCCTTCTCTCATCTCTATTATTGTAAGGTTAGGTAGTAGTACTACTAACCAGTTCTATTTTTGTAACTCTCATCCCACTGAATAAGTGGAAGAGGCTGGCTTGCCACCTAATATTCAACAACTTTGTTATTTTCAGTCCTCCCACTAAATAAGTGGTCGAGTGATAGCTTGTATAATGGTCCTCCCACTGCATAAGTGCTCGGGTTGAGGTTATTATGTAATTGCAGTCCTCCCGCTGCATAAGCGCTCGAGTTGAGGTTATTATGTTTTAGTTTTATTATGCTAATGATCCCCTCAACATCATATGCTCTCACCTTCCCACATTGGGCACTTGGTGATCAGAAAATGGAAGGGTTACTTTCCAGTATGGTTTTAGTTATGTTTTCTAACCTTAATGGGTTAATTCCTTGTTGATGTTATTCTCGGCCTTGAAAATTCAAAAAAAAAAAATTACTGGGATATTACAATCCATAAAAAAATACGAAGGTGGATCAATTGAGGTATTGGCACAAAGTGATTGACAAGATCACATGGAGACCATGACAACTTTATCAGGCTTGGGAGGATGATGATGAGTATCTTTCATATTTTTAGACATCTTGTTTTCTGATTAGATGAATAGTTCATTTTATTACGAGGTAAACATCATATTGGGTACGAAGATAGTAGGCTACACTAGGGGTTAATAGGTGGAGATATAGTTTTTGTTTAGTTTAATCAAGAGATTGTATTATGGGGAGTGGTGATGACGTGATGTTAGAGAGGTCATCATGGAGAAATGTGTAGCCTATACCTTGGAATCAAAGGTAAGATGTTCAGGATGCAAGTATAGTTGTAGAGTATGTGGCATATTGGGTGGTTAGGATTCCATTGTGACTAATCAATCCAAGAGGAGGAGACATGGGGGTGGATGATGAGGAGGGAGATGATGGTGATGAGGAGGAAGGAGATGATGGTGTTGTTGTTGTTGTTGTTGTTGTTGTTGATGATGATGATGATGATGATGATGATGATGATGATGATGATGATGATGATGACGATGATGACGATGATGATGATAGAGGCGATGGAAGTAATGAGGGGGATGGATTCAAGATGTGGAGATGGTTATATTCACCAAGAGTTGTACCAAAAGGCAGTTTTTAAGATGCCACTTCTTTTCCTTCTAAAATTAGCAAATTCTAAACTTTAATGAGAAATTAAAGATAGTTACACTCAAAGCTTGAAGATGCAACAAGAACATGATTTTTTAGATCTTTGAGTCTACTTTATAAACTACTATTTTTTTTAAATGGTGGAAATTAAGGGTTTCAAAAGGGGGGCCACAAAAAATGGCTCTATTTAGACATAAGATAGCATCTATTATGCCTCCCCCTCCCCCAACCCCCCAAAATGTCTACTATTTTTTAAAATTTCAAAAATTGCTCCAATGATAAATTAGCTAACACCATGTAGTTTATGCCTAATTTTTTAATGAATATATGATTTTTTTCTTATATCATCGTAAATTGTACTCCCTTGGTTAGTTTGTCCAATTCTATGATTAGTTAGCACTCGCCTTAGTATGTCTCATTATATTATGCATTATAGGACTTCCTTAGGCATTTAATTAACAACTTAGTTAAACCTAAGTCCTCTTCAATCAATTTAAATTTCATAAATTGGGCCCTTGATCTTAGGTGTGCCCCTTTTCTTATTTCATCTTGATTTAATCTCAATCTTACCTCAATTTCAAATTTCAAAGCATATTTTTCATATCTATGCATTATGGTTTGAGCCACCGAGCTATAATTGATATTAGAACCCCATTATCTTGCATTCCTTCAAAGTCAATTTTTTTTTTCCAAGAATTGGGGAACCCTATCCTCCTAGTCCCACATCTTTTTTCCCCAAATTTAATGAGAATAAATTGATGGTCTTATCTAGTTCAAACCCTGCTCTGTGTGAAAATATATCAATTCTAGGTTGACTATTTATCAAATTCAAATATAGGGTTTCATACATAAGGCAAGTCTTTTCCTCATTTGGAAATCTAATCTACCATTCAAGTTGGAGCTCATAATGAAGTGAAAGTGTTTCTTTTATGTGAATTCTTAGATCTACAAATTCATCAATTATCAAGTCTTTATCAACATATTTTTAACCATGGAAGGTTCAAGACACATTGGAGGATGATAAGGGAATCATTAACTAATGATTGGCTTGCATCCCTTCCTTAAGGATTGAGTATGATTTCATGTTGTTCTAATGTTTCTCTATTAAGATTCAAATCTACCTCATATTCATTTTTCAGATTTGTGTCATTGCTTTAGATTTGCATCGTAATTGTGATTTAATTTTTTTTCAATACAATCATTTAGAGTTTACTCTAACACATTTGAGTAGGAATCTAGTTTGAATTTTAAACCTTTTAGCTCATAGCAATCTTAGTCAAACACTTAAGATTCAAGAGAACACACTTTTCCAATTACAATATTGACTATTTGTGGAGGTGGAAATCACCAAAACAAGGGGTTAACCAGGACAAATCCCTATATAGCCACCACCCTACCATTTTCCATCTTTTAGGTGTAGATATAGGTACACGATGAAGCCAAAAGATCTTGAAAAGAATCAGGAAGTTGGTAAAGTTCCCTCCTAGAATTTGAACATGGTTTTTCAGGAACCAGGGTGGTGGGGGAACCCTTGTCCTATGACCAAGGTGTCGGGGGTGCCCTAGTCCAAAAAAAATTGCATTAGTTTTCAAGGATAGCATTCAAACAATCTTAGGATCCGAATATTTTGATAGTAGCTCAACCTCAAAAGACCAAGGTGTTTTGGGCACTCTAGTCTTTCTAGATCAACATTAGATTTTAGTTACAAGTGCACAGTCAGATTCCCCACTTATTTCTATGTTTTTTTCTCTAAATATAAATTTTACCATTCTATTACAATAGCTTTAATATTCATTTCCTTCATACTTTAATCATAATTTTGCATTCTCCCAATATTATCTCCATAATATATTCACTTCCATAGTAGTGAAGGAATAGAAACCCTAGAAGTATTATTTGACACTCTTTCACAAGAGCTAGTCAAATATAATCACTCCTCTAGGTGATTTCATATTTTAATGCTAGTGTGAAAGTGGATCTTGGCCCTAGTTCCATTTTAACACAAAAAATTTAGTGAACCCAACCCTTTTGCATTACATTTTTTGATTAAATCCTATCATTGCATGGCTCTTTCATGTCAAAATCATAAAATAATAATAATATAAAAAAAATATTGTTTATGCATTATGTGTGTTTAGATTTGTATGCATTTTTCATTTCAAAAGTTAGTTTTTCTTTTCAACAATGTTGGATTTTTACTTACAAGACTTTTATACCTATGATAATCCTTTTGCTTATGATTATTATTCTTTTAGTAAGGAAGAACTTGATGAGGCTCTTGATGAATTCCTTTATCATAAGTCTTATAAACAAACCTTTTGACAAAGATTTATCAACATAGTTATTATGTAATTTTATAGTGATGACCTGGATAAGTTTGATGTCCCTTGTAATGAAGTCATCCCTATCAAGCCATCCTCTAAATCTAGTGACATGGTTACATATGAGAATCTTATTTATGTTGATTTAACTCCAATCCAATCTAACAATAAACCATTTATTAGTGATGATTATGCTATGTTATATGATGTTCTTGATGAATTAATATCTACTAAAACTTCCTCAAATAATCTAAAAACATTTGTCTAAAATATTGAGCAATATGATAAATGTGAATGGATATGAACAAAAATTTTAAACACCTAATAAGCTTGTGATTGTTGTTTATGGTGGAAATACTTCTCAAAATTCTCAATCTCTTAATAAATTGGTTATCATGGTTCAAGTTGGTTATATTAATGATACTTTGTACACTCCTAACAAACCAATTATTACTATTCAAGGGGGTTATGCCACCAAGAGTCCTAATGAATATGCCAAAAAAATAACTCAAGAGAGTTACAAATAATTTTCCCATGCATTAATACAAGGAAAAATAGGCAACCTAATCCTCCATTGTTATCCCTTCTTCTTTTCCTACTTCTCAACCAATACTTCCACTAGCACCTCATTTGTCACAACATCTTGGCAGAGAGTATGACCTTATTGAACAACTTAAAGCCACTCCTACCAAGATATATCTTTATGATTTTATTTAAACTTCATCTACACATCATGCAATGTTACAAGATACTCTAAAGAACTCAGATGTTCCACTTGTGGTGACACCTAACAATATGACTTCTTTGATTGATTCTATGAAAACACCTAAAGCTCCAATCGTGTTCTCTCAAGATGAGTTACCTCTGAAGGATATTCAAAATCAATATTATCCTCTTATGAGTTTTATCCTTATCAATGGTAATGCTATAAAATGAACCCTACTGGACAATGGATTTGGCCTTAATGTTTGTTTCATTGGTTTGTTGAATAAGATTAATGTGTAAACTTCACTTATTCAAACTAAATCTTTTTCAATCTATGGCCTTCATAATGTTTCTAGAGAATCCTTAGGTACTATAAACTTGACTATTAAGGTAGGAATTATTATTTTACCTACACCTATCCAAGTCATTCCTAATAGTCTTAATTAAAATATTCTATTAGGATTACCTTGGATTCATAGTATGAAAGTTGTCTCTTCTACTCTTCATCATCAAGTTGAATTCCTTTATAATAGTAAGATGTATACTTTGCACGCTAATACTAATTTACAAGATTGTTTGAAAACTTAATTTGATTCTAAATCTTCTTCACATTCTTATAATTCTTCTTCTACCCAAGATAAAACACCATCTCCTCCTAAAGATACTTCCTCATCTGAATGGTACTATTAGATGATGATTGGGGGTCCTTAGATTTTACACCTTTTATAAGAGAATATAAGGTCCCTCCAATAGAGCCTAAGACTAAAAAGGATGATGCTATGATAAAACTTCAAAAGCAACCTACTTTGTCTCAACAACCTAGGAACAATTTTGTGGTTGCTTCAAAATCAAATAATATTATACTTCATCTACTTATGAAATCGAGATATATGAGGCTCCACTATCCTTTACAAAAATGGCTTCTTTTTATGGTCCTCGTATCCACATCCTAGCTAAAAATGGATATAATGGTAGTGGTTGTGGCATCATATTCATTAGACATCTTTTGGACTTAGATATAATCCATTTAAGCCCACCAAAGCATGTAAAAATCCATCTCTCAATGTCAATGTTATCTTTTCTTCTAAATATATTTCTCTAATGCATCCTCAGTTGATTGATTCTAATTCTCATACACCTTCCCCTAACATATTTTCTAGTAATGATTCCTTGGCTAAGTTCTTAGAAATCTATGATGATCTTCCTCATTATCATCATAATTGTGGATTTCCTTATTGCTTAAATCCATAAGCATACTTTGGGAAAGATACTAAATTAGAAAGTGATAATGGAGAGATGATTCATGAATTCCAGCAACCAATGGATGTTCCTCAACAAAGTAATATTCTTGTGAGTGATACCATTGATATTAAATGGATCCTTATAATGATGAAAAAACCATAAAGATTGGGAAGTGTTTAGATCATGGTGAACATAACAAGTATTCTTCCATATTACATGAATTCCAGAAAAATTTTCTTGGATTTATTTAGATATGTTTGAAATTGATTCTAATATTGTGATCCATGACATTCTATTCATTCTCAATGCTAAACCTATGAAGAAAAAAATTAGGAAAATGAATCCCAAGATAGCATTGCTTGTTAAAGCTGAGATAGAAAAGCTTCTAGAAGCTAGATTTATTTTCCCTATTGATTATTCTCCTTGGATTTCAAATATTGTTGTCATTACTAAACCAAATAATAAGATCAGAATGTATACTAAATTTTGAGATCTCAATAAGGCTTCCTTGAAGGATGGTTTTCCACTTTTGAACATTGACGTGATAGTTGATTCTATTGCTAGTCATGCTTTGTTATCTTTTATGGATGTTTTTTTTGGATACAATCAAATCTTTATTAATCCTCAAGATCAATATAAAATCACTTTTACAACTCCTTGGAGTATATTTTCATGGGTTGTGATGCCTTTGGGATTAAAAAATGTCAGTGCAACTTATCAACGTGTTATGAACCTTAACTTTCAAGATTATATGCATAAAATCTTGGAAAATTATGTTGACGATATTCTAGCTAATTTTGTCTCTCACCAAGATCATGTCAACATCCTTTGCCAAAAGTTGAAAGAATGCATAAATACCTCAAAAAAGTGTTATTGGTGTGGATAATGGAAAACTATTAGGATTCATTATTTCTCATCATGGTATTGAGGTGGATACAAAGAAAATAGATGCCATTGTGAGCATGCCACCTCAAAATATTTATCAATTGCGAAGTTTACAAGGAAAAAAATAGGCTATTTGTCGGTTTGTTTCACAACTTGTAGATCAAAATTTCCCTTTTACTCAATTGCTTAAGAAGCATACTATTTTTTGATGGAGTGAAGATTGTCAAAATACTTTTGAAGATTTCAAACTATATTTGGCTACTCCTATTTTACAATCTACTATTTCTAATAAATCTTTCCTTGGTTTTTTATATCTCTTCTTCTAATTCTCTAACAATTTTATTGGCACAAAATAATAGTGATGGTAAAGGATGTTTGGAATTACATAAGTTGTACTTTACTCAATTACGAGGTCTAATATACTACAATAGAAAAGCAATTTCTTGTTCTTATTTTTGTAGCCTAGAAATTAAGGCATTACCTTTTAAACATTGAGAAGTATGTTATAATCCAATTTGATCCTTTAAAACATCTCTTTTTAAAAATAGATCTCTTCAAACACTTAGTGAAATGGGTTATGTTGTTAATTGAATTTGACCTTAAGTTTGTTTTTCAAAAAGCAATTAAAAGATAAGCTTTAACCAACCATTTGTTGATGCTCCTTCTCCTCTTACTCTACCTAATTAGGATTCATTTCCTAATGAATTTTTTCTTCCTTTAGATATCAACAATACTTGGTAATTGTACTTTGATGGATCTAAGTGTCGAATTGGTTTAGGTGCTGGTGTTATTTTAACACCACCTTTAGGAAAACCAATCCCTTTATCCTATCAACTCAATTTCATATGTACTAATAATATCACTGACTATGAAGCCCTTATTGTTGGTTTAAAAGTGTTTTTATCCTTTGATATTCAACATTTGTGTATCTTTGGTGATTCATAGTTGATTATAAGACCAGTTTTAGTACCCCTACCCTAATCAGATTTTAATCTTGGTTAGTTATCATGTAATCAAGTTATAGTTAGATGTTTTAATTCTTGTGCATACCTGTTAATGTGATTTTCACATCAATTCGTATGTAAGTTTATTATTTCTCCTGAATTGTACTATTAATCTTGGGCTAACACTTTTTATTAAATATATATATACATGTGTGATTCATGGTTGCACAAGATTGCAGGTATAGTACTGCATGGGTGCGAGGTTTGTCTTCACTTGGATTCACAGGTTTGAGTGCTCCTCATTAACCCTTAGAAAATTGGACTAGGTGATCGGGAGACCCTCATGTGACCCTAGTCGTGCTCAAGTGAGCATCACCAGTCATCTATCAATATTCTTTTGGTTGGGTATGCAGGTCATTTGTTTGTTTGGCTTTCTTGGATTGCGTGTGTTGTGTGTGTGGTTAAATTGAGTAATTAATCCTTTTTTATTTTATTTGATTAAGTTGTGTTATGCATTAAAAATTAAGGGACTAAATTAAATAGGTTCCCTTTATACGATTAATCGCTATTTAGAATTGCTCAATTCAAATTGGTAGCTAGTGCAATTAAATGGTTAATTTTAATGGATTTAGTTTCTTAGTTATGCTTTTGGAAAAGAAAGATTTAAATTAATTTGAAATGGAATTAATTTAATCTCTTTGCCTTTTTAAAAATAGAAAGGTTGATTTTAATTATTTAAGAAAATCAATTTAATTAGAAAAGCGAGTTTAAAATATGTTGGATAAAGTTTTTAAAAAAAAAGAATTTGGGATTTTATTTTAATTAAAAATATATATATATATATTACCCTCATATTATTTTGAAATAAAAATGTTAAGTTGTGTTAATTGGGAAAAAAATTAGAAATTACATGAGGGAGAGAAAAGCATTTTTTATTTTTCTAATTTGAAAAAGAATTTCTTTTTTTAATTAAATATCATAATTATTGGAAAATATTTGGTTGGAAAACCTAAAAAGATTAGGTTGCATATTTTTCTATTGTGGAATGCCTGTGACTTCACAAGAAGGAGGCGGTAGACTGTGGGAATTTTTTTTTATTTCTTGGATGCATGTTGGGGAAATAAGAATCAAAGGTGGGCTGGAAGGAAGGATTGGCGTGGGAGTCTAGTTGCAGGGCTGAGCTCTTCCACAAGATCTTCCAAGAAAGCTTCACAGGTTGGATAACTTCTGCCTGGTTTCATTTTAAAAAAATAAAAAAATATGAGATCAAATATTTCTTCCTCCCTCTGTATTTTCTTGTGTGCTTTTATAAAAAAAAAAAGAAGAAATATGATATGACTGTGTCTCCAATTTTTGGTTGGGTTTTGTTTTCATGTTTGATTTTGTTTATGAGAAAATGATTAGTTTTCAAGTTTAAATCACAGGGGTTATGCTGGAAATTTTTTTCCAGAATCACCCTCCTG
Organism: Cryptomeria japonica; assembly: GCF_030272615.1. Classification (NCBI taxonomy): domain Eukaryota; kingdom Viridiplantae; phylum Streptophyta; class Pinopsida; order Cupressales; family Cupressaceae; genus Cryptomeria; species Cryptomeria japonica. Next base: position 296,446,584 of record NC_081408.1, read on the forward strand.
TGCTTCCAGCCTATGTGTTTCTTCTGGTAGTTTCATTTTGGAGGAATGCGGAATAGAGTTATATTTTTCCTCTTCCCATTCCTTTGTAGCCAGAATTAATTTGATAGTTTCAACCAATTTGGCCCTATGAATTTTGTTTTAAAAATTCTTACTGGTATTTTGCCCTCTCTGTGTTGTCACGGAATTTTGGACTGGTTGAATTCCTTTTTACCAGTATTTAATTAGTTTTAGATTCTAGTTGATTAAGTTTTCTTTTGAAATAAAATTTATGTTAAATTTTATTAAAGTAAATAAACTTATTTTTTTTAACAATGTATTTGTTTTTTGTTTTTTTTTAAAAAGTAAAAATTTAAGTCTCTCTTTGAGACTGGGCTTCATTTTTTTAGGATCTGTGTTTTATTTTATAAAAAATTATAAAAGAAAAAAAGTGGTTAACCCCACGTGGCTGGGAAAAATCCCCACCATGCAAGGGGGTAGCGACTGCTACTAGTTGGTAGCAACGCTACCAATGGTAGCGAACTGCTACCATTTGGTAGCAGCACTACCAATGGTAGCGTGGGCTGCCAAGGGGCTCACGTGGGTGCCACGTGGGTACCCCCCCCCTCCCATTTGAAAGTTAGTATATTTTTTTTAATATTTTTTTATTGTTAAAATAATAATAATAATAATAATATAATATTAAATTAATAAATAATTTTAAATGAAGTTTAATTTTTAAGTTCAAGTTTTTTTTAATATTATTTAAATCAAGTTTATTAAATAATATTTGGGTTTATATAATTATTAATTAATGTATATATATATATATATATATATATATATATATATATATATATATATATATATATATATATATATATATATATATATATATATATATATATATATATATATATATTTGCCTTGCAAAGATGAGATTAGTTCAGTTATTCTTTTAAAAAAAAAATGGGAATGATAAGTTATTTGAAAAATAAATAATATTTGATAAGTGATTAATCTGAATAATTGTTTTATATCATTGGGTGTTCTGCTTATAGAATATTTATGATTATGGGTTTTTTGATAAGAACTCAGGACGAAGTGATTATATTAGCTTCGAATGCAAAATGAACTTAGATAGCTAGAGAACTATGACCAACCTATACCTAGATGAGGCAGATTACTATAGTCAACTTAAATCCGTTAGCAAACTGGATCGATTTTAATGTTTAACCAATGTGGAATAGATTGTCCTTCCTAATCTATGCCTATGCATGTAATTTTCTGTATTCGCATTTGCTTATGAAATGGCAAGTCCTCGTTTGTAGTTGTTGGTTATTGTCATTTGTCGATTTGGGTACTAGTTTATGTCTTTGATTCTAAATCTTGACTATTTTCATGTGATAGTTTGTATTCGATCATATCCTTTGTGCGAGTGTTAAATATTGGTTTGTGGTAGACCATAGCTAGTCAGGTCTCTATTTAGAGTACCGTTAGTCAGTGCACCTCGTATGAAGTTTAGTTTGACCAAGTCAGTGATCCTACCATATTTAACTCCGTTTGCTTGACCTTGTGTATTCCTGGGTTTTAGGAGTTCGTTGATTTTGTTCGCTAGTATGTGGCTGTGTTGCCTTTGATAGGAGCATGGTTGTGGAGTCATCCTGATGTTTATTGCCCTCATGAGAACCTAATTTTCATGTTAGACCATGGGATGCTTATGATGGGTTGCGAAGATTTAGTTTCGCGGATGCTCAGTTGATCTGTTATTATTGCTTCTTATTATGTTCTGTTGGTTCCTTTCCTATCTAGGGATCATTCATGTATTTATTTGACCAAAGTGGTCGTATGTATTATTGGTTATGTTCGCCTTGATGGCAGGATTGTAAATGATGTGAACCTTATGTATTCTTCACTATTGATTAAGTATCAGAGGGGTCTTGTAATTGAGCAAACTCGGAGATGTAGCCCATTAAGGGTGAACTCTAAGATCATTTCAATGTTATGTGGTGTTTTGACATTTTTATGTTTTCTTTTAATTTGGCATGTGTGGATGCTTTATGTTAAAATGTATAATGGGGATTAGATGAAGGTAATCATAAATGCATGTATGTAGCCATTTTATTTAATGCAGTAATTAGGATCATCAGAGAATGTAGATTTGATTAATGAAATATATTCAGTTATTGATAGCGCAATTAAGTAGGCATGGGAAGTATTCATTAGTTTATTATAAAGCTAAAGTATGATATGAAAATTAGATGCATGGCATATGTTTAATGTAAGATTGAATGTAATGAATGGTTAAAATTTATTGGATGGATGTAATCATGTTAACCATAGCTTTAACTCTAATGGATGAACCTCATTATGCCATCTATATTTTAACCTTAATGGATAAACTGATCATGTTATCTAATTTTAACTCTAATGGATGAACGCATCCTATTATCTATAAATTTAATTTACTGAACAAATTATATCCATTTTTTAAGTAATAACATGTAATTAAGTTAACTTGCTTAAATGGATCAAATGTCGTGAGTTGAGTTAGATGTTAAATTAAGTAATCACATTGGGAAACTCCTTAGGTATTTTTTAGTATTCCGCTGTGTTATCTGAGCTTTTGATAACTCATTGTATCATTATGTTGTGTCTTAATTTAAAAATAAAATTATTTATACTCCATTCGTGTGTTTTAGCTTTATCCCTTCAGGGTTTCCTGGCAGGGCATTACACAAGTTATGGGAACATATCAAGCCAAACAAAATAAAATTTCTCAATAACGTCACTTAGCCTTATTATTGTTAAATAAGTTTGCTTCTTATACTATACACCCTATCCCTTGAAAGGAAAATTCAAATGTGGATACCATGTCAAGCATAGCTTCCCTCATATCCCTTGAAGAACCTTTTATGGATTATCAATTCATCATTCAAAATATTTCTTCATGTAGTACCTCTCCTTGACCCATCCTTTATGAGAGGATGTGATATACACTTTTAGGTTTGTGCTATGATAGTCTCTTTGACATTAGTGGATTTATTATGATTATGTGGATGAATTTATGTCCTAGAATAATATGCCAATCAAACTTATGTGTAGTGATCTAGATGCGCTCATTTTTCATGTAATAATTATATTGCTTATGAGTTATGATAGCATCTTGATTATTCTAATCCTATTCCATGATTATGATGATTGATTTGATGTTGCAATGTTTGTGATTGTCTTCTAGTTTCTTTGTGATTAGAAATGGTGTCATACCACTCATTGCGACCATGATATGATATTGTGATTATCTATCACTTTCTTGATCATTTATGATGTATAGGTGTTTTATATGTGTTGTATTTTGTTTGGTGGTGGTTGAAGATTTGTAGGTACCAGATATCAACTCAACCTGGTTCCATAGGTCTGAGTGTGTCTTATCCCAATGGAAAGTTATCAGAGATGGAATGTGTTTCTCTCTCATACTCTAGGTTTAGTTGTTCACCTTGTCAGTTGTGTTGTGGAGTAAGTTAGTGGTTAGATTCTTGTTTCGGTGTTTGACCCTTTTATCACGTTGCTTCAACTAATGTGGTTGTGTGTTTATTGTTATCTAAATTTAGAACCAAAAAAATCTAATAGGCCTATGATCGACATTGCACATCAAATTAAAGAAAGGTACACAAAAAAATTTCTTCATACTTTATTATTTATCAAAATAGATCATACAAATGATTTTTTTTTCAAAATGCAATGTATTTCAATAATGTGTATCTCAAAACTTCTTATAAAAGCAACCCTTTTATTTACATGAAATGTGCAAGGACACACACCCACACAAGTTGTGGGTATGAATGATAAAGTGCAAAAATTAGAATGGTCTACACATGTATAAATAATAAAGAAATAATAAGAAAGCTTTGTCATTTCCTTCAAATGAAAAACCATTGATTTGTTGAAGTTGCATTCTCATATCTTCATGCTCCTAGTACATCTAAAGTACCTGCAGAGGGTTAAGGATAGATGTGTTAGAGATTGGGATCTTTATTCCTCTAAAAATCTACTTGTGCACATATATATTAGACTACAAATGGAGAAAATTAGATCAGATTAAGCAAGAGAATCAAAGAGATCAAAATGACAAATCATCAGAAGCTTCATCAACTTCTTATTTTTCCTAACTTATTTATTCATTGTAAAAGTATATGACAAGTTTACATTTCATGAATATCAAGTATGTGGGTTAAAATGGGCTCCCACAAGGGTTGAGCTCATCATACAAGTCATCACTCATGGGGTGACACTAATCAGTTGTTAAACAAAGAACACAACAATATCCATGGTCCCATATACTGGCACTCAATGATAGTATAAACTACCATCCAATGATAGTATAAAATGCCATCCAATGATAGTATATAAAAAATGAATGAGGTTGCATTCAATTTTTAACAGATGACTAGAGACATCACATAAGTAAAGACCAGTATACAGACTTGGAGTTAACATGCCTATCATGTGAGAACAAAGCATTATGGAGGAGATTCTAGATCACTACCCAAAGATGCAAATAATCAACAGACGACACAAGCCAAGAACACATATTCATCTTTGTAGAGATAAACAGTCACACATATGAGTAGTTATAGTTATCTAGAACAATCAACATCAAATACTTTCACTGTGCTCAACACAGTCATGAATATTCACAGATAATGGCAGCCTCAATGAATGTCAATGATAGTCATGTCATTTTCAAAACATTGAAGAAATAATGCAATATTGAAGGAAGGTCACAATTATATTGAAAAGAATCAATCATCTCATGACAACATATCAAAATAACAACCACATTACATAGTAAAGAAGTCATGAAGGGACAGACAAAATAGATAATGGACAACTCGGACCTTAGAAGACACTCTCAATAATACAGTTGTGATAAAAGAATACAAAAGACAATCTTTTAATAAAATACTAGAACACGGACAAAGCCAAAGTCCTAAATATAGTAATCATTGAATGCATCTAGGTCAAAGACCTAATAGAGTAGCATGAAGGCCTTACAGTTATAAAAGACTCCATCATTAAAGTGAGAGCTAAGAATGTAATAATAAGCACAGTCTTAGCACACATTGAGTCATCAGGAGAACAATGCCTATCTTAGAAGTCAAATAGTAATAAATGAGTGTACATAGCTACAATATCTTAAAGGACATAAAGGATCACATCAAGTATTAATAGTATTCCCTAATAAGATATCACAATCACAGTGGTTAGGATTAATCTACAATCAAAACACAAAGCTATAATAACAAAGGCAATGGCTTATTTAAATTACCAAAGTAGAATAAACATGCTAAGATAGAGATAAGATGTTCTTGTACATTGAGGAATAGATGCAAATATTTGGCCAACCCCCAAAAAACAATCTCTAGGACAGTCATAAGGTTTTGATAGTCCAAATGGGCATTTATCATTAGAGTAATGACTTTGGTCACTACCTTTTAAAAGAGATAAGAGAGCCAATAAAATAGAATAACATCCATGACTAACCATGGAATTCACAGAATAATACACCTAATGACATAATTTGCAGCTTAACAAATGGTTAAAGTATAGTCACAAACCAATGGCCCAAAAGGAGGTTACTAATGACCAAGAATGTAGTCTTCATGATATTATTACAACACCTCCATTTTTATGATAATGTCATTATTACCACAGGGAGTAGCACCAGAGTCATCACAACAATAAAACTACATGAAGAATGCACAAAAGATTCTAAGTATATTGTTGACACAGAAGGTAGCTATCATTATTGACAGTAGTAAAGGCAACTATAAAAAAACATATATAGATATGGTGTACAAAGGCAATCATATATGATATTCATTTATGCATACGTCAATACTAGTGAGAGAACAAATTTATGAAAAATAATTAGCTGGCTGCCCAGAAGCCAAAAAGCCAGTACAGTCTGAAAAATGGATGCATAATAGCCACATTCATAAATTCAAACGTTTCAAAAGAAAACAATCACAATGTTAATCACAATGACATGTGTATCATAGAGATATTGTCTTATTCATAAAATATAAAAGGTTTATTTTGGAACCTTAAAAGCATAAAGGAACAACCAATGATCACACATTATAACAATGAAAGAGAATAAGGTGAGTAGTTGCAGAGCATTCAAGAGTTTCAACAGTCAAAAATGTAATCAAAGATTGTTTTTCATACAGAACTACCACAAGAAAAATCTCCATGCAAAGATATTGCAACTAATTCTTTCTAATCACGAATTTAATAGGATTTCGCATGAAAACACTAAGTGTATATTAAAACTTTTGATTTTTTTCTTCCAATGAGAGATAAATTTATTGAAGTATGGAGAAGATATAATAATGGCAAATCAAGAACATTACACAATTATCAATTTAAAAATCTAATGCATACATGAGAGAAAAGTAGATATTCTGCAAAAATTTCAAACCCTAGTTCATGCATGATAAATGGTAAAAATAAAGGGTTTTGACATGAAGGAATCACATACTGTGCAAAGAAGGTTTCAGTTGAGACCTAGTCTCCAAATCTCATGCAAAGCCCCAATTTTGTGCCAGTGAAACCCTACAATGACAGTCAAAGAGGATGCAAGCAAATGCATGTGAATGCATTTGCATCTCTTTACAAACTTTTTAAAGCCATGCCCTAATCCCTTTGGGATTTGAATGGGCTTTATTTCATTTTTATTGTTTTAACTATTTCTTTTGTGGTGGTCGAGTCATGGCCTCCCACACAAGGACTTTAAGTCCTAGTCACAATGACAGTTGAGGGGGCTTAAAACCCAAATTTTATTAAGTGCATAAAGATGTTTTGTATTATTATATTTAATATATTAATAATGATATTAAAAAAATAAGAAATAACATATATATACCATTATTAATATAATAAATATAATAATAAATTATTAATTATTTTATGTATATAAATGGAAGTAAACAAAAAAACAAAAAAAACAAAGCAATATAAAGATTATTTCATTCTTTATACTTCTATTTATTTGAATAAAATAATTCATATAGTAATTGCACTGAGGAGATTTTTTCTTTCTATCTTATGCATGCAAGCATAATTGAGAAAGTGTAAAATAGATATTAAAGTGATATTGTTATAAGTTACTTTTAATATATATATATATATATATATATATATATATATATATATATATATATAAGGGATAAAATCGTGCACGTATAATAAATATTAAAAGTGAAGTCATTTTGACTAAACTTTAATATTTATTCTAAAATTCCCTTTGTTACATATACATGCATAAAATAGAAAGACATATTTCAGTAGCAGATCATAGTGGATATGAAACAATTTTCAGCAGTTTGGGCCTTGTTTTGGAGATCTCTTTGGTTGCACATTCACATGAGGACATATTGGCAATGTTTTGGCATCCTTTCATGCAGTTTTGGCATCCTTTTTAGAGGCTTTTCTATTGAGCTCATATTTTGACTTCAGTTCACTTCTTGGAGAGTGTAGTTCTTGGTTAGAGTTTGCATGCCTTTTTTGTATTCAGAGGAAAACTTTTTAGTTTCTCCTCAGTTCTTACCTTTGGGGATTCTCTTGCCTTGAGAGAATTTTTCATAGATTTGTAGCTCATTCATTGATATAGAGAGATTTATAGCATTTTTTCAGTTCTATATTTCTTTGCAAGGACTCCTTTTATTTGTAAAAATTCATGAGTTTTCCTCAATAATTATGTATGTTCATGATAGATTTGATAGAAGTAATTTTGAGTTTCATTCGAAACCTTGAAACTTTCACCTCTTTAGTATGCATGCATCATTGAATCATAGGTCTTAGTTTGTGTTGCAGGTTTTCAGTCAATTTGTGTTGTGAAACCAGTCTTTCTTCCAAATTTAGTAACTCCTTAACCTTTATAGGAATAATTTTTGCGATTGAAAAGATAATTGCTTTGTGTGAACAAAATTCTAATAGATTTTTGTGAGTTGTTAGCAAGTTTCATCATCATAATTTTGGTGCAACACCTCCGAGAATAATTTTAGTTTCATCTTTTCAATCATTTCTTACTCTTTTCCACATCCCTCTTTTAGTTTTAGGAGGTATATCAAAGGGAGTCGACCCATAACCCAGATATTCAATCTCATTATGAGATAACCCACAAGATCGATTTCGTTTCCATGTTGCATAGGATTTCCTAAGTACTGGTATTGATTTACTTAGAAAAAGCAAGTGCATCCTTCGTGACAACATTTATTATTTAAGTAAAATTGGATTAATATGATTTATTAATGGTTATCAGTTGAGAGCTTCTCTAAATCAAAACTTTGAAGATAAGAGATATTTTTTCTCTTATTGAGCAGCTTACTACTATCAAAAGAGAACCTTATGAGCACATGACTGATTTCAATAGTCGCTTCCAGAAGACATTGAATGACATTCACAAGCGGTAAGGCCTACAAATGACCATGCTTTAATTTATTATCTAAAGTCCTTAAATAGTGATATATTAGTTATGATTCAATCAATGGGAGGATATTCTTTGCCAAATGCTTATGATATAGCTGTTAGGGATGAAAATAGTTTGATTCAAGTGGGGAAAATAGCCCCAAGGCCCTTAATGTCCTTCTTTCTAGAGATTCAACCATATGTTCTAGTTGTACCTCTTGTCATAGATGTTGTTTCATCTTTCCAAAAAAATGAAAATCAATAGATACCACCATTTATTCCTACTCAAGCCCCAAATAATGATTTTTTGGGATTTAAAAGGAATGTTAAATAATTTCCATGAGAATAATCAACAGATACAAAAAAATCTGAAAGGTTTTATCAACATATTGGTCAACATTGAGAATAAAGTAGGGTAGAATTCTAAACCCTATGTTCAGATTTGCCTAGAGGATATGAGTTTCAAATGTTCGGGACATTTAAAGAGCACAAAAAAAGGTTAGTACAATTGCATTTAATATTGTTAATTAGATGAAAAATTCAACTGTCAATCTTTCTATGTTTGATGCATTAATGATTCTTAGTCAAACAAATTTATTACAAGAGGCTATAGCTAAAATTATAATATCAGATACCGATACAAATCAGCGTAAAGTAGCCCTTGTTGATAGTCAAGATGATAAAAAGGTTCAAACAACCAAAGAAATTAAGCCACCACCCTTCTATGTTACCCTAGTCATTGGAAATCATTTATTGCATAATTGGATGATATATTTAGGAGCTAGTAGCTCGTTTATGCCTAAGCAGTTAGTTGATCAATTAAGGTTAATAGTTAAACCTTTTTCAAAAGGTTTTGTTTAGTTAGATGGTTCATCTATTAAGTCAAGTGGTGTAATCAAAGACCTACCACTCACATTGCATGCTTGCCCAAATTTCTTAATTCCACAAGACATTTATGTAATAGATTTATTGCCTTACTTTGGTATTTGCTTATCTAGAGATTTTACATCAAAGTTAGGTGGCTATTTATCATCAAATTGTTCTCATATGTATTTTAGATCTAGATATGGTACCAAGGTAACCATTAAATCAAAACCATTAGCAAAAGATCATTTAGAGTCATATGTGCCAAGCCCCATAAATGCAAAATTGGTTGTCCATGAAGAAGAAGAGAAAATTATGGTACAAGAGCCCAATACACCCATTGATCACATATCAGATATCAATTTAGACAATTGGGCAATTTAAAATCATGAGATTGATCCATTTGGTCACATAGAACAACCTAAGCTAGGATTTTATATGGTTCACAAACATGATGCAGTAATACCAAATATGATTAAGAAGGAAAATGTTTTAGAACAACAAGGTAATCAACTTTGGAAATTGTACTTTGATGATTCAAGGAGTAAAACAAGTTTAGGTGGGGGAGCTATGTTATCACCAAAGGAAGAAAGGTATTATTAAACTTTTAGATTCACTTTCAGTTCAACAAATAATATTGTAGAACATGAAGCTCTAATTCATGGCTTAAAATGACCAGAAAGAAAGGTATTAAATGCTTACAAGTTTATAATTATTTTGAACTTGTGACAAATCAAATCAGAAATCTACATATAATAAAAGATGATTTATTAAAATTTTATAAGCATAGAGCTTGGGATCTAATTGAAGATTTTGATGCTTTTAATTTGCTATCAATTCCAAGGAACCAGAACAAACATGCTGATATGTTAGCTTCTTTAGGAGCTCAATATGATGCTCTTCTGATCTAGAACATGTACTGGTACAACAATATATCAAAGTGGTAGTAAGACCATCTGTACTGGTTAATGTAACAAATTGGCAAGTATTTGACAGTGATGAGCAACTAATCGATTTCTTAATGTAAGAGATAGAATTTTCTACTGGTAATGAGAAAAAATGGTAGCAACAGTATGATAATCAGATATTGCAACTGAAGACAAAAAAGTGCCAAAGGGTTTAGTTACCCTAGAATCAATTTTCATTTATGATGATCATGTAAGAAGAGATAAAAACAACATGATAATCAAACAAGATCATTTCAAACAAATTTAGATCTATGACAACAAACTGCTCAAGCTTGGAAAGGTATGTAACAATTTAGAACAACAAGCTTTTATTTCACTATGTCAAGAATTTAATGACATTTTTGCTTGGGAATATGGAGACTTGAAGGGTTTTAACCCTAAACTATGTCAACATACTATTGAGTTAGAACCAAATGAAAAACCAATTCGGCAAAAGCAAATGCCCCTAAATCCCAAGTTGGAACACTTAATGAAGGCCAAATTGAACAAGCTCATTGAAGGTAATATTATTTATCCTATTAAGAATACTTCATGGGTTTCCAATCTAGTACTAGTTAGAAATAAAAATGGTGAAATAAGATTGTGTGTTGATTTCCATGATTTAAACCATGCTTCACTCAAAGACCATTATCCACTACCCTCAA